>NC_136269.1:137562631-137906182 GCF_964187855.1 Myxine glutinosa
CGCTCGCACAACCCGTTTGCTTGGGGGTGGTAGGCCGTAGTACGGTGGAGCTTGACCCCCAGGTTGCGGGCGACCGCGCCCCACAGCTCGGAGGTGAACTGTGGTCCGCGGTCTGACGAGATGTCCGCCGGTGCGCCGAAGCGGGCGACCCAGGTGGCGATGAAAGCCTGCGCCACGTCGGCGGTGGTGATGGAGACGAGGGGAACGGCCTCCGGCCACCTGGTGGTCCTGTCCACCATGGTGAGCAGGTGTGTGAACCCCCGTGACGGGGGGAGGGGGCCCACCAGATCCACGTTGACGTGGTCGAAACGTCGTTCGGGCACGGTGAAAGGTGCCAGCGGGGCCTGGGTGTGTCGGTGGACCTTGGCCCGTTGGCAGGCCGTGCAGGTGCTGGTCCAATCGCGGACGTCCCGACGAAGGCCGTGCCAGACGAATCGCGCCGACACCAGCTTCTGGGAAGCTTTCCGGCCCGGGTGGGAAAGGCCGTGGAGGGAGGCGAAGATGCGGCGTTGCCAGGTGACGGGCACGATGGGGCGAGGCTGGCCTTGGGAGACGTCGCAGAGCAGGACAGTGTCCGCGAAGGGGATGTCGGCCAGGCGGAGGCCCGTGTCCGCCGCCCGGAGGGCTTGCACCGTGGTGTCGGTGGTTTGGTCCGCCGCCATAAGCGCAAAGTCCACGCCCAGGTGGACCGCGTTCGCGCTGGCCCGGGAAAGACAGTCGGCCACGGTGTTGTTTTTGCCGGCGACGTGCCGGATGTCCGTGGTAAACTCCGACACGGCGGAGAGGTGGCGCTGTTGGCGGGCTGACCACGGCTCTGTGACCTTGGCCATGGCGTAAACCAACGGCTTGTGGTCGACGAACGCCGTGAAAGGTCGGCCCTCCAGGAGGTGGCGGAAATGGCGGACGGCCAGGTGTAGACCGAGGAGCTCCCGGTCAAACGTGCTGTATTTGAGCTCGTTCGGCCGGAGCTGCCGGCTGAAAAAAGCGAGTGGCTGCCAAACCCCGTTCACCCATTGCTCATGTACGGCGCCCACCGCGTAGTCGGAGGCATCCGTGGTGAGGGTGATGGGAGCGTTGAGCACCGGGTGAGCGAGCAGTGTTGCGTCGGCGAGGGCCCGCTTTGAGCTTTGGAAGGCCGCATCCATTGCTGCGGACCAGGCGATGTCGTGCTTGGCCGGCTTGCCCCGGAGGGCTTCGTAGAGGGGCCGCATGAGTTGAGCAGCGCGGGGCACGAAGCGGTGATAAAAATTCACCATTCCCAGGAATTCCTGCAGGGCCTTTATGGTGCGGGGACGCGGGAGCGTGGTGATGGCCTCGACCTTGGTTGGCAGCGGCACGGCCCCGTTCTTGGTGATGTGGTGGCCCAAAAAATCAACGGCCGTCGTGCCGAAGTGGCATTTGGCCGGGTTGACGATGAGGCCATGCTCGCTGAGGCGCCCGAACAGTGTTCGGAGGTGGAGGAGGTGCTCGGCCCGGGACGTGCTGGCGACGAGGATGTCGTCCAGGTAAACGAAAAGGAACGGCAGGTCACGCAGCACGCCGTCCATCAAGCGCTGGAACGCCTGAGCCGCGTTCTTGAGACCAAACGGCATCCGCAAGAATTCGAATAAGCCGAACGGCGTGATGACTGCCGTTTTAGGGACGTCGGCCGCCCTGACAGGTACCTGGTGATATCCCCGTATGAGATCAATTTTCGAAAAAATGACCCGTCCCGCCAGACGGGCGGAGAAGTCTTGGATATGCGGGATCGGGTACCTGTCGGGGGTGGTAGCGTCATTGAGATGGCGGTAGTCGCCACACGGGCGCCATCCACCCCCCGGCTTTGGCACGATGTGCAGTAGCGAGGCCCACGCGCTATCGGAGCGCCGCACGATGCCGAGGTGTTCCAACGCGTCGAATTCGGCCTTCGCCACGGCGAGCTTGGCTGGGTCGAGGCGGCGGGCCCTGGCGTAGACCGGCGGGCCCGTGGTTGGTATGTGGTGCTCGATCCCATGCCGTACTGCGACGGCCGAAAACGTCGGCCGCATGAGGGCCGGGAACTCCGTGAGCAGGCGAGCAAACTCGTTCGCCGCCGGGACGGCGCATGCCAGCTCGGTCGGCGTGGAGCTGCTCAATGTGCATACCAGGGAGCTGAAGGTTTCGGCGTTGATTAAACGACGCCGTTGGACGTCCACCAGCAGTCCGTGTGCGCAGAGGAAGTCGGCGCCTAGCAGAGCCATGGGCACGTTTGCGGTTACAAACGTCCAAGCAAAGCATTGGCCGCCGAAGCAGAGGGTGACGTTGCACGGGCCGAAGGTGCGGATGGTCGATCCGTTGGCCGCAACCAAGGAGGGGCCGCAAACCGCGGACTGCCTGTCCTGGTCAGAGGCGGGTATGACGCTCAGTTGGGCGCCGGTGTCGCACAGGAAGCGCCGTCCGGACGCTTTATCCGTGATGAACAGTAAGTTGCCCGTGTGGCCGGCGCTCATGGCTGGTAATGAACGCCGGCCCGGCCGTTTCCCGGCCTGCCGAAGGTGCACGGGGGTCGGCATGTCCGGGCCTTCTGTCCGAACCTGGCATGATAGTAACACCACGCTTGGTCAGGTGGAGGCCCCGGTCGTCGTGCTGGAGGTGGTCGGCTCGGTGTAGCAGCCGCCAATTGCGTTGGCAGTTCGGTCGTCGACCGTGCCGGGTGCTCGGGCGCCATGGGTGTTGCGTCGGATGGCGGTGGGTCCCATGTCGCCGCTGCGATGCGCTGACCTGCGGCGGAGATCTTGTCGGCTTCTCTGGCAAGGGCCCGGGGATCTGTGATCGTCGTGCTTGCCAGGGCGAGGCGTACCGGGTTAGGCAGCTGACGGAGGAACAGCTCCCGGAACAGGAATGCCGGAGAGTGCTCGCCGAGCAGTGAAAGCATGTAGTCCATTCGCTCGGAAGGGCGCGTGTCGCCGAGCTCGGGCAGGTCGAGCAGGCGCCGTGCGCGTTCCGCCGATGGGAGGGCGAAAGCGTCGAGGAGAAGCTTCTTAATCGCGCCGTATTTGTCAGCGGCTGGCGGGCTCTCGAGGAGGCTCAGGGCGCGCCCGCGGTGGCCGAACCGAGCGCTGCTACCACATGGTGGAAGCGGGTGTCGTCGGCCGTGATGCCTCGCAGGGCGAACAGGGAATCCGCCTGTGCGAACCAAACCGCCGCGTGAGCCTCCCAGAAGGTAGGCAGTTTAAGGGCGACTGCCGTGTCCATGTCGGTAGGTCACCAATGAAGGAGCTGGGGCTCCCACGTCGATCGGAAGAATGGACGCGACAAAAAGCTGGAATTCATCCGAGTTGCTTTAATCAAACCAAAAACTCAGGCACTCTGAAAAGCCCGTTTATCGGGCAGCAATATATATACATATTATCCCGGAGCGTTTGCCCAGGAAAGGCGAGAGGGGGCGTGGCCCAGCGTCCCGACCGAGGCCTGGCAAGTTGAGCGCGGGCCTGCCCGGGCGTCCTGGACGAGCCCGGCATGGTGATCGCTCCGCGTCCTTGATAGGTGCAAGGCGATTGTGAAAACCCAGCGGTAGCCGCTACAATGGCCTCCTTTTAAGGAATTTTAAAAATGGCCTCTAAAGGTGGTTATAAGGTCCCTTTTAAGACCCTTCCTATTGCAAACACTGCTTCCTCTTTGTTCTCAAAAATAAAAATGGCAGCCACGGCTCACAACAAAATGCCAGAGTTTGACTGCTACAATCACGTGATGCTGTTGAGCTGACCCCATTGGTTGACAGAGAGACGATGCAACCAACCTGTTATATGTTGAGCAGATGTTCCCTCGGTGCACAGCATTTTCCTTCGGTAAACAACACACAGCCCGATGGCATCCTCAATGAGGGATAATTAAACATAATCGGGCCCGCTGCTGTCTGGCAGAATGTTAGCAAATGGATTAAAATTAATCGGGATTAGTTTACCGGCACTCGAGCAAGCGTTCCCAGGGACAATGACTCTGAGCACCACGGTGTGTAAATGGGAGCTGCGCTCAAGGAGCAGAGCACCACGGTGTGTAAATGGGAGCTGCGCTCAAGGAGCAGAGCACCACAGTGTGTAAATGGGAGCTGCGCTCAAGGAGCAGGGCACCACGGTGTGTAAATGGGAGCTGCGCTCAAGGAGCAGAGCACCACGGTGTGTAAATGGGAGCTGCGCTCAAGGAGCAGGGCACCACGGTGTGTAAATGGGAGCTGCGCTCAAGGAGCAGGGCACCACGGTGTGTAAATGGGAGCTGCGCTCAAGGAGCAGGGCTGTTGTGCTTTCCCAGGGACAATGACACTGAGCACCACGGTGTGTAAATGGGAGCTGCGCTCAAGGAGCAGGGCTGTTGTGCTTTCCCAGGGACAATGACACTCTGAGCACCACGGTGTGTAAATGGGAGCTGCGCTCAAGGAGCAGGGCTGTTGTGCTTGTTCTTTCACTTGAATAAATCATATGATATCCCAGATTAGTCAATCCAAGTAATAGTTGGATAAACAATCAATTCGTTTTAACATTATTACCCTCGCCAGAGGAGATGGAATTGCATTTGAATCCGTTTGTCCACACAAAACGTGAATATCCCATTAAATAGGGCCACCGTATATGGATGGTTATGTATGTATATTTGTGACCAAAACGTCTTCTTCTTCTTCTTCTTCATATATATATATATATATGCTCGTATATAGCCCGTCAAAAATTACAGGTTGGAACAATTTATTTGACGGTGCAGCTGCGTGAGCATGCCAAAGTCTGTAGCCTGGGCCTAGTTAGTGTCAGGTGTGCTTATATCTTCTTTATTTATAAGACATTCTATAGAGGTAAATGAACACTCGTTATACTCTGCGGGCGTTGCACATCACATGCAAGGAATTTAATCTCCCTGCGCGTTGTATTTATTGTGATTTAAAACTAGAACGACACTCTTCGACGTCACGACGTCGACCAATATGCCTCCACCCACATTATTACATCATTATTACATACCTCTACCAAGTTTGCTTTAAATCCATACAGCTGTTCTCAAGTTATCACATATATACCTGACATGACCTCTGACCTTTGACCTCTTCACCCCAAAATGTAATGAGTCTTTTGGGTCCTCTCGGTATTTTGGGCCATTTGAGTCTTTTGGCGTCCTCGGGTATTTTCGTTCCTCTGGGTCTTTGAGGTATTTTGGGTTTTAGGGGTAATTTGGGTCTTTGGGGTCCACTGGGTCCTCAGGGTCTTTAATGGTCGTCGGGTTCTTTTCTGTCTTTGGGGTATTTTGGGTCTTCGGGATATTTTGGTGGTGTATTTTGGGTCTTTGGGGTATTTTGGTTCTTTGGGGTCTTTTCGGTCTTCTAGGTCTTTTCGGTCTTCTGGGTCTTTTCGATCTTTTCAGTCTTCGGGGTTTTTGGGTCTTCTGAGTCTTTAACGGTCTTTAGGACATTTTGGGTCTTTAAGGGTCTTTATGGATATTTGGGGTATTTTTGAGTCTTCAGGGTCTGTTGCGTATTTAAGGGTATTGGGGTATTTTCAGTCTTTTGGGTTTTATGGGTCTTTATGGGTCTTTGGGGAATTTTGGGTCTTCAGGGTCTTTTGGGTTTTGTGGTCTTTTGGGTATTTAAGGGTCTTGGGGTATTTTGGGTATTTGGGGTATTTGGGGTCTTTTTGGTCTTTAATTCTTCAGGGTCTTTAACGGTCTTCAGGGTCTTTTGGGTCTTTTTGGCGTTTGGGGTCCATTGGGTCCTCAAGGTCTTTTTGGTATTTGGGGTCTTTTGGTTATTTTGGGTCCTTGAGGTATTTTGGGTCCTCAGGGTCGTTTGGGTCATTTGAATCCTCTGGGTCTTTTGTGTCTTCTGGTCCTTGGGGTCTCTGGATCTTTGGGGCCTTTTGAGTCTTTGGGCCTTTGGGGTCTTTCAGCATATTTAGGGTATTTTGTGTCCTCGGGGTCTTTTGGGTCTTCAGAGTCCTTAGGCTCTTCTGGGTCCTTTGAGTCTTTTGGGTCTTCTGGGTTGTTTGGATCCTTGGGGTCATTTGGGTCTTTTGGATCCATGGGGTCTTTTGGATCTTCTGGGTCCTTGGGTTCTTCTCATGTATTTCTGTATGTATTAGAACATGTATTTCTCAAATGAGAAATGCTCTTTTTTTTTTCTTTTTTTTGTATACAAGATCGAGGCTCGTGTAAGAGCTAACATTGATCACAAAAAGACAAACTGACACATAAAACATATGATAAAGGGAGCGTGAGACAAGATGGAGAGCAGGGACATCGGGAGATCTGTGGGAGGGAGAGGGCTTGGGGGGAGGAGGCATGGGAAGGGGGAGGGGGGGGCGTGGGAAAGGTTAAAAAACCACATGGACACTGCTAGGACTTCCAGTAAAGAAGTCGGTGTTTCAGAAAAGTGGATATGGGGTGAATTAACGGGGGTAGAAGAGATCAAGGTTTTGGATGTGGGAAGATAAGAGATGGTGGTGGACAGCCGTTTTAAAGACCTGGAGGGAGGAGTGGGATTGAAGAGAGTGAGGGAGTTTGCTCCAGAGGCAGGAGAAAAGAGGATTGAAAGAGTGAAGGTGAGCAGAGAGTCTTGATTTTGGCAGTTTCACCAGAAGAGGGATGCTGGCGGATCTTGTGCGACTTGTAGGAATATTTGGGGGACAGAGCCCAGATGGAGCTGGGGGAGAAAGGCCGAAGAGGAGACAGAAAGACCACCAACCTGCCTGCGGTGAGTGAGTGAAAGGCCCTCGGAGTTAGTTTCATCGCGGGAGATTCCAATGATTCTGAAAAAAGATTTAAGTAAAAAGCAAAAATCTGTGTAAAAAGATTTAAGATCCAAACATTGCTGAAGATGAACTCCTGCCCTTTAGCCCTAAGGTCAAAGTGCATGGTCAGGCAGGAAGCTACTGCTTCTGCTTTAATGACATCATCTGCAATGTTCACTGTTGGACTCCACATCGCGTGAAAGTTACTTTCAGCCAAGTCTTGATTTTCATATCACCCAATATGCCATCCATGTAATGATGTCAGATTGGATTGACCAATCAATGGAAAAGGACCCAGTTGGTAGAAATCCTCAGAGTTCAACAATCCTGAGAGATCTCACCAAATGAACAACGTTCCCAAGGGGGACATGAGTTAGATGGAACATTAATTCCTTGAGGCACAAATGGGGATTTGTTTGCATTTGCAGAGCAAGACCGGAGAGCTAGAAGGTGCAGAGGTGGATGGGTTCGCCAGGGACATGATCGGCCTTGTGAAGGTGAGCTCGTGTTCCCACAAACACAAAGCAGCACTAGTTGGACGTTTATATAAGTCAACAAGTGGTCCGGTGTTTGGAATGTCAAATGTGTGAGTCCGACATTTACCTGAACGAAGTTTGCGTCTATCCAAAAGCCAAAATGTCGTGTTGTGTGAAAGTTTCGTTTTCATAATAACACAAACCTAGATAACCAAATGACATTGTGACTCTCAAGGTAACCGATTTAAGCTAATTCCGCACCTTATACCCCAACAGCCCAACCTGAGTGGAGTCGATTTGGACAAGTTCAAGGAGATTCTGCTGGAACACTGCGATCTCAACCGGGATGGGAAGATCCAGAAATCAGAGCTGGCTCTTTGCCTTGGTGTCAAACTATATGAGAGCTTTTAAAAGCTTGAATTGTGGGTAAATTTGGCTACGGGGGAGGAAGGTGATTCCATTTTGCAGGGTGAGACATTTAGGGCTCGTGTTGTAGTAAAAGTCAAGTGGGTTAGGGTGTGGAACCTTAGGTTATAGGGCTATTGCGATCGGGCTAGGATAAGGATTAGGGTTAGGGTTAGGGTTAGGGTTAGGATTCAGGTTAGGGTTAGGGTTAGGGTTAGGGTTAGGGTTGTTAGGGTTTAAAAAAAAGCTGGCGTCTTCAGTTCGCTTGGGTCTTCAGTCATCAATTCTTCTTTCTGAAGCTCTTCAGTCACATGGTGTTTCCTCACATACTGAGATCTATCTACAGGTAACGTTTGGACCATTTGACTAAAGCTCCATCAACCTCGGCTTCTTTGGGTTTAATGTTTCAAACGTGCAATAAAAGGTCAATTAAGCCTTTACCTTATAGAAATTGATAAATATGACAAATAAATTTGAAAGTTAAAACTCGCAATTGGGACAGAGCACCAGATACGACATTCCCATTTTGAACGATGGGATGAAATATTCCATGTTTGGGAATGAGAAACACACACCACCTGCTACAAACCATTAACCTGGGGACTTGACCTAAAAACGTCTGACGTTCACAATTCCTTGTCACAAAAATTACCCGAGTCTTCTACATCGCAACTTTCTCTTCCACGTTTCAACAGCGGGGAGTCTCGAAAATATCCGAAAACGTCCAGGAAAACGAGGTTTGTGAACAACCAGACAGCCTTTTGTAAGCCGAGCCGTGTGGCCATGACATGTGTGGAACAGGTGCAATCACGGTGAGAAATCTCCGCTTTTGGTGCAATCACGGAACGAGCAAGATAAATCGACCAGGCACGAAGTGATCGATTGTTTTCCCAGGGAGGGGGGAGTGTTATGGGATGTTCTGGGAAACAACATCTGTTAAAAATAATAATAATAAGTAGAAGATCAAGATTCCTCAAGAGGAACAGTCCAGGGTAGTGTAATCAAGTCACTGATTAGAGCACAAAGGAAGGCCTTCAGCAGGCCATGTCCATGACACTTCACATCGATCCGTGTCCTGCTTGTCCCCATCAGGAATGTCAACATAACTCAGATCCTTGTCATTGCGTAAACTTCCGACTTACGAAGGTGAAAATAATTGAGGCAACATTCTCCTTCCAGCCATTTTTGATGAATGCCATTTATGACGTCATTTGGGATCTAGCAAGTACTATTCCATTGATGACGTCATTGGGATCCAGCAAGTACTTCATCATCGAAATACTTACGTCTCATCATGACTATCATTGCATGCGGAGATACGATTGATTATTATACCAGGTGTGACTGGATGTTTTTTTCCCAATCGATTGATCAGTCTTGTGTGCGTTTGGACCAATCCATGGGAAAGAATAGGACTTGGGTCTTCGGCAGAAGGTCTCTCTCCACTTTTAAGGCCTTTGCTACGTACGAACCAAGAATGAGTAAACGTGTGCAATACGAGAACCTACACACTTTTGTTTATGACATATGAACAAACAAACAAAAGATAATTATCATAGGATGACATGTCCAGGTTTCATTAGTGGTTCGTTACATGATGGATTAGCGGGCTCCACGCATCACTTCGGTTTCCAATATGGCGGCCATCCCCCGGAAGTGATGCGCCGCAGGTAGCTTGGTGATTTAACACCACAGCTTGCACAGTGCCGTTTGCTTCGCTGTGTCCTGTTGTCGATGGTACAACGTGAATGCATCAATTGTCGCCGCGTTGTAGTTTGCATTATTATCATTATATACATATACGATGTCTCGTTGTCGGAAAGCACGAATTTGTTGCTCCTCGTTATTCTCTCATTTGTTTAATTTAATTCTCAACAAGCATGAGAAGCTTGCGTGGACCATCGGCACACTTTGTCCTCTGCTTCCTGTGTCACCCGTGATGACCTGCTCTGTTGTGATTAAAAACTCTTCATCGCTCTACCTTGTGTCCTGAAACTGCCATCAGTTGTTGTCGCTTTGGCCTGCACTGGCGGCTTTGTAAACCAAGTTGTCGCTTTCTAATTCCTGGATGTTTTCCACCGATGACATCAAATTTGTTTAAATGGATCAGACATTTCAAATTATATCTGCCCTCTGTTTTGGTCTCCCAAGGCAGTTTTGGCTGGGACTAACTCATGTTTTATGTAAACCTAGGTCACACTCGGATTCAGTGGACCCACAAGTCAAGACGTGGATGCACCGCTTCCTTGCCAGCTTGTCTCCAAGCAATGGGAAAATTATATTCACTGCCAACCTGCTCCAGACAAAATTGCAATCCACCTGGGAGGTTACCGAGCAATGGATACATTCCATCCACCTGCCAACTTGTGAGCAAGTTTCCTTAAAAACAATAATTTAAACCAAAAGAAAAATGTCATTGTAATAACTTACCAAGTCCAGACTGCAGCAGCACCCTCTGTGAAACAGGAAGTTCCAGTGGAAGAGCGGCTTTGTAAACCACGAGTGGCTTTGTAAACCACTGGCGGCTTTGTAAACCACTGGCGGCTTTGTAAACCACTTGCGGTTTTGTAATCCACTGGCATCTTTGTAAACCACTGGCGGCTTTGTAAATCACTGGTGGCTTTGTAAACCACTGGCGGCTTTGTAAATCACTGGTGGCTTTGTAAACCACTGGCGGCTTTGTAAACCACTTGCGGTTTTGTAATCCACTGGCATCTTTGTAAACCACTGGTGGCTTTGTAAATCACTGGTGGCTTTGTAAACCACTGGCGGCTTTGTAAATCACTGGTGGCTTTGTAAACCACTGGCGGCTTTGTAATCCACTGGCGTGCTCTCTGCCCAGACCTAGCCTCATGTTAGACCACATGCGTGGTCCTACATCAAACACAGGCTGGCTCCTAAGTCATGGATGCCTCATCATTTCATCTTACTATAATTCACCAAATGTCTGTCCGTCTGTTCGAAGGTACCGCAACAACGGCTCAACCGATGGAAACGATATTTTGGGTGGGTAATCCTGGGATCTCCAGGAGTAAAATTGGCTATTTAGTTTTCTCAATGTCAGCTTTGGTCTCCAATATTCTCAGGTTTGGACTCCCGCATAACATTCGCGTTCACATAACGTTCATTGTGACGATGTTCTCATTGTGACGATGTATGTGTTTACGTTAGTGTTTGACGTGACGGTATGAACGTAATTTCGTAATGTTTTTCGTTTTGTAATCCTTTAATGCACGTTTAATGTTTAATGAACGTTTAATGTTTAATGAACGTTTAATGTTTAATGAACGTTTAATGCCCTTCGATGTCCGGGGCCGCACGCGCACTACACTGGACGGGCCAGCGTGTACCTTGCCCTTCGCCGTCAGGCTCGGGTAAACTGCTGAGCCCCATCCGTGATGGGGACTGGGGCTTGAGACAGTGTCCTTCATTAAAAGTATAATAAACGCTGTCTCCATCGATCTTGCCAAGGCCGTAACAGCTATTGGCTCAAAATCCTTTTAACTGTTCATTTGGTACAGTTACACGTATCGGGAATTTGGTACACGTATCGGGAGTACATACGACATAGCGATTGTGAACACAATTATCGATCACGATTCACGATCACGATCACCACGATCATAGTGTATCGATCACGATTTGAAACACGATGGAATAATATTTACCGATATGAACAGTGATGTGGCTTTTATTGAAATTCTACAAAAACTGCTTAGATTTTTATGATTTGCATGTGATATGATTCAACGGATGTTTATATGAATCATTTAAAATAAAAAAAAACGTTCAATTTCTGATATTTTGCCTTTTCATTTGGGCTTCCCAATTGAAGCCCCGCCCATAGGGCGGGTACCGTTGCTGGACCCGTGTGGCGTTGCTGCGTGGCGTTGCTAGGCGGAAACCGTTCACCAAATGGCCGTCCGTCCATCCGTACATCTGTCTGTCTGTTCGAAGGTACCGTAAAAACTGCTGAACCAATCTCAACGATATTTTGGGTGGATAATCCTGGGATCTCCAGGAGTAAAATAGGCTATTTCGTTTTCCCAATTTCAGCTTTAGTCTCCAGCATTCTCAGGTTTGGACTCACGCATAACATTCGCGTTCGCATAATGTTCATTGTTCTCATTGTGACAATGTTGTTTTCCCGGGTGCCACACAAACGGCTGCACCGATCGCTGCACAGCTGCACCGATCGAACTCGGTGATCTCGGACAAAGACCTTTTATAAGGATACGGGTTGAATCCCTGCTTGAGAGAATTCTAACCCATTTCAACTGAAGGAGACACGTATCGGGAGTACATACGACATAGCAATTGTGCACACGATTAGTTTAATCTCTAAATGAGAAAATTCCACATAGCTATTTGGGCATTGAATACGCTAACAGATCGCTGTCTCCATCGATCTTGCCAAGGCCGTGACAGCTATCGGCTCAAAATCCTTTTAACTGTTGATTTGGAAGTTTTTACAATGAAAGAAACACGTATCGGGAGTACATACGACATCGGGAGGACTAACTGCACGCGTCTTCAGTATCAAGCTTAAATCTGTCATGGCGGATCTGAAGAGCGGAATGCTTGGAGAAGTGATGGGCTACTTCGGCATGAAGGAGGATCAGAAACGTGGACTCCCACACTGCCACATCCTGCTGATACTTGCTCCCCCATGAAGTTATTTTCCCGGGTGTCGCACAAACGGCTGCACCGATCGAGATTTAACGGATGTTTATATAAGTCGTTTAAAAGAAAAAAATCCTTCAATTTCTGATATTTAGCCTTTTCATTTGGGCCTCCCAATTGAAGCCCCACCCGTAGGGCGGGTACCGTTGCTAGTCCTAGAAAAAACAAAAAATTTGACCTCTATCTCCGAAACCACTCCATGAAAAATATTGAAACACGGCTCATTGTCAAGTACTCCCCTTGGGGAATAAGATATATTAATGATGATGTCATCTGCACCTTAATTATGACGTCATAATTCGACAAGCACAACGCTTGATTCGATCAGTATGAATTTTTTTCTCCACTACTGTTGGGCCGATTGACACGAAATTTTCACCATAGGAGCGCCTCCTCCTGTATAATATTTTACTGATAATTATGATGTCATAGGTCAGGTGTTACAGGCGCCATCTTGGAAAAACTTTGCACCTCTATATCTCTGAAACCACTCCATGGAAAAAATTGAGACCTGCCACATTGTCAACTACTTCGCATGCGAAATAAGATATGTTAATGATATAATCGGTGCCTTCATTATGACGTCATAATTCAACAAGTACAACACTTATCCAATCATTATGAATTTTTTTTTATCTCAGCAACTGTTGGTCTGATAGACACGAAATTTTCACCATAGGAGCACCTCCTCCTTTATAATATTTTAATCATAATCATGACGTCATAGGTAGAGGAGTTTGTACTCACCCGATTGACGTGAAATTTAAAGAATTTGCATATCGAATTGGTGGTTTTGCATGTCACTGAATTGGTTCACGAATCAAAAGGTAAAATTCGATTGTGTTTTTTTTTAGATAAAAAGGTCAAAGGTCATCAAGGATGCATAAAATCATCAATTTTCGTCCACTGACATGAAATTTGAAGAATTTTCATATTGGGTCACAGAACTGGTTTACCAATCAAAAGCTAGAAGCTGATTTTTTTTTTTAGCTCTAAATCTCAAAGGTCATGGCTGCATAAAATCATCAATTTTCATTTTGTATCTTTACCACCGCCACAGAAGGTGGATGTAGGTTATGTTTTCACCCCTGTCTGTCTGTGAACAAGATATCTCAAAAAGTTGGAGATGGATTTGGACGAAACTTCGTGGAGAGGTTGGGTGTGTGACAAGGAAGAATTGGTTAAATATTACGTGAATATCCATGTCCGGATCCGGCTAGTAGAATATTTTAAGTGATTCTTCACTATTGAGAGATTGGACGAAAAGCGAGATAAAACATGATCTTTTAAAACGTTATGGATGAGTTATGACTAAAGTTGGGGGATGAGTTGGTTAGGTGACAAGAACAAGCTGATTAGATTTTGGGTCAGGTCCGAATCCAGATCTGGCCTATCAGTGGGATACAAAACGTAAACTGTTCACCAGGCGTAGGTATGTATACTATGTACGAATTGTCACCTTGATTACCCAATGTGTCCTCCCTCCCCTGCCCCTCTAAAATAGAAAATATAACAAGTCAGGAGACGACGATGGTTCACGAGCGAGCGGTATTTAATGACAATGCTCAATGAGCAATGTTATGAGGTTAGCTAGCTACACAATACCGAAAATTCGGTTCGATTCCGACAACTTTGAAAATTTGATCTTTGTGACCTTCAAAGGTCAAAGGTCGAAGATTCTGAAATTTGTTGGAAAACTTGTATTTCATGATGTATGTGATAATATAAGATCATGTACGACATTTCACCCTATCTGGAAGCGAACAATGTAATAAAACCATCAAAAATCGACTTTCTAAATTTCGTGACCTTGTGACCTTGTGACCTTGACCTTGGGGCGAAATTGAAAAATCGAGCTCCGTGGGGCTGGACACACGACATTGGCCTAACCAAATACCGAAACCCCTGCCAGATTCCACCAACTCCCTCGGAGAAGATGTAGCTTGAAATCGATTACCCCCAATGGGCGCAATACGCCCACTCTCGGCAGGACACAACTAGATCATGATATCAACCTCCCACCCACGTTTCATCAAGATCGGATGATATCATCGGGTAGTTATGCTGCGGACAGACAAACACACACACAGACACACCCATGACGAATATAGTGGTCACTCTGTTTGATAACTCGTGAACCAACAATTGTGGCAGGAATTTGTAATTTGTTCAGGATGCTGGTGATAACTCGCCTCTCTTGGCGAAGGATACCGAACCGTGGGATCTATAACATGCACCGACTAATGATAGCAGGCGGGACACCCGGCTTAACGTGCATCCGAAGGACGGCGCACACACACTGATAAATCACCGTGCCTGTGACGCACCGCCATGACACTATGTACCGTACCTGTGACGCACCGCCATTACACTATGTACCATGTCTGTGACGCACCCCTATGACACGATGTACCGTGTCTGTGACGCACCGCCATGACACTATGTACCGTACCTGTGACGCACCGCCATTACACTATGTACCATGTCTGTGACGCACCCCTATGATACGATGTACCGTGTCTGTGACGCACCGCCATGACACGATGTACCGTGTCTGTGACGCACCACCATGACACTATGTACCGTGTTTGTGACGCACCGCCATAACACTATGTACCGTGCCTGTGACGCACCCCCCCATGACACTGTGTACCGTGCCTGTGACGCACCACCATGTCACGATGTACTGTGTCTGTGACGCACCGCCATGACACTATGTACCGTGTCTGTGACGCACCGCCGTGACACGATGTACCTTACCTGTGACGCACCGCCATGACACGATGTACCGTGTGTGTGACGCACCACCATGACACGATGTACCGTGTCTGTGACGCACCACCATGACACGATGTACCGTACATGTGACGCACCACCATGACATGATGTACCGTGTCTGTGACGCACCGCTTGACACGGTGCACCGTGTCTGTGACGCATCACCATGACACGATGCACAGTGTCTGTGACGCACCCCCATGACAATATGTACCGTGTCTGTGATGCACCACCATGACACGATGTACCGTACCTGTGACGCACCGCCATGACACGATGTACCGTACCTGTGACGCACCGCCATGACACGATCTACCGTGTCTGTGGCGCACCGCCATGACACTGTGTACCGTGCCTGTGACGCACCGCCATGACACGATGTACCGTGTCTGTGACGCACCGCCATGACACGATGTACCGTGTCTGTGACGCACCACCATGACACGATGTACCGTGTCTGTGACGCACCGCCATGACACGATGTACTGTGTCTGTGACGCACCGCCATGACACTATGTACCGTACCTGTGACGCACCGCCATTACACTATGTACCATGTCTGTGACGCACCCCTATGACACGATGTACCGTGTCTGTGACGCACCGCCATGACACGATGTACCGTGTCTGTGACGCAATGCCATGACACTATGTACCATGTCTGTGACGCACCGCCATGACACCATGTACCGTGCCTGTAACGCACCGCCATGACACCATGTACCGTGCCTGGACGCACCGCCATGACACGATGTACCGTGTCTGTGACGCACCGCCATGACACTATGTACCGTGTCTGTGACGCACCGCCATGACACGATGTACCGTGTCTGTGACGCACCGCCATGACACTATGTACCGTGTCTGTGATGCACCGCCATGACACTATGTACCGTGTCAGTGACGCACCGCCATGACACGATGTACCGTACCTGTGACGCACCGCCATGACACTATGCACCGTGTCTGTGATGCACCGCCATGACACCATGTACCATGCCTGTGACGCAACGCCATGACACGATGTACCGTGTCTGTGACGCACCGCCATGACACGATGTACCGTGTCTGTGACGCACCGCCATGACACTATGTACCGTGTTTGTGACGCACCGCCATAACACTATGTACCGTGCCTGTGACGCACCCCCCCCATGACACTGTGTACCGTGCCTGTGACGCACCACCATGTCACGATGTACTGTGTCTGTGACGCACCGCCATGACACTATGTACCGTGTCTGTGACGCACCGCCGTGACACGATGTACCTTACCTGTGACGCACCGCCATGACACGATGTACCGTGTGTGTGACGCACCACCATGACACGATGTACCGTGTCTGTGACGCACCACCATGACACGATGTACCGTACATGTGACGCACCACGATGACATGATGTACCGTGTCTGTGACGCACCGCTTGACACGGTGCACCGTGTCTGTGACGCATCACCATGACACGATGCACAGTGTCTGTGACGCACCCCCATGACAATATGTACCGTGTCTGTGATGCACCACCATGACACGATGTACCGTACCTGTGACGCACCGCCATGACACGATGTACCGTACCTGTGACGCACCGCCATGACACGATCTACCGTGTCTGTGGCGCACCGCCATGACACTGTGTACCGTGCCTGTGACGCACCGCCATGACACGATGTACCGTGTCTGTGACGCACCGCCATGACACGATGTACCGTGTCTGTGACGCACCGCCATTACACTATCTATGTCCATCTATCTTTGCCGAATAAGTCATATTATTTCTTTCTTTCTTTATTGGTGGGGACCTTTCGGCCCCAGCAAGCTGGTGCTCAGTTTGTCCACCTCGGAAGGATGACAAGCATTTGTCCACCTCGAAAGGATGACAGGTGTTTGTCCACCTCCGAAGGATGACTGGCTGAGTGCACCTGCCTGGTGTTGACGATGACCGCCAAAGACCAGGCTTACCCATCAGGCATCACCCCCATGCGAGGAGAGACATCTATATGGCATCTGTATGCGGCGGGACCGTTCGCGCGATCTTCAGGTTGAGTAAGGAAAAACAGGTAAGGGAGCAAGAGGGGTGGGGAAGGAAAAAAAAAAAAGGGTTGGAAGATCTGCGACCGTTCACTCGCCATAGAGTCTGGTTCTGGTGCGAAAACAGTAAATGATGTTATCAATAAACGCGGACGTCGTAGGAAACAGCGTTCAGGTAATTCATCAACGCGGACTTCGTGGGAAACAGCGTACAGGTTTTCCGTCCGTTTTGTGTTTTCTCTTGACCTTCTCCCGCCGCCGGTCGCGTCGTTTCACCTCGCAGGAGTTCAATGAATTGAAGTGATTTTCCCTGAAAGCTCCGGTGAGTAATTCTCAACCGATCTGTTGTTATTATATTACACGGATTTCAACAACAACATTTACCTCAGCTGAGGGAGAAGCCATGACGAGAATTTCACGCCATCCGCAGGTTCTTGGAATACTGACCACGCCCAAAGGGGAATTCCAGCGTTTTGGAGAAATCGTCGTCCTGGTTTAACAGTTTTATTTATAATTCAGCCATTCTGCACTCCATCTGCGGTAATATTCACATTTCATCTTTGACCAAGTTGCACCTTCACCCCTAATCGTGCGTCTTCCACTTCCGCCTCTTCCGTTGCTGCGCAACGGTCTTCTGAGGTAAGGGAGGTCGCATGAAGGATTTGGTTGGAAGGAATGAGTGATGGAGCGAAGGATGAAGGAATAGAAGCAGGTAGGAGGCAGGGGGGTGTTCCGTCAGCAAGCAGCTAGTTACTCTCGCCAGAGGAGAGGTTTTCCATTTGAATCCGTTTGTTTGTTTGTTATTTGGCAAAAAAAAAAAAAAAAAAATTTTTGCAAGTGTGTTGGTCACTCCGGTTTGTGTGTGTGTTTGTCTGTCCGCTCACTTATACTTGCCTACAGGTCACAATTTTAAACCGATCCTCACGAAACTTCACCAAATGGTAGAGTTCGTGGTCCGACAAAATCCGATATATTTTTGAGGTCAAAAGGTCAACATAGGCCAACGGTCAACCACTTTTTTTCAAATTTCTAAAATCCTCAATTTTAATCCGATTGAATTGAAATTTGAATAGGATTTACATATCGGCCAACTGAATTCAACCACCCACTATTTTGAGATCAGCATAGGCCAAAAGGTGAACAAAGGCCAAAGGGCAACCACTTTTTTCAAATTTCTAAAATCCTCAATTTCCATCCGATTGACTTGAAATGTCAATAGGATTTTCATATCAGCCAGCTGAATACAAACACCAACTATTTTTGATATCAGCATAGGCCTAAAGGTCAACATATGCCAAAGGTCAACAAACAACAACAACAACAACAACAGGCATTTTAGGGCTATTTTCACTGCAAGAGCGGGGGTTCGCCTTGGGGTCCCCATGACAATCTTCGCCATTTTGCCCTATTTTCTGCATCTCCCCTTGTTAACCCCCTTGCCCGCATTTCTTCTTCCACCATCTTTAGCCAAGTTTTTCTCGGTCTTCCCCGTCCTCTACTTCCCTCTACATTCATTTCCCCTCACTCTTCTCAACCAGTCACTTTCATCCTTCCTCAACACATGACCAAACCATCTCAACCTGTTTCTCTTCACAGCATCCATCACAGACTCTATTCCCATCATCTTTCACAATTCATCATTTGTCTTCCTCTCTCTCAGCGATACATTGCACATCCACCGAACCATTCGCATTTCCACCCTTTCCAGCCTTCGTTGCTGTTCTACGTTCATTACCCATGTGTCGCTCCCATAAATCATAACACTTCTCACACATGCAGCACACACCTTTCCCTTCAGCTTCAATGACACTCCCCTCCTCATCAGCACGCCACTCAGTTCCCGAAACTTCTTCCATGCACATCTCACTCGAGCAACCGTTGCCGAGTCTGATCCACCTTCTCCATTCAGCATGTCTCCGAGGTAGCAAAATGTTTTCACACCTTCCAGCTTCACGCCGTCTCCAAGATCCAACTAAACATTTCCTCCGTCTGCAGCTCCCTCTGTGCACACCTTACACTTGAATGTAGATGCCACACTGGTTAATGACCCTCTCAAACCACTACATTTTTTATGAATCCACTCAGCGCACATTGTATATTGAATGGAGTTCACTCCGACACCCTTCCTGCACACAGCACACGGCCACTTCCCAGTTCTTTCCACCTCACCACATGCTTTTCCACTTGCCATCACCTTCGTCTTTCCGATATTCACCTTCAGACCTTTTGTCTCCATACATTCCTTCCACTTGTTCATCTTCTCCTTCAGTCCATCCATACTTTCTGCAATCAACACCAGATCATCTGCATACAACAACTCGCATGGTAAACCCTCCTTTACGTTCTGAGCCAGAACCTCCATCACAGCTACAAATAGTAGTGAACTTAGTTCCGACCCCTGATGCACTCCCACCTTCACCTCAAACTCACTACTGTTCCCATCCTTCATCCTTACAGCTGTGCACGCTGTTTCGTACATTGCCATCACTACTCTGATCAACCATTCCTCCACTCCTAACTTCCTCAATGCCCATGTCACTACTTCACGTGGAACCCTATCGAATGCTTTCTCCAGATCAACAAACCCAAGAAACAACTTCTTCCTCTTCTCCATGTACTTCTCCTGCAACTGCCTTACAATAAAAAGCGCGTCTGTCGTTCCCCTTCCTGGCATAAATCCAAACTGCATTTCGTCAATCTTCACTTTCTTCCTTATCCTCCTCTCCAACACCCTTTCCAATACCTTCATTTCATGCTCCAATAACTTTATCGCTCGATACGAGCCACAGTCCAGAGGGTCACCTTTCCCCTTGTATGGAGGGACGAGGTACTCAGTTCTCAATCCACTGGAATGTGGCCTTCTTTCACCACCAGATTACAGATTTCTGTCATTCTGTTCACACCCCAACTTCCTGCTGCCTTCAACATATCTCCCACAACTCCCGTCGGCCCTCCCGCTTTTCTACTCTTCATTGCTTTTATCGCTTCCTCAACTTCCTTCTCAGTTATCTTCTCTGCCGGTCCTAAAACTGGGTTACTCTCTCTGCTGCCATCCCATTCATTCTCTGTATTCAACAGCATTTCCATATATCTTTTCCATCTTCCTTTAATTCCATCTGGGTCCCCAACGATTTGTCCCACTTCATCCTTCAAGCAACTCACCCCCATCACATCGCATCTCTCTTTCGCTATCTGCTTTGCAATCCTGAATGCCGCTCTCTGACCCTCTTCCGAATCCAAGCGTTCTCCGAACATTTTCCGACATGCCTCCTGCACCTTTGCTACCTCTTTCTTTGCAGCCTTCTTGGCTGCTTTATAACTTTCATGCTCTGCCTTTTCTGCCCCCGTACCCTTCGCCTTCTGCCACTCCTTGAACTTCTTCCTCTTCTTCTCAATCCTCTTTCCAACTTCATCATCCTACCACCATGTTTCCGAGTGCCCCGGTGGTCCTTTTGTCCATCTACATACCTCACTAACGGCTCCCAACAGACAATCTTTCATTGACATCCAACCACTTTAAAGCTCAACCACATCATCCTCTACCATACTCAGCCTCTCTTTTAATGCCTCCCTCACTCTCACCTCTTTCAACCTCCACAACTTCATTCTCGGTTGGTACTTCACCCGCCGAGCTCTCCTCGCACCTTTCACCCTCATGTCGCAGACAACCAGGTGGTGCTGTGCAACAGCTTCCTCCCCCGGGATCACCTTTGTGTCCCTGAGGTGCCCCCTATCTCGCCTACGCACCATCAGGTAGTCAACGGTTGTCGTCGACCCACCTGACGTGTATGTAACAAGCTTATTATCCTCTTTCTGGAACTGAGTATTACAAATCAACAAATCAGCTCCACCAGCAAACTCCAAAATCATTTCACCTTCTCCATTTCTCACACCATATCCGTAACCCCATGCACTCCCTCAAAACCGTCCATACTCCTTCCCACATGTCCATTTATGTCTCCTCCTATCACAACAACTTCCTCATCTTTCACGTTTTCCATCAGCTTCTCTATCGTACACCAGAACATGTCCTTCTCTTCATCGCTCCGACCAACCTGCGGAGCATATCCCGAGATGACGTTCACCAAGAGCTTTCCAATCATCCTTTTCACCATCATCAACCTATCACTCACTCTAGTCGCACTCACCATACTGTCTACAAACTCCTCAGAAAACAGGACACCAACACCATTCATGCCCTCCGGGCACCCTTGCCACACAAACTTGTATTTCTGTCCCTGCCTACCCTTCACCATTCTCACACCACTTCCATTCCATCTCGTCTCTTGCACACAACATATGTCCACTCTTCTTCTGATCAATACTTCCACCACTTCTCCTGATCTCCCTGTCATTGTCCCTACATTCCATGTCCCAAACCTCAGAAACCGATCTCCACTTCGGGCTGTACCCCGCCAATATGTAGTTGTAATTGTCATGGCTCTCTTTTTGAGGCAATGTTTTTCTGGCCGGATGCCCTTCCTGACGCCAACCCTTTTAGTCGCCTCTTACGACACGCAGGGATACGGTGTACCTATTCTAAACCGAGGTACACACCGGTAACGTGATAAAACAAACTGTAATCGTCTTATTAAAGCAAAATTTTCATTGTTAATTTTTGTTTCACAGTGTGGCGGACACAATGCCAGCGGGTCATAATTCCGCACACCAGTGGGTGACGCGAGCGACCGGACGTGGAAGTAAGGCTCGGGCCACGCCCATAGCAAAGGAGTCATGAGGTTCAGGGTTGAACTGTAATACATGCCCCGCCTTTCGGCCGACCGGCCACGCCCGAGGGCAAGGCGTGGCCTCGGGACATATACGCGGGCTCGAAAGTCGAGCCCGCCCAGTGCTTACGTGCGAGCATTGAATAAAGTGTTTGGTTTTGTTCAACGCGTGGTGGCCTACCTTCCTGACAAACGAGTTGTGTGTGCATAGCACCACAACAACACATTTCAAATTGATCGGTGTGATAATAAAATCCTATTCAAACTACTACTCCGCTGGTGGAAGGTGTGAAAGCGTTCTTTTCTATCTTACATGGGCGTATGCTTGGCTGGCGTATTTAATCTGCTGCTACGAGGTGCCGCGAGATGCTGCTTTGCTTCCTGGGAGATTTGGTAAGCTGAACTATAGGCGCCCGCGGAACTACGTAACTTCCGGTTAGTGCACCCTTCGCACCAAGTCACGTGATTGGATACGTTGAAAACAAACCACAAAAGGGCACGTGTTACTTCCGGTAGTCTCGCCCTCACCTATAGGATTTCGGTGTTTATTGATTGAAACATGCTTTTCGCTTTATTCTGTAGTAATGGTATTATGTGCTGTGCCTTGTGTAGGTGTACCCTCCCCCTCCCCCACCTCTTACTCCCCTCTCCTCCCCTCACCCCAAGTTCCGTTCCCTTCCCTTCCCTTCCCCCTCCCCTTCCTCGTTCCCCTCCGCACCCCCGCCCGGCAACGCCGGGTACTTCTGCTCGTATTTATATAGTTGTACTCTGCCACCAGGAGCAGGATATCTCAACAAGTTATGGATGGATTTGGATGAAACCTGGTGGACAGGTTCGGTGTGTGACAAGGACGAATTGATTTGATTTTGGTGAAGATCTTTACGTCGACCCGGATAGGAGAAATTTTTAAGTGATTCATTAGGTTAGGGGTAAAAAGCATTTGAGAGATGGGGCGAAAAATATATATTTCAAAAAGTTGTGAACGCCTGATGACAAAACTATGTGGGTGAGTAGGTTAGGTGACGAGAACAAGCCGATTCGATTTTGATTGAGATCCAGATTCCAGATCTGACCTATCAGTGGGTTCCAAATCGTAAACTGTTCAGCCTGGTGGAGGTATTCACTCTACCTATTGGCCTTCTAGTCTTTCTACTGTAATTATATATACTTAGTCATTGATAAACAAAAAAAAACTTCACTTTGTCTTGGACTATTCATTGTGAATATTCGTACAACTTCACGAACACCGATCCGATCTGATGGACCCTACTCAGATGTAAATACTTCCTCACGACAACTGGCCTTCCATTTTGTGGGTTGCATGTTGATTAGGGCCTCGGGGAGACTGGCAGGGTTCTTGATTGGACTCTGGAGACCACAGGCCTTGGCAAACGATGGAATTTATTCACAGGTTCAAGGAGCAGGAGCGCAATGTTGGCTTGAATGTTGGGACATCAATTCCAAACTCGGGAATATTGGTAGATTCAGATTCATCTCACAGATATTTGAACAGTAAATGCCGCAATCACATTCAAAGCACGAGTAGTCGTTTTCCCAGTAATCCAGTAGTCAGACTATCCGGTCTCGAGAACAAGATGTTGTCATTATCATAGAATATCAGCTGGAAAGTCCCACCGATTCACGACCACCCATAGCAACCACCAAGACCCGTTAACAACCATCCTGTATGACATCACAGATTGCTGGTCCACCACAAAGCATCCTGAGACCATGTTGGGTTTGTTTTATAACAGGTTGCAGGTTCATATAACGAGGTACAAGTATATAACAGGTTTGAAAGGGCATAGCCAAGGTTTCTTGGGAGCGGGAGAAAGTGTCGAGGGTGGTGGAGGGGAGGTAAATACACTTGTACTTGTCGACACCACCACCGACACCACCACCAACAACTCCCCCCAAAAGGCACAATCAACAACGAAGAAAATCTGTTTGATGCGACAAGGAAACATGTGAATAGCAATTCCATCTGTCCGCCAGCAGGGAGAGACAAATAACAGGGATACATTGATCTCGGGAGTAAAATGCATGACGTCGTGGGTGGGGTATGGGGTTTCTTTTGGGGGATTATGGGGGTAAAGACTTGTTTCTCTGTGTGGATTCAATCAGCACGGCTGCTGGCTTTCTCCAACCAATACTTGCCAATTTGCTAAACACCCTCCAACATTGCCTGAGGGATGTCTTCGTCCTACAAAGGAGTTTTTTTTTGTTTGTTTGTTTTTTTGTATACAAGATGGAGGCTCGTGTAAGAGCTAACATTAATCACAAAAAAACAAACGGACACACAAAACATACAATAAAGGGAGCGGGAGACAAGATGGGGAGAGAGAGGGAAGGATACATGTACAACAGTAGAGAACAGGGACATTGGGAGATATGTGGGGGGGAGAGGGCCTGGGGGGGAGGAGGCATGGGAAGGGGGGTGGGGGTGGGAGAGGTAAAAAAACAACACATGGACACTGCTGGGACTTCCAGGACAGAAGTTGGTATTTCAAAAAAGTGGATCTGGGGTGAATTAACGGGGGTAGAAAAGATCAAGGTTTGGGATGGGCGAAGATAAGAGATGGTGGTGAACAGCTGTTTTAAAGACCTGGAGGGAGGAGTGGGATTGAAAGAGTGAGGGAGTTTGTTCCAGAGGTGGAAGTAAAGAGGAATGAGAGAGTGAAGGTGAGCAGAGTCTTGATTTTGGCAGTTTAACCATAAGAGGGTTGCTGGCAGATCTTGTGCATCCTGCAGGATATTTGGGGGACAGAACACAGATAGAGCTGGGGAGCAAGGCTGGAGAGGAGTCGGTAGAAGACAGAAAGACCACCAACCTGCTTGCGGTGAGTGAAAGGCCCTCGGAGTTGGCTTCATCGCGGGAGATTCCAATGATTCTGAACGCTTTGGTTTCAACAGCGTGAAGACGAGTTAGGTGTGAGGCAGGAGCTCCAGCCCAGAGGGGAGAGCAGTATTCCATTGAGCTGTGGATGAAAGCCTTGTATGTGGTGAGGAGCTCAGGTGTGCCAAGGAAGGACTTCGTTCGACGGAGGATGCCCAGTCGGCGACTGTCTTTGGAGGCCATCTTGGAAATGTGTTTTTCCCAGGAAAGATCATGGCAGATAGTGAGACCCAAAAGCTTCAGTCACAGAACTTCTTGGAGTGGATTATTCAGAAAGTGGATGGGAGGGTTGTCCAGTCGGTCTTTTCGGAGAGACATCGTAAGAGTGTGAGATTTGTCAGGATTGAAAGACATATTCCACTTGTTTGACTAGTCTGTGATTTTGTGCAGGTCTGCAGAGAGTGAGGAGGCTGCAGACTGCCGATCTGAGGGATGAGGTATGGAGCGGCAGAGAGTGGAGTCATCAGCAAAGAGATAGAGAGGATTTTCAAGAGAGTCAGAGAGATCATTGATGAAGCCCAGAAAAAGCACAGGGCCCAGAAAAAGCACAGGGCCCAGAACACTGCCTTGGGGAACTCCAGCCTGAACAGGAAGGGTAGATGAGAGAAATCCATTCAGGGCCACACGTTGACTACGACTAGAGAGGAAGTTCGCAAGCTATGCGTGGAGATTTCCATGGATACCGTAGGAGGAGAGTTTGGTGAGCAGAGCGGGGTGCCAGACCGTATCAAAGGCACATGATATGTCAAGGGAGACAGCTCTGATTTCCTGTTTGGCATTGAGGACCTCCATCCATTGTTGAGACAGCAGAAGCAGCATGTCCAGAGTAGAGTGACCTGGTCTGAAACCAAATTGATGATCAGAGATCAAGCCATTTGAGAAGAAAGTAATACCGTGGTTTATGGTATTTAAATGGTGTAGTTCATTCATTCAGCCATCACACTTTCAGGACTGGTCTCCTATATCTACTGCCCCCGATACTAACTCAGCCTGGAAATTCATCCACAGAAACCTACCTGCACTCCCTTATGCACAGATTAATCTCATCTCGTCTTCATTTACCATAACTATCTTCCCGCCCATGGTACATTGAATCCTGTGGTGAGCCAGCTGCCTTGAAACAACTTGCATTCTCCTCCAGGACGGGAAATCTGACAGTGTGTCCACTCTCAGGAAAGACAGAAAACAACATCTGTCCAACTTCAAGATTAAACTTTCAAACTTTTCTCCCTCCTGTAAAACCCGGTGGCGCCTTGCTAAGCCTGTCTCTCGTGAACACTCGCTCCCCTTCCATCCCATCCCTCTCTTCAAAAGGCACCACAGCCGACTCCACTCGTGAGGATGAATACCTTAATTCTGTGTTTGCTTCCAAATCTTGTGTCCCCAACTCTTCGCTCTCGGTAAGCAACTGCATCCTTCCCTGTCGTGC
The DNA here is from genome assembly GCF_964187855.1 of Myxine glutinosa. NCBI lineage: Eukaryota > Metazoa > Chordata > Myxini > Myxiniformes > Myxinidae > Myxine > Myxine glutinosa. The sequence goes on from NC_136269.1 coordinate 137,588,784, forward strand.
CCAACAGCTCTTTTGCCCAACCAACGTGGCCAATCAAACAGCAACGTGCCCAATCAACCAGGTGATACAAGAGGAGGAGCAAAAATAGCAAGAAATTAATGGACAGACAGATGGGCGGACGGACATCCGGACATCACGACCCATTTTATAAGTTCAACTCGTCGAGAATCGAGATGAGATGACCTACAAAGGTGAAAACACCAAACGATAGGTCTATCAACTTACTTCCAATCATCAGCGAGGTCATGGAATCCATCATCACAGTTGCAGTCGATATGAAATCCTTCCTCTTCTCCAACCTCATCTCAGATGATCAATTTGGATTCAGACCAGGTCACTCCACCTTGAACATTCTGCTTCTACTTGCCCAACAATGGATGGAGGCCCTCAATATCAGACATGAGATCAGGGACGTCCCTCCAGTCTAGATATATCTGGAACTTTCGATACAGGCTGGCATCACTTCTTGCTCTCCAAACTCTGGGCCTGTGGCATCCATAGTCAACCCCACACATGGCTTTCTGACTTCCTCTACACTCGTAACCAACGTGTGACTCTCAACGGCATCCTTTCATCTCCTTTCCTTGTCAAGACTGGAGAGTCCCAATGCAGTGTTCCAGTCCCCCCATCCTATTCCTCATCTTCATCAACGATCTCTCTGACTCGCTGGAAAATCCTCTTTATCTATTTTCTGATGACTCCACCCACTGCCGTGACATCCAGCCTTCAGATTGGCAAAATCACAATCTGATCAAACACTTGGAATATGTCTTTCAATCTCTTTCATTCCTCTTTTCTCCCGCCTCTGGAACAAACTCCCTCACTCTCTTCAATCCCACTCCTCCCTCCAGGTCTTTAAAACAGCTGTTCACCACCATCTCTTATCTTCCCCCACCCAAAACTTTGATCTTTTCTACCTCCGTTAATTCACCCCAGATCCACTTTTTTGAAATTCCGACTTCTTTCCTGGAAGTCCTTGCAGTGCCCTAGTGTTTTTTGTTTTTTTTACCTCACCCCGCCCCCCTCCCTTCCCATGCCTCCTCCCCCCCCTCCCCCAAGCCCTCTCCCTCCCACAGATCTCCCGATGTCCCTGCTCTCCATCTTGTTCTCTCGCTCCCTTTATCATATGTTTTATGTTTTATGTGTTACACGAGCCTCGACCTTGTATACAAAAAAACAAAATCCTGAGAAGTCTCACTCTCACTAACTCTCTCTAAAAGGGTCGTATGACATGTCCTCCCATCCACTTTCTCAACAACAATCTCAAAGAGGTTCAGTCACTCAAACTCTTGGGTCTCACTCTGAGCCATGATTTTTCTTGGGAAAACTACATTTCCATTCTGACCTCCAAAGCCAGTCGCCGACAGGGCATCCTCCGTCGTGCAAAGTCCTTCCTTGGCACACCTGAACTCTTATCCACATGCAAGGCCTTCATCCACAGCTTGATGGAATACTGGTTGCCGGTCGATAATTAATGATGATTACTGCTCTCCCTTCTGGGCTGGTGCCTCTGCCTCTATTCTTGCTGAGAGTGAAGCCGTGGGAACCAAGGCCTTCGAATTCATTGGAATCTCCCGCCATGTTGCTGGGTTAATGGACCTATCACTTTGCCATCGCAGACAGGTTGGTGGTCTCTTTGTTTACTACCTCCTCATTTCTGGTCTTGCACCTTCTGCCCTCTCCATGCTTTGTACGTACTCCAGGTTTCTGCAAGGCATGCACTGTCCACCAGTCACCCCCTTCTTGTGAAACTCACAAAATCTAGAATCACTGATCACATCCACTGATTTCTTCCTCCTTTTTCACACCAGTGGAAACAACTTCAACGCTCTCTTCAATCCCACTCTTCCCTTCAGATCTTCATGACAGCTGTTCAGCACCATCTCAGATCTTCCCCCATCCAAAACCATGATCTTTTCTACCCCCGTTGAAACCACCGCCCTACCTTTCCAAATGTTTCTTCGGTATCCATCTTACCCACCACCTGCATTCTCCCCTAATTTTTACCTGTGCATGCCTTGTTCCTCTACCTCCATTTTCTCCCTCGGCCCTACTGTTGGTGTTGCTCCCTTCTCTTTCTGATGTTGCTTTTATTATGTCGCGTCCTGATCTGTTCTGTGTTCTAGCTCTTCCATGAGCCTTGCCTTTGTGTGTGTGTATATATATATATATATATATATATCATTTCGTATGCAGCCTGTGACTGCTGGTTGCATCAGTGCATGGCTGTGCTGCTGATGTAGTGCCCCCTGTAGGTCACAGCATGAATTAATTTCTGCTGGGTGCCTGCGATAACTCGCCTACTCTTTGCGAATGGCACAATGCAATCTTTAGCATTCACCAACTAATGCTTGCAGCCAGGGCGCCCAGTTTAACCTCCATCTGAGGGACGACTGAAGCTTCGCCCTGGCTGCGAAACACCAGGAGGCTAGACGGCTTAGAGGAGAAGAGTGTGCATACCTCTAGAGCAGGGGTTCCCAACCTTTTTTGTGTTATGGCCCCCTTGGCTCCCAGAGTACATTCCCAGCACCCCCCTCCCTTTCGCGAGGGTCGAGCGGCGGAGCGCATCCAAGCAGGCTAGGGGGTCTGGGACCATGCCACCCATAAAAATTTTGATTTCTAGATGCTCTGTGGTGCATTCTGAGAGGTGTTTTTTCCTTTAATTGGCTATTTTGTTTGTATGAGAATTGGTAAATTATTACACAGAAAATGAGGAATTCCAAGTAGCCAGCATGAACATTTAGTTCCATAGTTTTTTTCTGTTCCTTACTGGCTCCCATCTACATCGTTTTTGGAAGATGTAAACAAAGTAACGTCGCTCGAATGATGCATGTTTGATATGAGATTTTAATATTATCAGTAGCACCACTATGTACAGCATAAAATAGAACTGTCACACAAGAAAACAGTATGAAAAGGTTCCAAGTCAAGTCTATGTGAAAACTAAAAACCTCTGTTGTGTCTGTACCCTTGACATGCAGTGTGTTATAATCTCACAAAAAGAAACTCAATTCGATAACAACTCAGGTAATCAAAACTAGGGATGCGGTGCATGCGCCATAAAAGTGAATTAATAACTCAGTGGGATGGCTGAAATTGCATTTTAGCTACCAATTGGGGTATCCGTGGTTGAGTCACAGTCAGGGCACAGTGGAGGTCATCTTCCACGTGGAGCCCATTACGCTGTTTCGATTTGATATTCAACAGCGTGGAAAACCCCGCTTCGCAGAGATAGGTAGACGAGAATGGCAGAAGCACCCAGATAGCTATCTGGCTGATATTAGGGTAGCGACCCATTCCCACCCAAAATTCCATCAAGCACTTCTCTTTGAATGTGTCTTTGGCAAATGAATCGTTTCGGAGATCCAGGAATTCATCTTGCATTGCCTCTGGCATGCTCTCCACGCAAAGATTGACGGAAAAAGGATTCCTCACAATTTTTGCCTCATCGTCATCTAAATCAGGAAAATACTTATGAAATTCTAGCTCCAGTGACTGCAGATGCTCAAGAATGTCATTTTTCAGTATGGGATCAAGCTATTTTCCCATGCTGTCTTGTAATTCAGACATCGAACATAGCAATGTTTCCTGTGTTCACTTTCCTGTGCAAGTTTTGGAGCTTGGCAACAAATCCTCTGAAATGATCGTGGAAAAGAATAATATTAGTCGCTCTTCCTTGGAGCTTGAGGTTCAGCTGGTTCTGCTGCTCGAAAATGTCAGCAAGATAAGCAAGTCGTTCGTTCCACAATTCTTCGTCATAATGCTGCAGGAGGTCATGTTTCCCTTGAAGATTCAAGAAATGTTTGACTTCCGCACGAAGTTCAAAGACACGGTTCAGAAGATTCCCTTTCGAAAGCCAGCGTACAGCAGTATAGTACAGCAACGTTTCATGTTCCGCGTTCATGTCTTTGCACAGCTCCTTGAACATTCGGGTGTTGAGAGCCCCTGCCTTGATGTAGTTAACAATCTTGATTACGACTTCAAGAACTTTCTTCAATGAGAGAGGGAGAGTCTTACAAGCCAGGGTGTAGCGATTAATCATACAGTTGGTTCCTTTCGCTTGTGGTGACAGCATCTTCACTTTTGCTTGGAATCCGGATTTGGAACCAAGCATGACAGGAGCACCGTCAGTACAGACACCGCATACATTCTCCCACTGAATTCCTCCCGCATCGAAGAACAACTTCAATTTTTCCATGACGTCGTTAGCTTTTGTCGTTGTTTCCAGGGCACTGCAGAACAAGAATTCTTCCTTGATATCATCTCCCTTGACATAGCGAACAAATGCCAGTAGCTGGGAGCAGGAACTAACAACGGTCGATTCATCAAGTTGAAAAGAAAACAAGCCGAAAGGCGCCGCCTTAATCTCATTGATGATCTGTTGTTTCACATCTTCCGACATGTCACGGATACAACGCTGCACTGTGTTATTCGATAAAGACACCTGTTCAACTTTGCGAGCCTCTGCCATGCCAAGAACCCGTTCGACAATGAGGATGGTACAAGGCTTGATGAGTGTCTCCCCAATCGAGTGGGGTTTTTTCTTCTTTGCAATTTCAAGAGAAACTTCATAAGAAGCCTGGACAGTTGCTACATTTTGTTGTTGAAAAGCTCCTCCCTCATCCAACTTCTGTCGCTTTAAATTTCTTTCATGCCGCTTGAAAAATTCGGGATCCTGCTTTGCATGTTGTGCGTGATTCGTCTCGAGGTGCAACTTCAACTTGGATGGCCTCATGGATTCAGTACTCAAAACCTTGTGACACAGCACACATTGTGGTTTCTCTTGGCCAGACACGGTAATGGACGTGAATCCAAGCGTTATTTATTCGTCAAGATACTTTCTTTTTTTACTCCCAGAAGCCATAACGTCAAATCTGCAATAGGAAAAAAACAAAACAATATCAAAGTCAAAACAATATCAACAACAAAAAAAAACAATATTTAATTTTTAGTATGGTTCAAATTACCCCATGGCCCCCCTCTGGGGCCATGGCCCCCAGGTTGGGTACCACGGCTCTAGAGACTAGAGGCTAGGCCACCCTTCCAGCCCTAAGTAAATTGAATCTATATCATAATGGGAGCCCTGTCTGTTTGTCTGTTTGTTTGTCATGTTATAACTTGAGAACGATTTCAATAAATCCAACTACGGTGGATTCAGGGAACTCTCGGGAAGGTTTGTGAATTGTTTTTTTTTTAATGCAAAAAAGAAAAGTTTTTTTTAAAATTGGGCATGCGTGTTGAAACTGCAATCGCCAACTTGCGCTGCTGGTTATCCTTGCACGGAGAGCAGGATCTCCCATGAATCCTTTTTTGTTCTTGCTCCATAGATTAGCCATTATTAACAACTACACAAACATTGGTATTCCCGTCAGCAAAACGGGCTGTCAGGATCTCACACCTGAAATGTCCACCAAATTTTGTCCGAATCCGTCCACAACTTTTTGAGATATCGTGCTATGTGTTGGCTCCCCCCCCCCCCCCCCCCATTTTTCAATGGTGAAGAATCACTTCAAAAATTCTCTGATCTGGATCCGGATTCGAATCTTCACCAAAACTGATTCAACTCTCCACTGTCACACACCCAACCTCTCCACCAAGTTTCGTCTGAATCCGTCCACAACTTTTTGAGATATCCTGCTATGTATCGTTTTTGGCCTTATCTCTCAATGGTGAAGAATCACTTACAAAAATTCTCAAATCCGAATTGGGATCCGGATCTTCACCAAAATCTAAACATTTTGTCCTTGTCACAAACCCAATATCACCAGCAAATTTCGTCCGGTTCCGTCCACAACTTTTTGAGATATCTTGTTCCCAGACAGACAGACAAAGTGACAGGGGCGAAAACATCACCTCCATCCATGTACCTTCGGTGGCGGAGGTAATAACAGTACAACATTAAAAGGTAATGAATACATGAACATAGTGCGGTGTATATATGGTACTTGAACCCGAGGTCCCAGCATTGAACACGAGGTCGCAGTCTTGACCCTGAGGTCCCGGCATTGAACCTGAGGTTCCAATCTTGACCGTCAGGTCCCAGCCTTGAACCTGAGGTACCAGCATTGAACCTGAGGTCCCAGCATTGAACCTGAGGTTCCAACCTTGACCCTCAGGTTCCAACCTTGACCCTGAGGTCCCAACATTAACCCTCAGGTCCCAGCCTTGAACCTGAGGTACCAGCATTGAACCTGAGGTCCCAGCCTTGAATCTGAGGTCCCAACCTTGACCCTCAGGTTCCAACCTTGACCCTGAGGTCCCAACATTAACCCTCAGGTCCCAGCCTTGAACCTGAGGTCCCAACCTTGACCCTCAGGTCCCAGCCTTGAACCTGAGGTCGGATCATTGAACCTGAGGTGCCATCATTGACCCTGAGGTCCTGACTTTGAACCTGAGGTTCCAATCTTGACCGTCAGGTCCCAGCCTTGAACCTGAGGTCCCAGCATTGAACCTGAGGTCCCAGCATTGAACCTGAGGTCGCAACCTTGAGCCTCAGGTTCCAACCTTGACCCTGAGGTCCCAACATTAACCCTCAGGTCCCAGCCTTGAATCTGAGGTCCCAACCTTGACCCTCAGGTTCCAACCTTGACCCTGAGGTCCCAACATTAACCCTCAGGTCCCAGCCTTGAACCTGAGGTCCCAACCTTGACCCTCAGGTCCCAGCCTTGAACCTGAGGTCGGATCATTGAACCTGAGGTGCCATCATTGACCCTGAGGTCCTGACTTTGAACCTGAGGTTCCAATCTTGACCGTCAGGTCCCAGCCTTGAACCTGAGGTCCCAGCATTGAACCTGAGGTCCCAGCATTGAACCTGAGGTCGCAACCTTGAGCCTCAGGTTCCAACCTTGACCCTGAGGTCCCAACATTAACCCTCAGGTCCCAGCCTTGAACCTGAGGTCCCAACCTTGACCCTCAGGTCCCAGCCTTGAACCTGAGGTCGGATCATTGAACCTGAGGTGCCATTATTGAACCTGAGGTCCCGGCATTGAACCTGAGGTTCCAGCATTGAACCCGAGGTCCCAGCCTTGAACCTGAGGTCCCAACCTTGACCCTGAGGTTCCAACCGTGACCCTGAGGGCCCAACTTTGAACCTCAGGTCCTAACCCTAACCCAGCCTTGAACCTGAGGTCGGATCATTGAACCTGAGGTGCCATTATTGAACCTGAGGTCCCGGCATTGAACCTGAGGTTCCAGCATTGAACCCGAGGTCCCAGCCTTGAACTCAAGGTCCCAGCCTTGAATCTGAGGTCCCAACCTTGACCCTCATCTCCCAACCTTGACCCTCAGGTTCCAACCTTGACCCTGAGGTCCCAGCCTTTAACCTGAGGTCCCAACCTTGACACTGAGGTCCCAGCCTTGAACCTGAGGTCCCAACCTTGACCCTGAGGTCCCAGCCTTGAACCTGAGGTCCCAACCTTGACCCTGAGGTCCCAGCCTTGAACCTGAGGTCCCAACCTTGACACTGAGGTCCCAGGCTTGAACCTGAGGTCCCAACCTTGACCCTCAAGTTCCAACCGTGACCATGAGGTCCCAGCTTTGACCCACAGGTCCCAGCATTAAACATGAGGTCCCAGCATCAGGAGCCATGATTGATTCCCTTTCTATTGTTGAGAGGCACGTGCCGGACCTTACAAAATCCCAAGGCCTTTTGCTGCCTCAAAATCTTCCGTCTCCTCTTCAAGGGGAACGAGGGGGTTTCTCGATGTCATACATACATGAATGAAGAATGACGTCAGAATATTTCCCATTGGTTTACTCGCTGTACGAAGAGCAAGCTCAAATCAGCCATCCCATCAATTGGCTTCCCGGCTCCTCCATAAAATTGTCCGCCTCCGTTAGCTTTGTATGTTTGCCATATTGACTCACCTCATTCGCAATTCGTGAGGTCATCAATAACACGTGATTCTAAGTACACCTGCTCTGTGGTTTGTAAGTTTTACAGGACTTGACATAATACAACTTGGGTTCTGCTGATTGATCCATAATGATTTTCCTTTCACCGCCCCAGCCATGACCACAACCACCGAGATCAGGTTCATGTGACAATGAAGCCTCACACATCAATAAGGTACTTCACCTGGTCTTTCAACACCTTTAGCAGCATTTGCTATTCAATCAGGAATTGGCCTGTGCCCACACTATTACCGTTTCATCACTGGGCCTGGCCATGCCATGTTTCCCGCCATTACTAACAAAGCCTCACAGGGAAGATCCAATCGAGATAGAAAAGGTCGATGACTGCTGATCGTGGACATGGTCACATGGACCACATCCAGGGTAGGGACTCCTACGGGCGGTCACATAAACATCAGTCACAGCAGAGGAAGAAGATTCATGATGTCGATTTTATCAACGTCTCTGCGTGCGTACGTAATAAATATATTAGACAACGACAGGGATATTATTGAACATGTGTCTTTACTTCAACGAGGTGTCTGTCCTGCTTGGGTTAGTAAATGAAAATACGGATTCTTCTTCATCCCTGCAGAGCTCACCTGGACATTGCTGTCTGCTGAGCAGTCAGGAATCGAACCCGTGAGCAGATCCGCCATTTTGTTTACAGTACGTGACAGCAGGGGGCGGTGCATCACGGAATATGCAGCTTCGCTGAGTAGACATTAAGCCGGCTGTCTCGTGTTCGTGTGTGTGGATGTGAATGAAGCGTAGTAATTGCACAGCAGTTACACCGTCAAGCAGGTGAGCTTTAAGTGCTTTTATTTCCTTCATGAAGCTCACGGCTCGTAAACGCGCTGCAGGTATGACGACGGTGAGCTGAACGGCGTTTTCGTGTGTTTAAAGTTAAACTTCAAAGGAATTCTCGTACATCGTTGTGGGCCCCACGTACGACTCGAAAATCTTTACACCCTACGTTTACTAGAGCACGAAAACACCTTTTACCTGAGGATTTTGCCGCGTGCCTGTCTTCCACGTCATTGGCCCCGCCCTTTTTACGGGCTCGCTTCCCATTGGCCAGTGAGCGGCGAGGTTCGAGAGTTCGGCGTGTGACGTCTTCCCTGGCAACGCCACGAGAGGGTGACGAGAGGGTGGAGGAAGAGACAGAGTCCGCTCCGTGGAAGCAGAAAAACAAAGGGGAATTAGCGCGACCAGGAGAGAGAGGAAGAGAAGATCGGGGTGGAAAGAGGCGCGAATTGGCACAACTTTACCAAGAAAGAGAGGACGAAGAGACCGAGAGTCTGCAGGCCCGAGGCCGCGGGAATGGCCAAGAACCACCGGGGCCAGACGCGGCACGGGAGCGAGATCGAGGTCAAAAGCAAGGTACGAAGGGTCTGGGACTGGTGGTAACACCAAAGGGGACTACTGGGGTAACACCAAAGAGGACTACTGGGGTAACACCAAAGGGGACTACTGGGGTAACACCAAAGAGGACTACTGGGGTAACACCAAAGGGGACTACTGGGGTAACACCAAAGAGGACTACTGGGGTAACACCATAGGCACCACCGGGGTAACACCAAAGGGGACCACCGGGGTAACACCAAAGGGGACTACCGGGGTAACACCAAAGGGGACTACTGGGGTAACACCATGTCCATAGATACTACCGGGGTAACACCAAAGGGGACTACTGGGGTAACACCGTCTAGACTACCGGGGTAACACCATAGAGACTACCGGGGTAACACCAAAGGGGACTACTGGGATAACACCGTCGAGACTACTGGGGTAACACCAAAGGGGACTACCGGGGTAACACCAAAGGGGACTACCGGGGTAACACCAAAGGGGACTACCGGGGTAACACCAAAGGGGACTACTGGGGTAACACCAAAGGGGACTACCGGGGTAACACCAAAGGGGACTACTGGGGTAACACCAAAGGGGACTACTGGGGTAACACCAAAGGGGATGACTGGGGTAACACCAAAGGGGACTACTGGGTAACACCATAGAGTCTACCGGGGTAACACCAAAGGGGATTACCGGGATAACAGCGGTGGTGTCTATCGGAGTAACACCAGTGGGTCTATCGGAGTAACACCGGAGGGTCTGTCGGAGTAACACCGGAGGGGTCTGTCGGAGTAACACCGGAGGGGTCTGTCGGAGTAACACCGGAGGGGTCTGTCGGAGTAACACCGGAGGGGTCTGTCGGAGTACCACCGGTGGGGTCCATTGGAGTAACACCAGAGGGGCCTAGTGGGGTAATCTTTGAGGGGTCTACTGGGGTAATCTCAGATAGGTCTACTGGGATAACCTCGGAGGGGTTTATTTGGGTAACGTTGTTGGGAAGATCGTACACTGGGAGAAAGGAAGGTGTTTGCTGGTTAATTGAGAGGGAGAAAACAAACGGTGATTTGGTCTATGAAATAGATCCTCATGTTGAGGGAGATCCGAATGGAAAGTCCATGTCAACGTGATTTGGAGAGCAAGAGTGGGATTTGGTACATCTTGAGTTTATTTAGTTTAGTGTGGGTGTGGTTGGTGTGCGCGTGTTAAGCTCACGAGTGATGTGGTGTAAATGAGAGGTCAGTTTGTGTATATGAGGACATACTGGGTGTACAAACCATGGAGGAAGTGGTTTCGAAAATTTGTTTCCTGATTTCCAAAACTTGATGACTGGTTACCTGGGCTGGTCCGCCCGTCTCAACCGTTCACCTTTTCCATTTTTGATGTGATCCAAGAGCACGTAGCTTACCAGCGGCTTGTGTCACCTTGGCCTTAGGAAGCCTTCATGCTGAGGTGGACTGTGGGGGTGAAACTCAACTGAGGGGAAGGGAATGGAGGTGTATGTATTTAGGGTGGGGGGGAGGGGGGGGGGGTTGGTGGATATACAGTATTATTTAGAGTAGAGAGAGGTGGTTGGGTTGGGAGGGGAGATAGGTGAGGTGGATGTGCTTGGGATGGGTGTGGAGAGAGGTAGCGTTTTTGGGGGGAAGGGGAGAGAAGAATGGGGGGAGTGGGGTAACTATTGGAATCGGATCAGAGAAGCACTTTGCCACGCGCGTGCCGCATCGTACGGAGCCGTCCCATGGCACCGAGGATGTACAACACTTGTCTCGTGAGATGCGCCGTGCCTCCTACGCAAACCAAGGACGTTCTCTCCTGAATTGTTTCCCATATTATCAACTTCACTTGTGACCCTCCTGGCTTCACCTTCCAAGTTTCCTGCAGCTTCTCCCTCTCTTTCCCAACACATGCCACGACATTGTGCTTGTTTTGGTGTCGGAATTCATAAATTGAACAAAACATGGGTTTTTGATCGGATCAAGTTCCGTGATTTTTCCGTATTGATCCCAAACATTTTCCCCAAATGTCCCATTTGTTGCATGCACACCTGGTTAGTAGAGTCGTGCTATAGCCACAGCGTATCTAAAGCTCGTGTCATCGTCAAACCAGAAGAATCCTCTCTCGGTTTTGAGTCTTGTTTTTTCACAGTTCAACTTTTCCTTGGCGTGTGTACCTGGTCTGCTGACGCGTGTACACCTGGCCTGACGCGATTGTGATACTCTTACGTTAATCGCTAGAATTGGGTTTTATTTGTGTTTCTATCATTCCGCCATCATAATTGCTGTTCTCATTCCATATCCCAACATGCCTCTGTGGCCCGGCCAAAATTCAGGGTGTCAGGGTTGAAGTCGAACCTTGCCAAGCCTGCCTGGTGACATACCTGTTTAATGCAGGTGTTTCATTGACGTCATGACACTGTAATGGGTGGAGGCTTGTGTAACCTTACTTATGTGAGGAGGTGATGTCCCTTTGGCTGTTTATCTCTATTTCTGAGTCATCATCCACCCTTGTTTTTATTTATTTATTATTACACAGAAGTAGAGTAGCCAAATTCTCTTCCTGGCTTTGTAACACCTACCTTTGCCACATACAGGTGGGCTTGTTTAAGGAGTGGCTGCTGCACACATCCGCCAAACGCCTGTTAGTAGTGTAATAATGTTGCTTCTGGGACACCTCCGTTTAACATGGGAAATCCCTATCTAATGTCATTTACCCCCTTGTCTTTTTCAAAAATCATAAACACCTCTATTTCTCCCACCCTCATCTTTATGAACCTTTTGTCTGTAGTACCTATCCTTAATGTTGTTCATTAGACCACTCAAACACTACAAATATTTGTTTTCTCTTATAGACCTATCATCCTTCTTCTACATATCATCTGGCAGATTAATCTTTGACCCATTCACTTCCATATTAATTCTTTCCCTCCCTCATTGCCCCTAAACACCTATATTTCTCTCACCCTGTTCTTTACGAACCTTCTAACCTTTTGACATGTTATCCTTATTCATTAGACCACTTAAACACCTGTGATCCTTCTGACCTCATGGACCTTTTAACCTTTTACTCTTAATATCATCTGGTGAATATAACCCACTCAAACAACGACCCTACAAATATTTGTTTATGCGTGGGAAATAATTTAATTCTCCTACAACTCTCTTCACCATCTAATATATTAACAAAAAATATGTTTGAGTTTGGTTCTTTATTAAGATATTTTAACTGAGCTAAGATAAAATGGTAAACCTCCCTCAATGTTCTTGTTTGAGCGCCTCCAGTGCCACATACCATTTTTTGGTAAGCCCCGCCCACTTTTTGGTAAACCACGCCCATTTTTACTAAGCCCCGCCCACTTTTTGTTAAGCCACGCCCACTTTTTACTAAGCCCCGCCCACTTTTGTTAAGCTCCTCCCACTTTTGCTAAGTCCCACCCACTTTATAAACTCTTCAGCATTGTATCATTTCCAGGTAATACATAACATCATTTTCAGGGAATTTCCATCACATCATTTCCAGTTAAGACACGCCCAGGGAATTTCCACAGGAAATGACACACACCCAGCCCTTCTTATAAAAGGCACCGACCACACAGGCTTTTTCAAACACGCTTTCTGCTTCACTTGAGAATGGACTCCTATGCCGAAATGGAATGGGATAACTTTGCTATTCCTTGGAGTCCTACTACCTGTGTAGCGCTCAACCTTCAGATTGATGAACTGGACTCGAACCTCTTGTCGATGGAGGAAATTGTATCTGAGCTACGAAATGAAAATTCTACTTTTAACACAACTTGGGATAAAGTTATTTTTTTGTTTGAAGATCTTTTGAACAACCAAGACCCACAGAACGAGTTCTACCTTGATGACCCAGCCAAAGAGTTATACCTTGGAGATCCACAAAATCCTGAAAAAGAGTTCTACCATGATGATACTTATTGTGAGTTATCAAAACAAAACCCACTGAACGAGTTCTACCTTGATGACCCAGCCAAAGAGTTATACCTTGGAGACTCACTAAATTTGGGAAAAACAAATTATGAGGTCTGCCTAGATGGTTCTAACTGTGGAGCCTACCTTGGAGACTCACTAAATTTGGGAAAAACAAATTATGAGGTCTGCCTAGATGGTTCTAACTGTGGAGCCTACCTTGGAGACTCACTAAATTTGGGAAAAACTAATTATGAGGTCTGCCTAGATGGTTCTAACTGTGGAGCCTACCTTGGAGACTCACTAAATTTGGGAAAAACAAATTATGAGGTCTGCCTAGATGGTTCTAACTGTGGAGCCTACCTTGGAGACTCACTAAATTTGGGAAAAACAAATTATGAGGTTTGCCTAGATGGTTCTAACTGTGGAGCCTACCTTGGAGACTCACTAAATTTGGGAAAAACTAATTATGAGGTCTGCCTAGATGGTTCTAACTGTGGAGCCTACCTTGGAGACTCACTAAATTTCATAAAATTAGGAAAAGAGTTTTACCTTGGAGACTTTGAAAACTGGTTTCGTTTTGGAGACTCGGAATGGGGGTTTTGTTTTGATGACTCGGAATGTGATACCTATCTTGGAGGCTCAACAGGAATGTGGTTATACCTTGGGAACTTGGAAAGTTGGTTTTATTTTGGAGACTCTACCTGTGGGGTTCCTCTTGGAGACTCTTTGGATTCTAAAGCAATGAACAATGTTCTTTATTTAATGACGCTTGATTTAAGCAATATCAAGAAAGTTCGAGGAAGAAAATGCTGGAAAATTCTTTCTTCCCATTTCTACTTCTTCAAACTTAAAAGCCTTGAAAGACAGAATTGGAGGAAGAGGAAAAAAAAAAAAAGAAATACGTATTTAAAAAAGAAGAAAAGAAAGATTATGTTAGGGTTTGGGTGGGATTTTGAATGTGAGGGTTAGGGATGGGGTTGGGTTAGGGTTGGGATTTTGAATGTGAGGGTTAGGGATGGGGTTGGGTTAGGGTTGGGATTTTGAATGTGAGGGTTAGGGTTGGGGTTGGGTTAGGGATGGGGTTGGGTTAGGGATGGGGTTGGGTTAGGGATGGGTTGGGTTAGGGTTGGGATTTTGAATGTGAGGGTTAGGGTTGGGGTTGGGTTAGGGATGGGATTGGGTTAGGGTTGGGATTTTGAATGTGAGGGTTAGGGATGGGTTGGGTTAGGGATGGGGTTGGGTTAGGGATGGGGTTGGGTTAGGGATGGGGTTGGGTTAGGGTTGGGGTTGGGTTAGGGATGGGGTTGGGTTAGGGATGGGGTTGGGTTAGGGATGGGGTTGGGTTAGGGATGGGGTTGGGTTAGGGATGGGGTTGGGTTAGGGATGGGTTGGGTTAGGGATGGGTTTGGGTTAGGGATGGGGTTGGGTTAGGGCTTGGGTTGGGTTAGGGTTTGTATATTATTATGACTCACTCGCACATACACACACACACAAAAGTTAAGCCCCAACTAAAAAGTTGTGGGATTCTGTGTTTGGGGTTCACAGATTTAAAAACGTATCCCCATTATACACACACAAAAGTTAAGCCCCAACTAAAAAGTTGTGGGATTCTGTGTTTGGGGTTCACAGATTTAAAAACGTATCCCCATTATACACACACAAAAGTTAAGCCCCAACTAAAAAGTTGTGGGATTCTGTGTTTGGGGTTCACAGATTTAAAAACGTATCCCCATTATACACACACAAAAGTTAAGCCCCAACTAAAAAGTTGTGGGATTCTGTGTTTGGGGTTCACAGATTTAAAAACGTATCCCCATTACATTTTATTTATTTATTTATTATTTTCAAGGGTATTATCTGCTTACTTGTGTTTTTTGTAATTCTTGTGAGTAAAATGAACCCAAGATTTCTTCTCCATTTAAATCATATAATTTGTAGGTCCAAGGGACTGTATCCATTACATCAATGATTTTAAATAATTCACGAGTCCATTTTTGTGTATAACCTTTCTCAAAATGACTTTTCCATTTGTATATTCTTACAATATCACCAACTTTAAACTTGGGCTTTCTCAAATTAATCTCCTTTTCATATTCTAATTTTGTAAATGTTTCTGATGGTTTTGATTGTGTTGATGAATGAACTGTATTATTGTAATTATCTACAATATCCTGAATTAAATACACCCATTTTTGAGAACCGAGTTGTGTGAATTTTTTATATAATTTCTCTTTTAAAGTACGATTAAAACGCTCAATAACAACTGCCTTTCCTTCATTAAAGGTGCTGTATAATTTAATACCCTTCCCCTTAAGAAATTTCATGAATATTTTGTTATAGAACTCTGTTCCCTCATCAGTCCATAACTTCTTTGGTTTCCTTTTATCCCGATCAAATATTAGCTTAAAGGCTAACATTAAAGTATCACCCCTTTTATTTTTTAAAGGGACAACCCAGGCAAATCTACTCCTCAAATCAATAACGGTTAAAGCATACCTGTATCCCCTGTCATTATTCAATTCAATTAAATCAGCGGACCATATGTGGTCAGTGTATTTAGAATAAACCTTCCTTCTTTTAAACTTTGTGATTATAGGTTTGTGTAATTCTTCAGCCAAAAGCTCCTCAGTCTTGATGGCATCATTAGAGCCTAATAGTTTTTTGAGGAATAACCAAGACCAAGTTTCAATTTAGCATTTATCAAATTTCTCACAATAAACCTATCAACTTTCTCTCTCAACGTTGGATTTTGTATCAAAGACAAATTATACAACATTTCGCTGTCGGCTTTATGTTTTTCAGTCAACGTAGTGGTTTTCCCATAAGCAATATCATGCTTCATACACACTTCGTCAACCCTATTTGTAGGTTTAGACCAAGGTTTAGGATTGTCAGCCTCATCTAATCTTTTATCCAAGTTTGTTCCTGGACCACAGAAAGAATACCCTGGAAGGTGTAATTCCCCTGGAATTCCAGTTGTTGTAAATTTACTTCCTGACAGAAACTTTTGTATGTCTCCTCCTCTTTTAGGAGAGATGAATTGGCACTTTTTAGAGCCACATACTTGACATATTCCTTTTTGATAAACTCTATTATTTTTAGCTTTAACATGAGATATTTTTAGATTTAGTTTTCTTTTTACATTTGAGACAATAACTCATATTTATTTATCAGAAAAATTCCGACAGAGTATCAAAACCTTTTTGGTTTTCAACATATACATTTCAATCTTTATTTTTAAAACATAAAGAATCCTAAGGAATGCCTTCACTCTCTCCTCCATTTATTTACAAATAAAAACTAACTAAAGTCAATGACACCAACATCATCAATCACATAATCTTTTCCTTCTTCTTCTTCTTCTTCTTCACCACTTTCTCGTTTAAATCTCTGAAATTGAAGACATTGACGTTCTTATTTTTGAAACCATTATCTTCATAAGAGTTGTTAATTCTTTAATTTCCTCTTCGGTGCGTTGAGATTGATTTATTTGCTTTAATACACTCAATCTTTTATGAATCTCAGTGATTTCCATCTTTTTATATTTTTCCTCCCTCTC
Source organism: Myxine glutinosa (assembly GCF_964187855.1). Lineage (NCBI taxonomy): Eukaryota > Metazoa > Chordata > Myxini > Myxiniformes > Myxinidae > Myxine > Myxine glutinosa. The sequence continues at coordinate 137,605,521 of NC_136269.1, forward strand.
TCTTTGCTCCCTCTCCTCCTCCTCCATTTTCTCCCTCTCCCTTTCCTCCTTCTCCTTTTTCTCTCTTTCCTCCTTCTCCCTTTTCTCCCTTTCCTCCTTCTCCTTTTTCTCCCTCTCCTCCTTCTCCTCCTTTTTCTCCCTCTCCTCCTTCTCCTCCCTCTCCCTTTCCTCCTTCTCCTTTTTCTCTCTTTCCTCCTTCTCTTCTTCAACTCCTTCCTCATCCCTTGCTACCCTTGAGTTTGAACCCCAAAGAATATTATACATATACTCATCTGGATTTTGAGATATTCTTGTATCTATAATTATTTTTCTCATAATAGGATACCAATAAGATTTGTTGACGATTTCTAAAAGAGTTTTATATTTCATAACTTTGAGAAGTTCATTTTTATTTAATATTTTAAACAAGTCTCTATTTGTGGGTTTAACAATATCAGTATAAGGCCAGTTTTTTATGACAAAATTCCCATGTATATGCTCCAAATCATAAGGTATGTAATACCGAGCACCCTTTTCTTGTAGGTATCCTTGAATACAAAAATTATAATTCTCTTGTAGTCTTCTTCCTGCCATTTATGTATCAGAAATATATGTGAGATTAATATTATGACAGGTAATACCACCCCATCTTCCCACTACCAAATCGGTTTGTATTCCTCGGCTTTCTATCCTTATCTCATTACCTTCCTTCTTTGTCATGCGAACCATCGCTATACTATCATATATTTTTATTTTCTTAAAATCACGTATTTGTTGTTTACTAATTGTACTTCCACATAAATCCTTATCTTCACCAAGTGGATAATATTCTTCTTTACGAGACTGATTTAAATCATGTAGGTCTTCTATGTTTATTGAAAAAGACCAATTATACCCTAAATCAGGCATATCATACCCCCATTTATTAATTCGCATATTAACTAAATGTCCTTCTTTATAAAATTCAATTGTAAGCAGGTAGTTAAATTCAATGAGGAAAGGTGTATGGTCAGTATAACCAGGTGTTGTGGTTGTAAATTTTACTTCTTTCACAAAACGTGCTGTTTTCTTTAAAAATATATATTGTGATAAATCACTTAATCTAATTAAGTCATTCGCATCTGTAGGGTTTGGATAATTGATTAATTTATAAGTATTCTTCATATTAATATTTTTACTTACACTATATTTTTGTCGTTCAGCCTGTGCCTTTGTATAATAATTTGATAAATCAATATCCTGAGAGGATTTTCCAAAGATAGAACCATCTTTTCCAACATAAGTCATTTATATTAGATTAAAAATGATATCATAAAACTTTTCATTATTGTTGAGTTGAAATAATACATATAAACATAATTGACCACAACATTTAGAATTAATTTCTTGAACTTGAAATGTTTGATAAACACCATTCTGTAAGAATTGTATTACTTCAACAGGTGGTGGCATACCATAACTATCAAAATAATATTTATCCTGACTATTATGAATACAAACCCAATGAGAACCATTCTGTGTGTCTAAATTCATAATAATATTCTTTGTATTCTTATTTATATGTATTAATTCATCTCTCATACAGATTACCACATTATCAATTTTTAGTGTTTTACAATACTTGGCTAGTTCTATATTTGACGTTGTATTCTTTCCAAATTGTTTAAACCATTTATCCATTTATTTATGAGAAAGATACAATCCATTACCCCGTTTAGTTAGTTTAACACCCGCTTGAGCGATAGAGGAAAGCATATCACCAACCAACAATCTAGCTTTATCAGGTAGACTTTCAAGTTTTTGAGCAAAATCTACAATTACACCACTTCCACTAATTTGTTTCTCCAACTCCTTGTTATGTCTTTCCAATTCTTTTTGAGCTTTTAGTTGTGCCTTCCTTTCGTTAGCAGTTTTTACCGCTGCTGAAATACCACCAGTCAATGCTCCCGCCGCACTTAAACCAGCAAATAAAGGAATTAGAAACGGGAGAAATCCTCCTCTTGACTCGTCTATTGAATATTTCTTTAACATAGGTTTCGTCATTTTAATTTTAAGTGATCCAACATCATTTAGTGTTTTTACTTGTGTGTGTGTGAGTAAAACATCAATTCTTACAGCTCCTTTTCTTTGAATTGTATTAACATTAATAATACAAGGCTTTTGATTTTGAATACAAGATGTTAATTTATTAAGATTGATTTGATTAACATATACCCCAACCATTTATTTATGAGAAAAAACCTATGTGATATTAATCATAACACCATTATCTGTATTAATCTGTAATTCTGTTTCCTCCAAAAGCAAACAATAAGCATCAACTTCTTCATTCTCCCCTCTTTCAATGTATAGAGAAGTATCCACTCGATTAGACTTTATAGTTTCCTTTTGAGAACTCAGGTCAATTGCGTAGATTGTATATAAACCTTTAAATGCAACCATATCCAAAATAGGATCATTATTACCATTACTTTCACACACTTTTTGGTAGGACTTGTAGGCTTCCGCATAATCATTTTTTTCCCAATCAATTTCCAATCTATCTCGCGGATAAAATGTGCCATCAAGAGAAACCCGAAGTTGTTTCACCTTAGCATTATCACTCAGCGCATTATTCTTATTAGTACCCTCCTCTCCATCTGGTTTTTTAAAAATGAGCCATAGGTATCGTGGCTTTCCTTCAAGAACACCCAAATTCCAAGTGTAGGTAGTGTGTTCCAGTTTAACGTGTTGACATCTTCTTTTAAGGTATGATACATTTAGCGGTTTCTTTGAGTTAAGTCTTCTATTTAACATCTCCTCCGTTTTAAGATTAGGAGTATATTCACTGATATACCAACACAAATCATTAATAACAAATTTATTGTTGTCTCCAAAAGCATTTTCATCCCCAAAAAGCAACCTATTTACATTATCATTCCTTTGTAGTTGAAATCTAATTTTAAGACCATACAAAACTTTATCATAATCGCAAAATCCAAATATACCTTTAAGAGGTACTGCTACGGTAAAACTATTCACTGCTTTTGTTTCATCATTATACATTGACTTCCTTTGACTATAACCAGGGTCTGCGTTTGTACCCGTTGACATATCAGGAATAAAACCTTCAACAGCTCCCTTACCCATTCTATCACTAAACGAATATAGTGTAAATTTCATCATTTCAGATGTAGCAGAGACATAATCAACCGCTTCAACCTCTTGTGTTCCAATATACAGGCGGACACTGTCAAACATTTTCCAGAAGAAATCATTTACGAGTGTAGCATTAGTATTATTCGCAGCCTTAGTGAATTTAAATTTACACAGCAAGAAACTATCAGCTATATTCAAGTAAGTTTGTTGATTATTTATTTCAAAACTTTTTGTTCCGTTTGAATTCCAGTCTGTTCCTGTTATAGCATTTACCTTAAAATAGTCTTCCTTTTTAGTGGAGTTTGAAATGATAATCGTATCATCCAAATCATAGATACTATCAATCGCTTCCATACTTGTATTTATATAGCATTAAAATTGTTGAAACCCTGACCCAAGTATTTTAATGATTTTTTGTCGTTCTTGTGAAGATAGTTGAGTTTTACCTTTTTTTATTTCTTTGATTGCTTGTAATTTATGAGACTCCTTTTGAGCATCTTTTATACTCTTTATAGCACCCGCAACGGAGCCCACGGCAGAAGCAGTTGAACCAATTAGGTCTTTATGTTTAAGGATGGTTGAACCAATACCCATTAGAGTATCAATTATCCCATCTCCTTTATTTCGAAATTGATGACCTACACCTCGTTGTCTCTTAGGTTTATAGTATCCTCTACCCACATACCTTGTATAGTCTGGTGAAAGGAACATGCCCTCCCCTGTAATTATTTTATATTTTCCCAACTCGTGTTTTCTCACAATAACCATTATTTATTTATTGAAAAACTTCACGTAGGTGAATTCTGATGGATATAATTTCATCATTAAAGGATATCATACGATTATCTTGGTCGGTTATCCTAAAATTTACTCTGTATATGGTTTTTCCTGACACAGGTAAATAGACAAGATTTTTTGGTTCCATATTAAATTTATAACCAATCGGGGTTGAGTATGCACTGAATGAAAATATTGTATTTGTTCTTATTCCATCGTTATAAGCACCATCAATCAAATCACAATGAATTAATACTGAATTTATACCGGAGGATATTTGGATAACATTATCACTGTAAAACGTCCCGTTATTTTCAATCTTTTTTGAAGAGAAACCCAATAGCTCTCTAAACGAATTTTCAATCGTGAAATCAACTTTATAATTATTTTTAAGTTTAATAGTTGATTTTGAAGTGTGTTTTTGAATATCTATTACAATATTTTTTGGTTCATCACCTTTTTCTTTCATAAGGCGAGAGACTTCTGAAGATATTTGAGAAATCTCGTAAGCTCCAGGTGAAACAGTTATAGTTTTGTAGGCAGTGCCTGGATTATAACTAAACTTGTTGTTTTTCTCTGTGATATTAAAAAGGGTATTGTAAGTTTCCATTGACAACAAAGATGCCTCATATGAGGTAAGGGGGTCAAGTTGTAGTGGGTAAGGGAATGAAGCTGTGTAATCGCTCGTTGTGAAATTAAAACTAAGAATTGTGCTTCTCATCTTATTTAATATCTAATAAAATATCTTTGTATTGACATTTATTAATTATTTTCATGTTCATCAACTGATCTAAAATGGCTGAGGATTCATTAAAACAATTGTTGTTTCCAGCCTTCTTACTACCTAATAACAATAATAGCCTATTAACTAATTGTGATGGGTCATTTGGAAGAAAACTAACACCCGAACCAAGCTTACTTAAAGCATCAATAATATGTTTCTCCTTCTCATTCTTCTTACTTTTACCAGCAACAGAAACTCCATAATCAAGTGTATTTAACAACTCAATATATACCCTATCTTCCTCTCTTTCCATATCAAGTGGTTCCTCAAAATATTTTGAACCGCTGAATCCGGGGTTTGTTAGAAGAAACATTAATCTTGGAGTTAATTTAACATTTGGTTGAGTAGAACTCAAGAACATCAATTCATCATTAAATATCAATACCTTTTCTTCCACAAGATGAAACACTGCTGGTTCTTCTGTTGGAATGAGACCTGCTGTGGTTTTTGAACCCGCCGAATATTCATTGTTTTGAAGAGCTTCCACAACATAATTAGGGGGTTGATTTACCTGCTCAAGTTTCCGAAATAATCCCTCGTCATCATATTCTAATTCACCAAGTTCTTGTTTTGTTATCTGACTAAAATCTTTGAGCATTTGAAGTTTTTTCGGAGTAAATTCTACCGTGGGAACTGTAGGTGAGTGTTGAGTTTTCAAAAGTGGTTTAAAGAATTTCTCTTGTTTTCTTTCAAAGGCTTCTTCACCAGTTAGTTTCTGTCTCCGTTTCTTCTTTATCTCTTCCTGTTGTTTAACAACTTTTGAAACTAATTGTTGATGTTCCTTAAACTTTCTTTCTCTTTCTTCGGTATTCATTTTCTGTATTTATTTATTGAAAAATATCATTTAGTATCTCATCTTGTTTCACAACAATATATTTATATTTTCCAATCGTGTGTTTCATATAATTTTCAAATTCTTTTTTACTACATAACGTAGAGCAATTATCTCTCCAAAAATTATTTACATCTATTGAATTTAACTTAAATAAAATAAAAGTATTGGCATTGTTTCTTATTGAGCGTCGAGGGAGTTGAAAATATGATTGACTAAGATATATACAATTACAAGAAGAATGTCTCCCTCTTGTATAGTAGCTATCCATTACTGTTTGGTTTCTCTCATTAACACAATCATCAAAGATGACGAGGTTCTTTTTTGATTTATCTAAATCTTGAGGTGAAGGTATATCATCCGTATTATCACTGAGAATACAAGTTATGGGTTTCGATTTTGATTTCTGTGTATCACAAAATAATTGTATTATATCTTCAATATTATAATCATTCAGTTTGTTTTGAAGTTTAAATAAACCGATAATGTCTTCCTTTTTAAGACCTGCATTAAAACCCTGTGAGAGTAGTTGATACTCGGGTTGAAAACTTGACTTTGTAAAAATTATTAAATTATCATAATCTAAAAAATTAGGACCAAGGAGCATCTTTAAAAGTAAACAGGTTTTCCCACATCCGCTTGAACCAACTATTAGACATCTCAATGAATTTGGAATGTTTTTATGGTTATTAAACTTTATCTTATTTTCCCAAACGGGTAAAAAATCATTCATTTATATATTTGGAAAACAAGTCATCTAACTTTTTTTGAGCTATTTTAGAAACTCTATATTTTATCCTGAGTTCGGGTTTAATTTCAAAATAATTCATTATTTTATTTATATAGTATCTTGTATTAACATTTCCATTAAAATTATTTTGAATAATAAATATCATTAAACCCTTATACATTTCCTCAATACAAAGAGTCTCTTTCCTTGTAAGAAATGGTGTATTATCACCATAATGCTTAACATTCATCTCTCTTATTAATCTTGTAAAGTAATTCATTTTTGGTTCTAATTTAAAAGAGTTATATGTTTTTTTATATTTCTTATTATCATTAATTAGAATATAATCACAGAATAAACATTGTTTATATGAACCCTCATTATTAAGCCCTATTCTATCACAAGCTGGACAATTCTCTAATTTATCATATGGAGAGTCTGGAAATTCTAAATATCCTTCAGAACTTATCATATTTATATAGTAAATTTTTACTTAAACTAAACGCAAGTTTATTCATTAATAAATACAATGTTTCAAAGCACAAAAGACAAATTTCAATCAATCTCTACTTCGGTGGAAGATATAGAAAAATATGTCAAAGATGTTAAATTGAACAAAGATAAATATGGAAATTTTTGGGTAAAACCAGTTATGGAAAATAACATGAGCCCCTCTATTTCATTTAAAGGAAGAGCTCTAACTATACCTGGAAAGACATCCATTAAAGTAAATCTAACAAAAGTTTCTCCTCTACTCCTGGCAATTTATTCAAAGCTTGAAAAAGTGATTGACCACGATACTTTGAAAAAGAATGATAAGACCATTAATAATTCTAGAGGAGACATTTGTATTTTCTTTAATAATCCAAAGGGTGTAGATCTAAGTAAAATGAATGATGTTAATATTTCTGGTGAAATGTCATTTCGTTCTATGATAGTTAGAGATTATTTAAAGATAACTTTTGATATTAAAAATGTAGAGATTGAATCCGTTAATGAAAGAAAGTATATTGGTATAGATGGAAAGGTTTTTTCTGCTAATTAAATATGAGTCATTACAGCAGTGAAGATTTTACTATTTCATTGAACTCGGACGATAGTGATGATAGTATTTCATTGAACTCGGACGATGGTGATGATAGTATTTCATTGAACACAGATGATAGTTATGATACTAATAGTTTGTGCTCAAATGATAGTTATGAGAGTAGCTTTATTGATGACTCTGAGTATGATTCTGAGTATTCATGTGATAGTTATGACTTAGATGATTCTGAGTGAAAAAGTGTTTTAGTTTAAGCACAGCGATATATATAAAACGGAGCTGTAAAGCTCAAAAGTGTTTTATTTTAAGCACAGTGATATATATAAAACACCACGTTTTCTCACGCTATAAATATGGTTTATTGTGATACTTGCGAGAAGGAAGTAAAATATTATAAACAACATATTCTCACCGCAAAACATACATACAACATTTTAAACAAACTTTCCCCTCTTCCACCTGAAACAAAACACTGTTCTACATGTAATAAAAATATCCTCAAGAAAGGCTTCAAAATACATCTTAAAACAAATCTACATTTATCAAATTTTATCACAACTAAAAACTCTGATGGAGCATTCAAAGGACATATTAAAATAAGAGTCTTTAACTTCAAACCTCCTGAACCAGAGTCTATAGTTGATGCTGTAGAAATAGTTAAACCTGCTGTTCAAACGTTGATTGAAAAAACACTAAAGGAAATGAAACCACTTAAATTTTATATGGGAGTAAAATTAGAAATGACAAAGGATGAAGGAGTTATAGATGCACCATACATGAGAACTGAGCCACACTTTATATCTTCATATCAAGATTTTAAAACATCAGGAGTCTATGATGAACTTATTAAACAAGAGCAAGATGTGGATAATTCAATCGTAGGAAGTGGATTCAATATAGGAAAAATTATTTACATAGACATTCATATTCTTAAATCAGATCCTCTAAAAGCTTCTTCTTACATTGATTTACCCAGTGTTATCAAAAATAGAAAAGCAGTTATCAATATCAAAAATAAAGACAATAAATGTTTTCTCTGGTCTATTTTAGCACACTTACATCCTCCACATTTTCATGATGAAAGAGTATCTCATTATAAAAAATATGAGAATACATTAAATACGAAAGATCTAAAGTTTCCGATGACTTTAAATGATATTCCTAAATTTGAAAAGATGAATAATTTATCAGTTAATGTTTATGGTCTAACAGAAACAAACAACATTCAGGTTTTAAAGCTTTCTGACAATTGTAAACAAACTCATATTAATCTTCTATATTTTAATTCAGACGAAAATTCACATTATACATACATCAAAGATATTGCTAAATTAATAAAACCACAAGTCTGTAAGAGAACAAATAAAATATATATTTGTTTGCGTTGTCTTAACTTCTTCAATTCACAAGAAAGATTAGATAAACATTCAAATTATTGTGGCAAACATAAATCAACGGTAATCAATATGCCTAAAGAAGGCTCAAAGATCACATTCAAAGATGAAAATAAAAAGATCAAACATCCATTTGTTATATATGCTGATTTTGAAAGTATTTTAGAAAAAATTGATACTGCTTCTCAAGATCCAAAAGAATCATACACAAATAAATATCAAAAACATACTCCTTGTGGTTTTTGTTATTATATCAAATCATCCGTTGGTGATAAATATAACAAGTTAGAGATGTATAGAGGCTCAAATACCCCAGAGGAGTTTGTGAAACGACTAGAAAAAGACTGTGTTCGATTAACCAAGATAATGAGAGAAACCAATAAACCAATGTCCTTAACAAGTAAAGAAAAAAGGGAATTTATAAAAAACAATGTCTGTCATATTTGTGAGGAGAAAATTGGTAAAGGTCTAAAGGTTAGAGACCATTGTCATCTCACTGGTAAATATAGAGGTCCGGCTCATCAAAGTTGTAATATTAATTATCAACTCCCCTCTTTCATTCCTGTCTTTCTTCATAACAACGCTCATTATGATACACATCTATTTATCAAGGAACTCTCAAAGACTTCTGGAAGTATCTCAGCAATTCCAAACACGGATCAGAAATACATTTCATTCACAAAAACAATTCACACATCTCCTATTACTCATATCAGATTTCTTGATACATTTAAATTCATGGCAAGTCCATTGGTTAACTTGGTTCAAAATCTAAAAGAGTTTCCATGTCTTTCAGAGTATTTTTTAGATAAAGATTTTCTAACACAAAAGGGAATTTACCCCTATGACTATATGGACTCATTTGAGAGATTCAATGAAACACAACTTCCTTCAAAAGAAAATTTCTATAACAAATTAAACAACAGTAATATATCTGATAAAGATTATGTACACGCACAAAATGTTTGGGAAAAATATAACATCAGGAATCTTGGCGAGTATCACGATTTGTATCTCAAAACTGATGTGCTTTTATTGGCCGATGTATTTGAAGCCTTTAGATCTGTTTGTCGCACTGGATATGGATTGGATCCTGCTCACTACTACACAGCACCTGGATTGGCCTGGAGTGCGATGTTGAAAATGACAAAACAAGATTTGGATTTGATAACCGATGTTGATATGCTTTTGATGATTGAAAAGGCAAAAAGAGGTGGAATTTCACAAGTCTGCTCGAGTAGATACGCAAAAGCAAATAACAAATATCTTCCAAATTATGATCCAACGAAAGAGAGTTCTTACTTGATGTACTATGACGCAAACAACCTGTATGGCTGGGCAATGTCTCAGGCTCTTCCTTATGGAAAACTTAGATGGGTAAAGGAAAAAGACTACAAAAACGTTTTACAAGATGTATGTATCTCTACACAAAAAGAATTGGATGAAGAAAAAGTTGGTTATTATTTTGAAATTGATTTAAAATATCCAGAGGAACTCCATAACCTACACAAAGATCTCCCATTTGCTTGTGAGAAAGAAAGTCCAAAGAAAGAATGGTTGAGTGATTATCAACGATCGTTTGATATAGGTGAATCAACAGAAAAATTACTTACTACATTATATAACAAGAAAAATTATGTTCTACACCAAAGAAATTTGCGACAATATTTATCAAAAGGTCTAAGAGTAGAGAAGATCCATAGGGTTCTAAAGTTCAATCAAAGTCATTGGTTAAAGGGGTACATTGATTTTAATACACAAAGAAGAACAGAGTCAAAAACAGATTTTGAGAAAGACTTTTATAAATTGATGAATAATGCGGTCTTTGGTAAGACTATGGAGAATGTGAGGAAAAGACAAAATATCAGATTATCAACATCTTGGGAACAAGCATCAAAATTAATTAATAGACCGAGTTTTACTCGAGCTGAGGTCTTTACTGAGAACTTTTGTGCGATCCATTTGATTAAAGAGAGTATTGAAATGAACAAACCTATTTATATTGGGACAACAATTCTTGATTTATCAAAGTCATTAATGTATGATTACTTTTATAATAACTTGAGGAAGAAATATCAAAATGATGTTAATCTACTTTATATGGATACAGATAGTTTTATTTTGAAAATTAATACCAACGATGTTTATTCAGACATGAAAAGAGACATTAATATCTATGACACGAGTAATTACAGTCCAGAGAGTGAGTTGTTCTCTTCTAAAAATAAAAAGGTGATTGGAAAGTTCAAGGATGAATTAGGAGGAAATGTTATGAGTGAATTTGTGGGATTGAGGTCAAAGGCTTATGCTTATAAATACATTGTGAATAACGTTGAAAAGACTGATAAGAAGTTAAAAGGTGTAAAGAAAAATGTTATTAAAGAAACAATAAACTTTAAGGATTATTATAACTGTTTAACAACAAAGAAAGAAGAGTTTAGAAAGATTAATGGAATAAGAAGTTATAAACATCAATTATATTCAGAAGAGATAAATAAGAAAGCATTGGGGGCTTTTGATGATAAGAGGTTTATTTTAGAAAATGGAATTGATAGTCTCCCTTATGGTTATATAAGTATATAAGTGATAAGATATATATATAAGTGATAAGATATATATATAAGTGATAAGATATACATAAGTGATAAGATATATATAAGTGATAAGATATATATAAGTGATAAGTTAAAAAGGGGGGGGGTTGGGGATTTTAACGGGCTACCGCCGCCTTTTTTACTATTATATAAATGATAGAACCAAGTATCAACCAGACTAAAGAGTGGAGGTGTAATCAACCTTGGTATATAAATGGAAAACATAATGAATGTGAAAAATATCAAATAGGTATAATTGAAAAGGCAACTGGTAAAAAAGTTCACAAAACAAATAAGAGAATTAATTTAAATACCGGTGAATTGGGTAAAAAAGATGGAAATATTTTTGAGTGGACGGAAAACTTTGATGGTTGTCAGGAAAATATATACTTTAATTTAAAAATGGTATGTGGCACTGGAGGCGCTCAAGCAAGAACATTGAGGGAGGTTTACCATTTTATCTTAGCTCAGTTAAAATATCTTAATAAAGAACCAAACTCAAACATATTTTTTGTTAATATATTAGATGGTGAAGAGAGTTGTAGGAGAATTAAATTATTTCCCACGCATAAACAAATATTTGTAGGGTCGTTGTTTGAGTGGGTTATATTCACCAGATGATATTAAGAGTAAAAGGTTAAAAGGTCCATGAGGTCAGAAGGATCACAGGTGTTTAAGTGGTCTAATGAATAAGGATAACATGTCAAAAGGTTAGAAGGTTCGTAAAGAACAGGGTGAGAGAAATATAGGTGTTTAGGGGCAATGAGGGAGGGAAAGAATTAATATGGAAGTGAATGGGTCAAAGATTAATCTGCCAGATGATATGTAGAAGAAGGATGATAGGTCTATAAGAGAAAACAAATATTTGTAGTGTTTGAGTGGTCTAATGAACAACATTAAGGATAGGTACTACAGACAAAAGGTTCATAAAGATGAGGGTGGGAGAAATAGAGGTGTTTATGATTTTTGAAAAAGACAAGGGGGTAAATGACATTAGATAGGGATTTCCCATGTTAAACGGAGGTGTCCCAGAAGCAACATTATTACACTACTCCTGTTCATCGAACCCTCCCAGAACCTCCTGTCGATGTCCTGATTTAGTTTCAGCTGCTTTGCCCATGGAAACACTCGAGGGTCCATGTGCTTGGCAGACGACTTGGCATTTCGTACGTTTTACTTGCCGGACAACAGACACTCTTACAAACTGCGGAGCAGGACAGCGACGTTAAAGGAGAACGATAAAAGGTAGAAGTTTTCAGGATGACGACTCTAGGGTTTGATTCATTCGCTGTGTGTCTCAGTTCATCCTCAACGTGGCACACCCACATCATGATATACACCACATAACCACAATGAAGACCTTACCTGGATCTTGTTGTAGTAAGAAGTAACTTCTTACTACAACAAGATCCACCCTTCTCTCCAAGAACTACCTACCGTAGTGCATGAGCAAATTGATTACATTGGACAACAAATATTTTGCTACTGGGGTAGAAACATATGTTCTCGACTAAATCGAGTTTTCTGATTCTGAATCTGAAGTCAGAATTTTCTCAGCACGTCAGGATTTGAGTTATACATATGGTCCAATTATAGTAGCTTGCCCTGTTGGGTGATTTTGAGTGATCATAAATTATCATTTTTTGTATTTTTTGTTTCAATTATAACAATTAGCAACGGTACCCGCCCTGTGGGCGGGGCTTCAATTGAGAAGCCCAAATGAAAAGGCAAAATATCAGAAATTGAAGGCTTTTTAATTTTTTAACAATTCATATCATATCCGTTGAATCATATCACATGCAAATCATCAAAATCTAAACAGTACATGGCGCCCATTTTGAAAAAAGATTGAATTCTGCAAAACGGAAGTGGCCGCTACACGTCTTTCTCAGTCGCGCGTTTATGTGTGAAGAGTACGCGCCGAATCTGTAACACGGAAGCGGCCGCTACACACGTTTCTCAGTCGCTTTGCACACGCTGCCATGTTACTTCAGAGCCGCACATTTATATAGGAAGAGTTCGTCAGGAGTCTATCTACTCTCTCCTGGTACATAGAATTTCAACAAAAGCCACATCTCTGTTCATATCGGTAAATATTATTCCATCGTGTTTGGAAAAATTGGAAAATTGGAAAAGTTGGAAAATTGGGAAAAAATTGAAAAACAATAAAGCCTATTTTACTCCCACGGGTTCCACGAATACCCACCCAAAATGTCGTTGCGATCGGTTGAGCCGTTTTTGCGGTACCTTCGAACGGACGGACAGACATTTCGTGAATTATAGTAAGATACAACTGTTGTATAATGCTATTTGTCGTAAAAAGAGCTTTAGAATGCACTTTAAAGTTGGTGGACAATATGCTAAAGGCCTATCAGCGAATGGGTGGTAGGATGTCTCTTAAAATGCACTTCTTGCATTCTCATCTTGATTTCTTCCCACCTAATCTGGGTGAGGTGAGCGATGAGCATGGCGAAAGGTTCCACCAAGACATTTTGGTCATGCAAACTAGGTATCGAGGCCGGTTCAACCCAAACATGATGGCTGATCACTTCTGGTTCCTACAACAGGAGACCAATTCCACACGCAAGAACAAGTGCCTCACACACTTCTGAACGTGTCTGATCGGGGCCTACGCTGACTATATTGCAAGAATGAATCTATATAATAATAGCGTAAGGACTCGACTTTGTTATCCCTTTTACGCCGCACCCAGTGACCCGATGCCCAAGGCACTAATGGATTTACGATCTACGAACCGCGCTCTTTGTTTATCACGTACAGCCATACTCGAAAAATCTGAATTAGCCGACGTTGGGGCCCAAAAGCATCCGATTAACTGCCGATACGACGCCATCTTACGACGCCATCGTATTGGCGTCTGCTGGGCGAAGGCGAAGCAAGCCGTCCGCTGATTGGACAGGCGAAGGCGAAAGCAAGCCGTCCACTAAGTGGACAATCCAGAGCATGCATTTGTGCCGGTGTCGACGATCGTTGTTCATATACGCACTCTTCATTCTCATCTTTCTTCCTAACTCTTACTCGGACAAGCAAATCCCCTATGCCATCCATAATGGTACACTCTATCCATACACCACATCCTCCCTTCCGTGGATGTTCCACGGGTTTCGGCTGGTGAATATGAATGATCGTTTTTTTTTAAGGCCATTTTTCCCCGCTAGAGCAGGGGTTAGCCTTGCGGGCCCCATGACAATCATGGTTCCCTCTTTTTTGAGGCAATGTTTTTATGACCGGATGCCCTTCCTGACACCAACCCTTGGTCACGCTCTTACGATGTGCAGGGTTACGGTGTACCTATTCTAAATCGAGGTACACACCGGGATCATTCATCCCAGCAAGCTGGTGCTCAATTTGCCGACCTCGGAAGGATGACAGGGTGAGTCAACCCCCCTGGCGTTAATTCAGCAATCGACCGGGATTCGAACCCAGGATCCTAGGATCCCAAGCCGGCACCCTAACCGCTAAGCCAACACCAGGCCCGGAGGAAGAGGAAGAGGAAGAGTATTGCAAGGAAGAGTGTAAACTTGAAGTGTTGTTTCTGAATCGCTCACAATGGGGCAGATTTCCCTATCAAGTTTTAACCCTTCCTAAGATTACCATGTTCTAATGTTTTATTAACTTCTTTTTCTGCAACTTGTTTATGTTCTTGGTTTGTATTTTATTTATTTATTTATTTATTTTTTGTTTTGTATACAAGATCGAGGCTCGTGAAAGAGCGAACATTAATCACACAGAAAGACAAACAGACACACAAAACAAATAACATCGGGAGCGGTAGACAAGATGGGGAGAGAGGGGGAAGGACACAAACACAACATTTGAGAGCAGGGACCGAGAGACATGGAGACATCGAGAGAACTGTGGGAGGGAGAGGGCTTTGGGGGGGAGGCATGAGAAGGGGGGCGGGGGGTGGGAGAGGTATAAAACATATGGACACTGCCAAGACTTCCAGGAAAGAAGTTGGAATTTCAAACAAGGTGGATCTGGGGTGAATTAGTGGGGGTAGAAAAGGTCAAGGTTTTGGATGGGGGAAGATAAGAGATGGTGGTGAACAGCTGTTTTGAAGACCTGGAGGGAGGAGTGTGATTGAAGTGAGTGTGGGAGTTTGTTCCAGAGGCGGGAGAAAAGAGGAATGAAAGAGTGAAGGTGAGCAGAGAGCCGAGATTTCGGCAGTTTAACCATCAGAGGGTGGCTGGCAGATCTTGTGCGACCTGTAGGAATATTTGGGGGACAGAGCACAGAGAGAGCTGGGGGAGCAAGGCCGGAGAGGAGTCGGTAGAAGACAGAAAGACCACCTACCTGCCTGCGGTGAGTGAGTGAAAGGCCCTCAGAGATAGCTTCATCGCGGGAGATTCCAATGATTCTGAAAGCTTTGGATTCAACAGCGTGAAGCCGAGCCAGGTGTGAAGCAGGAGCACCAGCCCATAGGGGAGAACAGTATTCCATTGAGCTGCGGATGAAAGCCTTGTATGTGGTGAGGAGCTCAGGTGTGCCTAGGAAGGACTTCGCACGACGGAGGATGCCCAGTCGGCGACTGGCTTTGGAGGCCAGCTTGGAAATGTGGTTTTCCCAAGAAAGATCATGGCAGATGGTGAGACCCAAAAGCTTGAGCGACAGAACTTCTTGGAGAGGATTGTTGAGAAAGTAGATGGGAGGGTTGTCCAGTCGATCTTTTCGGAGAGACATAGTAAGAGTGTGAGATTTGTCAGGATTGAAAGACATGTTCCACATGTTTGACCAGTCTGTGATTTTGTCCAGGTCTTCAGAGAGTGAGGAGGCTGCAGACTGCCGATCTGAGGGAAGAGGAATGGAGCGGCAGAGAGTGGAGTCATCAGCAAAGAGATACAGAGGATTTTCCAGAGAGTCGGAGAGATCATTGATAAAGACCAGAAAAAGCACAGGGCCCAGCACACTGCCTTGGGGAACTCCAGCCTGAACGGGAAGGGGAGATGAGAGAAATCCATTCAGGGCCACACGTTGACTACGACCAGAGAGGAAGTCCGCAAGCCATGCATGGAGATTTCCATGGATACCATAGGAGGAGAGTTTGGTGAGCGGAGCTGGGTGCCAGACCGTATCGAAGGCACGTGATATGTCAAGGGAGACAGCTCTGATTTCCTGTTTGGCATTGAGGACCTCCATCCATTGTTGAGACAGCAGAAGCAGCATGTCCAGAGTAGAGTGACCTGGTCTGAAACCAAATTGATGATCAGAGATCAAGCCATTGGAGAAGAGGAAAGATTTCATATCCGAAGCAATGATGGATTCCATGACTTTGCTGATAATTGGGAGCAGGCTGATTGGTCTGTAGTTGTAAGGATCTGTTTTTGCACCTTTTTTGTGTAAAGCGGTAATGTTTGCTGATTTCCAGGATGCTGGCAGATGACCTTGAGCAAAGGATAGGGTGAAAAGAACAGAGAGAGGGTGAGATAGAGCGGCAGAGCAGGATTTTAGGACCCGTGGGCTGAAGCCATCTGGTCCAGTTGCAGAATCAGAGTCGAGGTTTGACAAAAACTCCTCCACCTTGTCAGGAGAGAAGGTCACAGAGTCCAGGAGCAGTTTGGTTCGACTGGGAAAGGTGGGAACAGAGAGAGATGGGTTTGGGACTAAGGATTTTGAGGCAAACACAGAGTTGAGGCATTCGGCTTTGTCACGTGCGATGTCAACTGTGTGGCCATTTGAGGTAAGGGAGGGGATGGAGGGGGAACAAACACCAGAAACGGATTTGACCAGACGCCACCAGGATTTGGAGGAAGGAGACAGGTTTGAGAGTTCATTCTTGAGTGAGGAGAGATAGTGCTTCCTGGCACTCCTGAGGGTAGACACACACTTGTTCCGAGCTTGGTGGAAGGAACTGAGATTTCCTTCAGTTGGATTAGCCTTCCAAGAGGCAAAGGCAAGTTGTTTCAGGGCAACTGCCTCACCACAAGATTCAGTGTACCATGGACGGGAGGAAGGGTAAGACAACTGAAGGCGAGATGGGATAAATCTGTGCATGAGAGATCAGTTTGCTTTGGAAGAATTCCCAGGAAGAATTGATGTCAGAGGCAGTGGAGATGGGAGACCAATCCAGACGATTGATGGCTGCTTGAAGACCGTCCCAGTCGGCCTGAGTGAAATGCCAGACTCGTCGACGCTGAGGAGGCTCTCTGAGAATGGCCAGAGAGATGTCCACTTTGACAAGCACATGATCAGAAGAACCGATTGGAGCAGAAGAAGAGCAGCAGACATTAGCAGGGAAGTTAGTCATAAACAAGTCTAGAAGAGAAGATACTGCATTGGCTGAGATCCGGGTCGGGAAATTGACAGATTGTGTCAATCCCAGTGAATTATTACTGTCAATACTGTCAATCCCAGTATACTACACATTATACACAGAGATCAATAATTATTATCTAAATATGACGTGAAACTAATTACTAAGCACTGATATTTGATGTACAATGTGGCGATCTGCAATAATGAAGTATCTAATATTGCATGCCGGGTATCATTAATACATACACATATTTTGAAAACTTGACGTGCTTCGTGCTAAATTCTGACTACAGATTTGAAATTGGTGGCCCAGATTTAGCCAAGAACACCTGCATTTCCCTTGGGAGCAGACGAAAAGTTTTTTTTTGTTTCCCAGTGTTATTGGATGAAATGTATTTTGTGATGAACAAATTGAGGAATGACGTAGGAATCAACCCTGGTCCACAACCATCATAACGTCAACCTCGTTGCCCAATACCATTCTCATAGATCCTATATGTAACGTCATGGCACACACCAAGAAGGCCTACCTTTATGATCGCTACCTTTGTGTAGTCCCCAAGGAATTGTCTCATACTTGTATTACCCTTAGGATCCGGGGACAGTCGATAAATGTGCAGAGTTATTCATTCACAATCATTGAATCGATCATAAATGGGATTGTGATCTGCCTTCGGTGACAAGTACGACTCGGATACATGTGAATGAAGTCCCGAAGTTCTCATCGCTTGTTGGCCCAGAAAGAAAAACCGAAGATTGTACTTTTAAAGGAAATTGAGAGTTTCGTGTTGAAAACGGTGTTTTCGTTCTTTTTCTCCCAGTATTCTATATCGGATAAGATTCGTCAAACTCACTCCATACTTACACCACGTCCGCGAAGCAACAAGTGGGGCAAAGCAATTGGTTCACTTTGTCTCTGTTTACAAATGTGAGTTTACCATCGGGCAACAAGTTATTTAAATTTAAAGTTGTATTTTGAGCACGAATCGGAACGTGAACCTGTAGTTCTGCAGTACTTTGGCTCTGAATTTGGCAAATTGAATGGAATCCAGTCCCGATCACCTGTCTGGCAGTGAAACAAAATCGAAAATCATTCCAAACAGGAAATTTGCTGTTTTTCAGGACGCCATAGAGGACACAAACCACAGGCATGAAGAACTCGTGTAAAAAAAACAAACAAAAAAACACCTTTACAGGCCATTTTTTCCCCGCAAGCGGGGGTTGGCCTTTTTCGGGGGCCGTGGTTGTTGTTGTTTTTCAGTACCCTTTTTGAAGCAATGCTTTACGGCCGGATGCCCTTCCTGCCGCCAACCCTTTTTGTCGCCTTTTACGACAAGCAGGGAATTACCAGTGAACTGGTACTCAATTAGCCGACCTCGGAAGGATGACAGGCTGAGTCAACCCCCCTGGCGTTAATTCAGCAATCGACTGGGATTCGAACCCAGGATCCTAGGATCCTAAGCTGGCACCCTAGCCGCTAGCCCAACACCAGGCATGAAGAACTCGTGTGACGTGTTAAATTAGGCGGTGTAAAAGACGCTGCATCAACGGCGGCAAACTTCAAAAAAAACGTTTTTTTTTTCTACAACCTTTAAAATCTTAATTTTATTTCAAATGAATTATATACTTGAACACTGTAGAACACAAATCGCCTTCGTTCCGCTTTCAAAAAAACCTTCTGTTTGGCAGTATGGTACTTCGACAAAATATTACTCATTTTATGTCATCTCGACCGATCAAATTTTCTGCTCACAGACCCCGCCCATGTCATTTTTTTCTCAAGACTGTGCGGGGTAAGATGCTCTATGGACATTCTAGGTACCTCCCCCACCGAAGGTGGACAAAGGTTATGTTTTCACCTCTGTTTGTTTCTTCGTCTGTATATGAGCAGGATATTTCAGTTGTGAATCCTGTGTACAAATGTTGTGAATGGGTGAATGGAATGTCTACAAATATCAGAAGTTGTGAATGGATTCAGACAAAACTTGGTGGACAGATTGGGCGTGTGACCTGGACAAATTGATTAGCTTTTGGTAAAGATTTGGATCCAATAATTTTTTAATTCTTAAGTGATTCTTCACCATTGAGAGATTGGACCAAAATGATATATAACGTGATATTTCAAAAAGTTGTGGACGGATTGTGACCGAACTTGGTGGGCGAGTTGGTCAGGTGACAAGAACAAGCCGATTCGATTTTGGTTCAGGTTCGAATCCAGATCCGGCCTATCACTGGGATACAAAACGTCAACTAATCAGCCTGGCGGAGGTGTGCGCTCCACCGAGTACCTCTCTCTGTGTTTTAGTTTCAACCCTCCACCTTCGTGTTCCACGTATTTCCACGTACTGTTCTCAATCATTTGTGCCAAATGCGATTCACACGTTGCGTGATGTTCGTGATAATCGTTGCGTGATAATCCGAGAGGATTTTGATGTAAATACGCAGTTTGATACATAACGCAGTTTAATCTTTGTCATCACCATTTTTAATATCTTGTGTTATTTAACACTACCCTTCATAATATGAATTTGTGTTTATTTATTCTGCGAGACGACCAATGGTGAATAACGGAATTCCAAGAACGGATGTGTATCACAAGAACGTACTTTTAGGAATCTTTGTAAACTACGGTAGTTATTTTTCTTCAGATTTCTAGATATAAGTGAATATGCTTCTGTTTCTCCCCTCAAATTAAATTTGGTTCATTTTATCCTTTTATCTTTTACAAGCGTCTGTCTGCGATTGGTTTGTCATTGTAATGTACAAGTGGATATTAAATCTTTTATAATGCGGACCCTAAATGATCGTAACCCCGATACTGCCTTTTACACTTTCTACCAAACGTTGGTAAGGGGTGTTGCAAAACATTTTACCTTTTTCCCCCCCCGAGAACCCGTTACGGTTGTGCACGCATTCGGG
Organism: Myxine glutinosa; assembly: GCF_964187855.1. Lineage (NCBI taxonomy): Eukaryota > Metazoa > Chordata > Myxini > Myxiniformes > Myxinidae > Myxine > Myxine glutinosa. The sequence goes on from NC_136269.1 coordinate 137,625,989, forward strand.
GGAAAAAAAGGTAAAATGTTTTGTAACACCCCTTAGATGTATATTTGGCGGAATATTGCGTCACTCCTCCAGAACCAGTGTCGGTCCAATAATGGTTGAGTCGGTTCCTCGAGTGACTTTCCTCAATGTCACATGTCGAGAGGTGCTGAGCTCGTAATTGTAGCTTTCGATTTTTATTTTTCCAATGTTTTTGCTTTTGAACCAATTGCTAACAGACACAACAACACAACAACATGCATTTTAAGGCCATTTTCCCTGCGAGAGCAGGGGTTAGCCTTACGGTCCCCATGACAATCTTCTCCATTTTGCCCTATTTTCTGCATCTCTCCTTGTTAACCCCCTTGCCCGCATTTCTTCTTCCACCATCTTTAGCCAAGTCTTTCTCGGTCTTCCCCGTCCTCTACTTCCTTCTACATTCATTTCCATCACTCTTCTCAACCAGTCACTTTCATCCTTCCTCAACACATGACCAAACCATCTCAACCTGTTCCTCTTCACAGCATCAATCACAGGCTCTATTCCCATCATCTTTCGCAATTCATCATTTGTCTTCCTCTCTCTCAACGATACTCCGCACATCCACCGAACCATTCGCATTTCCACCCTTTCCAGCCTTCGTTGCTGCTCTACGTTCATTACCCATGTCTCGCTCCCATAAATCATAACACTTCTCACACATGCAGCATACACCTTTCCCTTCAGCTTCAATGACACTTGCCTCCTCGTCAGCATGCCACTCAGTTAATGACACATGAGACACATGACACAATGCTAACAGACACAGCAGTATGGTAATGGTATTTTGCACTTTTACCGTAAAGGCCCTGATGTTCTACCAGCATGATGCTACCAAGTTGTTAATGATTCAGGTTTTTTATTTCTTTTTTTCCACAAAAGGGAAGCTCGTCGAAGAGCGACGTGACATAGGGGGAAAAGGCAACACATCACAGTGAGGTAACAAGCAGGGGAATGAACCAACAAATAGGAAGAGAGGGAGGGAAGGAAAGACTGAAACAGAGTCAGATGTGGCCCACAAGATTTAGTGGCTTGTACAAGGATGCACGGATAGAGCAAGGAATCACAAGAGCATACAACATGCAAAAGGACGCACGGAAGCAAAAGAGTACGTGACATGGATAAGGACACATGAACCCAGCACAGCATGGAAGCACAAGAGTACACAGCCCAAACAAGGATGTACGAAAACGCAAGGGCATATGGCCTGAAAATGACTCACGGACCCAGCATGAAAACACACATGAAGGGGCATGATGAGACGTCCAAGGACATTTCATCATCATCATCATCATCGTCATCATGTACCATGTCATATGCAGAGCATTGATGTTACCAAAGCAGTTACTAAGCTACAATCCTGGATGGGTCGCCACTCCGACTCAGGAATTCAGGGCAGGAATTTTGTAATTTGACTAGGGTGTCCGGTGCTAGCCCGTCTTCTCTTCACGAACGACACTGTGGGGTCTTTAATGTCCACCAACTACTGACAGCAAACGGGATGCCCAGTTTAACGTCCTTTTTTTTTTCTTTTCTTTTTCTTTTTTGTATACAAGATCGAGGCTCGTGAAAGAGCTAACATTAATCACACAAAAAGTCAAACCGACACATAAAACACAAAAAATAAGGGGAGCGGTAGACAAGATGGGGAGAGAGGGGGAAGGACACAAACACAACATTTGAGAGCAGGGACATCGGGAGAAATGTGGGAGGGGGAGGGCTTGGGGGTGGGAGAGGTATAAAACATATGAACACTGCAAGGACTTCCAGGAAAGAAGTTGGAATTTCCAAAAAAAAAGTGTATCTGGGGTGAATTAGCAGGGGTAGAAAAGATCAAGGTTTTGGATGGGGCTGTTTTGGAATAGCTGTTTTAAAGACCTGGAGGGGGGAGAGGGATTGAAGGGAGTGTGGGAGTTTGTTCCAGAGGCAGGAGAAAAGAGGAATGAAGAGTGAAGGTGAGCAGGGAGTCTAGATTTTGGCAGTTTAACCATAAGAGGGTTGCAGGCAGATCTTGTGCGACCTGTAGGAATATTTGGGGGACAGAGCACAGAGAGAGCTGGGGGAGCAAGGCCGGAGAGGAGTCGGTAGAAGACAGAAAGACCACCAACCTGCCTGCGGTGAGTGAGTGAAAGGCCCTCGGAGTTAACTTCATCGCGGGAGATTCCAATGATTCTGAAAGCTTTGGTTTCAACAGCGTGAAGCCGAGCTAGGTGTGAGGCAGGAGCTCCAGCCCAGAGGGGGGAGCAGACTCCATTGGGCTGTGGATGAAAGCCTTGTATGTGGTGAGGAGCTCAGGTGTGCCAAGGAAGGACGTCGCACGATGGAGGATGCCCAGTCGGCGACTGGCTTTGGAGGCCAGCCTGGAAATGTGGTTTTCCCAGAAAAGTTAATGGCAGATTGTGAGACTCAAAGCTTGAGCGACAGAACTTCTTGGAGAGGATTGTTGAGAAAGTAGATGGGAGGGTTTTCCAGTCGGTCCTTTCGGAGAGACATAGTAAGAGTGTGAGATTTGTCACAGACTGGTCAAACGTTCGTCCGGGGAACGAGCACACATTGCTGAATTTCCCTGCCTGCGAAACGCCGCAATGATAGTTTACATGTGCGTCGGGATTCGAACCAGGCTAGATGGCTTTGAGGTGAGGGTGTGCACCTTTAGGCCAGCCTGCCAGCCCAAGTACATTACATGAACACACGAACTAGAACCGTTAAACAAGACGATTCCAAAACGGGTATCCCCAGCCTTGGAAGACTCCCTCGTGGACAAGTTACGTCACATTGCATAACAAACAATATAGATTATGACAACAATCGTGTACATTACATTGTAACTTCCTATCGGAACTCTGTGTAACTATAAAAAAAAAAATTACGTTTGTAAAGTGGACTCCAACAGTGATTATGTTTGGTGCTTTGGACCGGAATTGGATGCCAAATAATTTATCTGTATATTTGTCAAATTACTTTGTGGACTAAACAATCGCTTTATTGTCCCTCGCCTTCACAAAACAAGGCCTTTGAATGACTAAAAATATTGTGTGCCGCTAATGCCAAGGAGATAAAGCGTAGCCAAGGCTAGCGTGCGAGTTTCTGCCCTTTGGAGTCGGTCTTTGTCCACTTTTTTGATCCCCATGCTTCTGCTGGCCTTGTTTGACTTGTGCACCTCAGGGCCTCCTAATCCTCTCCATCCCTGCTGTCGCTTTTTTTGCATACACAGTCGAGGCTCATGGAAGAGCCGAGAACTCAGAACGGATCAGGACGAAACGGGAAGAAAGGAACAGTAGAGACGGGGGAGGCGGGATGACACATGAACATCGGGGTTGAGGGACAAAATCGAGGGAGATTTGGAGGGACGAGGGACCGGAGGAAGAATGAGGATGAGGGCAGGACACAGGGCATGAACACGGTGGATACAGACACAAAGAAACTCTCAATCACAGAAGTTGAAGGAAAAGCTGGAAATTTGGAAATAACTTGGAAATAAATAACTGGCCTTGCCCCCCCCAGCTCTCTCTGGGCTCTGTCCCGCAAAATATTCCTACAGGTCGCACAAGATCTGCCTGCAACCCTCTTTTGGTCAAACTGCCAAAATCTAGGCTCTCTTCTCACCTTCACTCCTTCATTCCTCTTTTCTCCCGCCTCTGGAACAAACTCCCTCACTCTCTTCAATCCCACTCCACCCTCCAGGTCTTTAAAACAGCTGTTCACCACCATCTCTTATCTTCCCCCATCCAAAACCTTGATCTTTTCTACCCCCGCTAATTTCACCCCAATTCCACTTTTTTGAAATACCAACTTCTGTCCTGGAAGTCCTTGGTGTCCTTGTGTTTTATACTTCTCCCTCCCACCCCCCCCCCCCTTCCCACGCCTCCTCCCCCCAAGCCCTCTCCCTTCCACACATCTCCCTGCTCTCAAATGTTGTGTTTGTGTGCTTCCCCTTCTCTCCCCATCTTGTTTTCCGCTCCCTCTTTTTATATATTTTGTTTGTCTGGTTGGTTTTCTTTGTGAAATGTTAGCTCTTTCACGAGCCTCGATTCAGTATACAAAAACAAACAAACAAAAAAAAACTTGGCTTGGAGGAGGAGGGTGTTAATGGGGTTGAAAAGATCATGGTTGCGGATGTGGGTGACTCGAGATGGTGGTGAACAGCTGGCTTGAAACCCTGCGGGGAAGAAAGACCTTGAAGAGACTGAGGAAGTTGGTTCCAACTGGCCTTGTACTTTAACCCTTTGTACTTTGTAAAGTTTATACATTTTGTTATTGTTTTAACTGCTGCTGGTGACCTTTGGCTTACCTGTGCTTAGTTACCTACTCCCTTCAGCTCCACAATATTTTGATCAGTTATTTTTTTTCTTCCCACCAATTGTTTCACTCCTTGTTCAAGTGCTACTCGTACATAATAATAATAATAATAATGAATAATATTAATTAACGTTATATGCTGTTTCCCCCCACACCCCCCCCCCCCCCCTCCTTGCCCTCACATCCGCCTCTGTGGGCAGTTCGGAGCCGAGTTTCGCCGCTTCTCCATCGTGCGTGCCAAACCTGGCCGTTTCGATGAATTCTACCAGCTGGTCCAGCACGTGCACCGGGTGCCCACCTCGGAGCTCATCGTGGGATATGCCGACATACACGGAGACCTCCTGCCCATCAACAATGACGATAACTTCTTCAAAGCTGTCAGCACTGCGGCGCCGCTTCTTCGGGTCATCGTCCAGAGAAAAGGTAACCATTCACATTTCATAATGTGCCTGACTCGTAACGTGACCCCTCGCGTTTCTTACTATGCACGGTTTGTGACGTGACCCTTCACTTTTCGTACTGTGAACGACTTGTGATGAGACCTCTCACATTTTGTACTGTCAACAGCTTGTGATGTGACCCCTCACATTTTGTACTGTGAACGACTTGTGATGTGACCCCTCACATTTTGTACTGTCAACAGCTTGTGATGTGACCCCTCACATTTTGTACTGTCAACAGCTTGTGATGTGACCCCTCACATTTCGTACTGTGAATGGCTTGTGATGTGACCCCTCACATTTTGTACTGTGAACAGCCTGTGACGTGACCTCTCACATTTCGTACTGTGCACGGCTTGTGACGTGACCTCTCACATTTCGTACTGTGCACGGCTTGTGACGTGACCTCACATTTTGTACGTCATGTGACCCCTCATGTTTCATACTGTGAACAGCAGCTTGTGACATGACTCCTCACATTTCGTACTGTGAACATCTTGTGACGTGACCCCTCATGTTTCGTACTGTGCACGGCTTGTGATGAGTACAATTGTGACTCGTTTACCTTCCGTGCTCATTTTAAGTTCCTAACTGAAGACGTCTCGTCTGAAATGTTGTTTTCTTGCTGAAGCTCCATTAGTCTGATTTGGAACTCTTGTAAATATAAAATGGTTTCCCTACCGATGAAAATGCCATCATGGATCCTGAACTGGAAAAGGACCTCTCTGATCACGCGATATTTACAAAATGTAACATCTTGTAACGTACGTAGCGACCAAGGCTCGTGACCAAGGAGCACGCAAAGCAGATTTCTCGGCCTGTAACAAACAGGACCACGTGACGATACTTAGTGGTGTAAATCAGGAAATGTTCTGACCACCGAGCGGTTGTCCTCAGGGAATTAGGTAAGCCACAAGATCACCGCGTCCTGCATCCTTTGTGCCAGAGTTTATTCGCAGCAGCTGCTTGGCTCAGCAAATGAAAGATTTCCTTTGGATTTGCTTTGAGACGTAGAGAAGAGCCATGACCGGTTAGGTTATGTCAACCGTGTCGGCCATTAGCAGATGCTCGTTTTGGAACGAGAGCTTGCCCACGTGGTATTAGATCAATATTGGCTAAATGAGTTTGCAGTTTGCTTATTTAGCTTCTTCGAAAAGCTCCGGCACCCTGGGCCCCGTTGTTCTTAATGCATTGAGCTCGATTCGGCTGCGCGCTGCGTTTCGTGCTACGGTTGGTGGTTTGCGGACTCGTTTTTTCGAAACCTTAAAAAACATTTAGGTACAGAAGCAAGTATGAGGAAGGTAATTTGGTGTTGGCGAGGCCCTCACAATTCGTCTGTGGGCCCAGTCGACCACCGAGGTTTTATTCTAGTTGTTGAACTTAGGACTCCTCTCATGTTGAAAGTGTACACAAGCAAGTTGGTATGTGGAACCTCTACAGAAGTGGAACGGTCTAGTCTGTACACGATAATGATTCCTGGGTGACTGCACGCCCGCAACGGCCCCTTGATGCACGTGATGAATTTAATGATCTCGAGGCCATTCTGTGTCCCTAATTGCCTCTGCCATTCTTGAGAATGTCACCGGATGCAGTTTTCTTGTGGATCGATCGCCTCGATTGGGATGTGTCTCACCTTTCCGTACACCTTTGACGCACGAAGCTCGGTTCGCCTCCCCTGCTATCCAGAAAGCAGCTCGGTTTGATTCTTGTGTGCTGCGCAGGCCTCTGTGCGAGCTGTTTCTGCCAAACCGACGTGCCCTTACGTCCCGTTTGAGATCCGGGGGTGGGTCCGTGCATCCAAGAGGCTTATTAACAGTCGAGAGTTTATCAAAACATTCTGTTCCTTGCTGAGAAAGCAAAAAGCGTTCCCATTTGCACATCTGCAAAGTTGTTGGGAGATGAGCAGCACAATAAGAAAGAATATCCATTAAGCGCTGTCGTAAGGGTGGAGTGGAGAGCGTGTTGAATAAATGTGAGAAAGGGAATATCGGTGGTGTATAAGGGAGGGTCGTGGAGGAGGAGATGTGAGAGAAGGGGAAGGGATTGGGAATGAGGAGTGGGGGAGGAGTGAGTGGCAAACATTCTACCATTCCTATACTGTATGTCATTAATAAATAAATGGCATAAAGTGGTAAACACTAAAACCTGATCATTTGTTTCCTCTGTTTATGCTCGTAAAGCATTTGGTGAGTGGTACATGCAAGGGGATCTGAGTAAGCACACGTGCACAAAACACACACACACACACATACACACACACACACATATATATACACATACATATACACACATACACACACACATATACACACATATACACACACATACATGCACACACATATACACACATACATATACACACCCACAAACGCACACACACACTTTTTTTTTGATTTTTCATCTCAGATCGCAGTCACAAGTGTACAAACTCAAAAACTGTACAAACTGTTCAAACAAACTGATAATGATCAGATAATTCGATTATGTCATCACAATCGACCACGTCAGCATTCTGGGTAACCAACTGGATCCTTTCAAGGGCCTTTGGAAAACTCCAAATAGAAGCGTTCTTTGTTACTTTGCTGTTTCTTTGAAAGTGTCATGGCCGTGTGGAGTATGCTCCTGGCATTGTAGCGATCTGTAATGGACCTATCCTTGGAGTTGTTCGACACTCCGTCACCCACAGTATTCCAGTGAGTTAGTGAGAAAGCTGCCTTTATTAGCCGCGTCCGACTTTGCTGCGGGTCAAGCTGGGGGCACCGATGTCGAGTAAAAATGGGCAATGGGCCTCCGGAACAGCTGCCCTAGCATTAAACGTCCACTTCTCGTCCCCCAGCCACCATTCCAAGGGGAGTTGCTTGTGATAACATTGTGGAAATGGCCACTGTTTTGTTTTATTTATCATGATGAAAGCTAAAAAGAGAGGCCTGCCAGCTCATAAAAGGCTCAAGTTCCCCGTGCATCTTTGAATGGGACTCGTCCAAGGCACGCAGCTGCTTGGCCGCACCACGTCCATCTTCCGCTGGTAGCACATCGGGTTGCTTTCTTCCGTGAACTCATCTTATCGGTTCTTAGAGTGCCGGCATGCCAGCTAATGGTTAATGCACATTTTGGAGATCCTTCTTGGGAATAAATCATTTCTTTATGGATGTACCTGCACTCAGCTCTCTGCAGATCAGGAAGATCACAGGAAACTGAATGTTGCACCTTGTGTGGTAGCTTAAGGGACAGGTTAGTAGGCTTGGTGAGCTGTGTTAAAGGTTTGAGTGGATTGCGCTAGGCCTAGGACCAGTCAGTTAAGAGGATGAGTCGAGGAAGGGCACAACGCGGAGGTTTTGATCGGTACCTGTGTCGAACGTTCGAAGATGTCCCCATGTTCTAAAAACACAGAATGTCGACGTTATTTTATCTGGTGGTCTCGACAAGCAGCTGCAACACCTACCGCTCCAACGGGACAGATTCCACGGCATTAAGAGCACATGTAGAGGGGTTGGGATTGACTTCAGGCTCTGAACCCTGCACACAGACCAGCTTGCCGTTGATGCTCAACTAGGCAAAAGGCAACTAGGCCTAGGCCCTCTAGGCAAAAGCACCTCTCCCTTGGGTGCCTGAGCTTTGACGCCCAACCGACGGAAAGAGTGAACAGCCATCTGCTTGTTGATTGCTGCTCCAGGCTTCGCTCCATTGGCACCCTGACGGTCGTTTTGTTCTTTGATCTGCCCAAGTGGCCTTTCCAAATTTCAATGCTTATTACTTTTGTGCACGTTATTTGCTTTGACATTCGCCTAACGGCTGCAGACTTGATTTTTAATCAGGTGTTTATAACTCTCGGAAAATCTGTATCGCCTAGGGATCGGGAGAGGTGTTAGGCCAAAGGGCAGCCTGCATCGAACTATAACAATTTGCAAAATCGGCCTCAAGATTAACTCCCTAACAGAAGGTAAATGGCTGCCCGCGCTTGTGTGTCAGAAATTGCTTCAAGCGTTTTTCACTAACATCGGCTGAGCTTTGCTCATTATGTCGAGTTCGTAACGCCTCGTCTTAAACGCGCTATGCTACACCCCAATCTAAAGGGCTTCTTTACCAGAGCAGGCCTTTGCTCGAGACGCTTCCACAACTTGGTTGGCACGACCATCTGGTGCGTTGGGCGAGTCTGGCTGGACTTGACTGTCTGTGCTGTTTTTTTGCACACGCTTCGGTAACTCAAGAATAAATGATTTACAGTGTGGCTCGGGACGAGGAATGCGCCCTTGTTCACCCGCATTCGCTCCCTCTCACTCTCGCATGCACTCTGGAATCGAGTGAAATTTCTCTCACCCCTCCTCTCCCCTGACATCCCAACCTTGCAGCAACCTCACAGCCCTGGAATCTGCTGATAAACCTGCTGATGGAATGGCATTTCGGGTTTCACCTTGTTCCGCACTCAATTTTCCTCGTATTTTGGAGTTTGTCATGTTTTTTTGGTAACATTTCAGTGCAATCATCTCGAAGAGCAGTAGAACTCTTGCTCATCTGGGTAGTCTGTTGTTAGCTCATCGGAAAGTATCATTTTGATTGGGTTTGTTTGGTCTTGTTGAATGATCTGGGCTGGCAGGATGGCCTCGAGGTATGCACACTCCCCTCTAAGCTCTCTGATCTGAGTTCCAATCCCAACCCAACCCAACCCAGCTACAAAATGTCATCTCGGTGTTTCATGTGTAGGCCGAGGCATCAATGTGTGTGGCGCCATACCCATCCTCCCCCTAGGCCCCGCCCCCTACCCTAGGCCCCGCCCCCACCCCCCAGCATAACCCTTGCCAAGGGATTGCTTCAGCAGTACCAACACTACACTCAGTCAAAAGTATGGTACATCGAAGCTTCTTCTTTCAGACGCAACACGTCGCTGCGATTTCCTGTGGGTGCGACTGTGCCCCTGACGCAGTGCTCCTCGGTTTGCCTCCCAATCTACAGGCCAATAGATACGACAGCAATGTCCATCACCAAAATGTTTCAGATTGTTCATCCGGTAATGGAAAGTTCTGCACTGTTTGTAAAACAAGAATCGTATTTATCTCTGATAGAGGTCGATGGGAAGGCAAGCCGAATGGAAGTGGAATTGGAGGCAACGGTGGAAGGTTAACGAGGGAATTCTAGAGCTCCATTTGCTGTTAAAAAGTGTCGAGTGTAATGTTTCTACATTTTTGAAGCATGGTAATGGACGTTTATAAAGGCCCGGGAACATGGCACGGAGACTAATTGTGGGTACTTTATTGTATTTGGTGTCATTTAGCCTGATTGGCATTCCCATTTGAGCACAGCACTCAAAATGTTGGGATCTCAGGTTCAAATCCCATACTCCGCGTTGTTAGCTGATGCACTATATGACATGCATGTTACATGTGCCCTTTCTCGATGAACGTCCTTCCTCGTACCTCTCATGAAGGTATATCGTCGACTGGTAATGCGTTTGTGTCGCATTGTGCTGAAACCCTGCACGTACAAGCTACTTTGTGAACCTCAGATGCTTTTATATCAAATTGACATTTGAACAATATATCCTCGCTCTTCCATGAAACCGTATGATGTATACAAATAAATAAATAAATATAAATAACCAGGAAACAGGATGAGCTTATTTGCCCTTCAACCTTGTGACTATCCACACCCTATTAACTTTAAAGGCAAATCAATTGGTCGATGATGTACCAACACGATTCTTATCGTTAACTGAGTCTAACTCGATGTGCACCTATCCCTTTTAAAACTAGAACGGCACTCAGTAGAGCGCACACCTCTGCCAAGCCGAACAGTTTACGTTTTGTATCCCACTGATAGGCCGGATGTGGATCCGGACCTGATCCAAAATGTCATTGGCATCTTCTTGTCAACTACCCAACTCATCCACCAAGTTTAGTCATAATCCATCCACAATTTTTTTTGAGATTTCATGCTAACAGACAGACAGACAGACAGACAGATAGACAGGAGTGAAAACAAAACCTCCGTCCACCTTAGCCAGGGTAACAGAAGCCAGAAGGTTAGCCAGGGTAACACCACACAATAGTCTGCTATTTTTGAGGAATGCAAGTAGGTTCTTCAGCTGGCGACGCATCATTCATCTGCAGGATGGGGCACTCCGACATGCAGTTACCACTGAGCACTGCACCATGACGGTTTTAGTCGGGTTTGACTCTGCAGAGGTACAGGGGGGATCCTTGACCGAGAAGCTTGGAAGCGAGCCCGTGTCGGCCGTGGACTCGCCGCCTTCCATCGAGCTCTCCGATCCGGGCACTAACAGGGCCAAACCGCTTGGCTTCTGAGTTCTAATGAGGTTGGGAGCATTTAGGTCGTTCAGTTTGACACATATGTTAGGCCACAGCCTCATGTATCACTCGATTGATGAAGGAAAAATAAAGTTAGTTTGTCGATCAATTTGCTGAAAGTGATCACCTTTTATTGAGCTGTGAGAAGGGACGGTGAGGATGAAAGCGATGAGCGTTGCACAAAGGTTAGTTGGTGAATAAAACGAGGTACGAGCACCCATTTGATTTTATTATAACAGCTCTCGTTGGGCGATTCTAAAACTGCCGCAAAGCCTCGTATAAATCCACGTTTATGGGGATTCGTAAAGCATCTCTGTGTAACAGATTTCCTCTTACAGACCCGGTGGTCGAGGTTAATCGGATACTCCATAAGAACTTGTTAAATACACTCAAAACCAGAACGTCACTCGGTAGAGAGCACACCTCCGCCAGACCGAACAGTTTACGTTTCGTATCCCACTGAAAGGCCGGATTTGGATCGAGACCTGAACCAAAATCGAATCACCTTGTTCTTGTCACCAAACCAAACTCGTCCACCAAGTTTTGTCATAATCCGTCCTCAACCTTTTGAGATATCATGTTATATCCATATCTCTCAATGGTGAAAAATCACTTTGAAAGATTTCTCGTATCCGGATCCAGATCTTCACCAAAATTGAATCGATTCATCCTTGTCACAAAGCCAACCTGTCCACCAAGTTTCGTCCGTCCATGACTTATTGAGATATCCTGTTCACAGACAGACAGACAAACAGACATGAAGACGTAACCTCCGTCCACCTTCGGTGGCGGAAGTTCTCCGATCGGCTTCCGAATCAAAGAAACTGCTTTTGCGATGTTCTACAAGACGAGTGATATATCTTGGGTCAGTCCTTTGGGAATCGTGTAATTTTGTGCCGTTTAGTTAATTTTGCAAACCCTTTGATAACCCGATCACGAGCAAACAGGTAGTGTTGATTGTGGAGCTGGAAACCCCCAAATATGACGATTGCATATTTCTGTGTCTGCGTGGTCTGTGTATGAGAAGTAATGATGAAGATGTTAAACAACGGGTGACGATTGATGAAATCAGAAGTACGGGACATGATCGGAAAGGTACGGGGGCACCTGTGCATTGTTTGGGGCATGTGCTTAGGAGGGAGGAGGGGAATATGCTCAGGTAGGTCTTTGATTATGGATGCAGTAAGGAGGAGGAGAGGAGGCAAAGCAAAATTGAGGTGGAAGGAGGTGGTGGAGAAGGACATGAGAGGTGGGGTACAGAGAGAATGTTCAAGATTGAGGGGTGTGGAGAGTAAAGACTTACATGGTGGACCTCACAATAAGGTGGGATTCATTGGGGTCATTACAACAGTGACGTGCCCTGCAGTTACTACCTTTTAAGGAAGTTGCGGCCCTGATAGTTCAAAATGAATGTAACTTGGTCACATCGGGCTTTGGTGTGCATTGTTTCATACATGCAGAATTACATACACAGAATATATATATATATATATATATATATGTACACACACTACATGGGCAAAAGTATGTGGACACCCGAACATCACACCTGTATGTGCTCGTTGAACATCTTTTTTTTTTTTTTTTTTTTTTTTTTGTATACAAGATCGAGGCTCGTGAAAGAGCGAACATTAATCACACAGAAAGACAAACCGACACAAAAAACATACAACATCGGGAGCGGTAGACAAGATGGGAGAGAGGGGGAAGGACACAAACACAACATTTGAGAGCAGGGACTGAGAGACATGGAGACATCGAGAGATCTGAGAGAGGGCGAGGGCTTTGGGGTGAGGGGGGGGGCAAGGGAAGGGGGCAGTGGGAGAGGTATAAAACATATGGACACTGCCAGGACTTCCAGGAAAGAAGTTGGAATTTCAAACAAGGTGGATCTGGGGTGAATTAGCGGGGGTAGAAAAGATCAAGGTTTTGGATGGGGGAAGATAAGAGATGGTGGTGAACAGCTGTTTTAAAGACCTGGAGGGAGGAGTGGGATTGAAGGGAGTTGAGGGAGTTTGTTCCAGAGGCGGGAGAAAAGAGGAATGAAAGAGTGAAGGTGAGCAGAGAGCCGAGATTTCAGCAGTTTAACCATCAGATGGTTGCTGGCAGATCTTGTGCGACCTGTAGGAATATTTGGGGGACAGAGCACAGAGAGAGCTGGGGGTGCAAGGCCGGAGAGGAGTCGGTAGAAGACAGAAAGACCACCTACCTGCCTGCGGTGAGTGAGTGAAAGGCCCTCAGAGATAGCTTCATCGCGGGAGATTCCAATAATTCTGAAAGCTTTGGTTTCAACAGCGTGAAGCCGAGCTAGGTGTGAGGCAGGAGCACCGGCCCATAGGGGAGAACAGTATTCCATTGAGCTGCGGATGAAAGCCTTGTATGTGGTGAGGAGCTCAGGTGTGCCGAGGAAGGACTTCGCACGACGGAGGATGCCCAGTCGGCGACTGGCTTTGGAGGCCAGCTTGGAAATGTGGTTTTCCCAAGAAAGATCATGGCAGATAGTGAGACCCAAAAGCTTGAGCGACAGAACTTCTTGGAGAGGATTGTTGAGAAAGTAGATGGGAGGGTTGTCCAGTCGATCTTTTCGGAGAGACATAGTAAGAGTGTGAGATTTGTCAGCATTGAAAGACATGTTCCACTTGTTTGACCAGTCTGTGATTTTGTCCAAGTCTTCAGAGAGTGAGGAGGCTGCAGACTGCCGATCTGAGGGAAGAGGAATGGAGCGGCAGAGAGTGGAGTCATCAGCAAAGAGATAGAGAGGATTTTCAAGAGAGTCAGAGAGATCATTGATGAAGACCAGAAAAAGCACGGGGCCCAGAACACTGCCTTGGGGAACTCCAGCCTGAACAGGAAGAGGAGATGAGAGAAACCCATTCAGGGCCACACGTTGACGACGACTAGAGAGGAAGTCCGCCAGCCATGCGTGGAGATTTCCATGGATACCAAAGGAGGAGAGTTTGGTGAGCAGAGCGGGGTGCCAGACCGTGTCGAAGGCACGTGATATGTCGAGGGAGACAGCTCTAATTTCCTGTTTGGCATTGAGGACCTCCATCCATTGTTGAGACAGCAGAAGCAGCATGTCCAGAGTAGAGTGACCTGGTCTGAAACCAAATTGATGATCAGAGATCAAGCCATTGGAGAAGAGGAAAGATTTCATATCCGAAGCAATGATGGATTCCATGACTTTGCTGATAATTGGGTGAAGGCTGATTGGTCTGTAGTTGCTAGGATCTGTTTTTGCACCTTTTTTGTGCATAGTGGTGATGTTGGCTGATTTCCAAGCAGATGGCAGTTGACCTTGAGCAAAAGAGAGGGTGAAGAGAACAGAGAGAGGGTGAGATAGAGCGGCAGAGCAGGATTTTAGGACCCGTGGGCTGATGCCGTCGGGTCCAGTTGCAGAATCAGAGTCGAGGGTTGACAGAAACTTTTCCACCTTGTCAGGAGGAAAGGACACGGAGTCCAGGAGCAGCAGGGTACGACTGGGTATGGTGGGTACAGAGAGGGATGGGTTTGGGACACAAGATTTAGAGGCAAACAAAGAGTTGAGGCATTCAGCTTTTTCACGTGTGGAGTCAGCTGTGTAGCCGTTTGAGGTAAGGGAGGGGATGGAGGGGGAACAAACACCAGAAACGGATTTGACCAGACGCCACCAGGATTTGGAAGAGGGAGACAGATAAGAGAGTTCGGTCTTGAGAACGGAGAGATATTGTTTCCTAGCTCTCCTGAGGGTGGACACACACTTGTTTCGGGCTTTGTGAAAGGAAATGAGATTTCCTTCCGTTGGATTTGCTTTCCAGGAGACGAAGGCAAGTTGTTTCTGGGCAACAGCCTCACCACAAGATTCCGTGTACCATGGACGGGAGGAAGGATATGACAACTGAAGACGAGATGGGATAAATCTGTGCATGAGAGAGAGCAATTTACTTTGGAAGAATTCCCAGGATGAGTTGATGTCAGAGGTGGTAGAGATGGGAGACCAGTCCAGATGATTGATGGCTGCTTGAAGACCGTGCCAGTTGGCCTGAGTGAAATGCCAGACTCGTCGATGCTGAGCAGGCTCCCTGAGGATGGTCAGAGAGATGTCCACTTTAACAAGGACATGATCAGATGATCCGATTGGAGCAGAAGAAGAGCAGCAGACATTTTCAGGGAAGTTAGTCATAACCAAGTCCAGAAGAGAAGATGTTCCGTTGACTGAGATCCGGGTCGGGAAATTGACAGATTGTGTCAGTCCCAGTGAGTCGCAGAAGTCCTTTGCTGAGGAGCCATGGCTGGTGAGAGAGGTACCCACACCCAGCCAACTGGCATGATGACAGTTGAAATCACCACATATGAGGAAGAGAGAGTTGGGATGAGTAGATAGAAGTTGGTCCATATTATCAGACAGCGAGATGTAGATGGAGTCATCACTGTTTGGTGGACGGTACAACACACATATGAACAAGAGGTGGGAGCGAAGGGGAAGCCGTAGCCAAAGGTATTCCTGGGGGTGAGGTGGAGAGAGTGCAGTGCAGGGCGAGTGAGGAAGAGAGTTTTTGATAAAGATAGCAACCCCACCTCCAGGACGAGGCTCAGGTCTATCATACCGGAGGAGGGAGTAGCCGGGAGAGATACTAAGGAATCAGAGACATCATAAAGGAGGAAAGTTTCTGTTAAGCAGATCACGTCTGGTTTGACAGAAGCAACCTGTATGGAGAGATCAGTTAAGTTTGAACGAAGGCCCCGGATGTTTGAGGTCCATAACGTTAATGAAGAGGAAGGGGGAGCATCAGATACAGAACAGGGGGGAGGAGGGGTAGGGTAAGATGTGGAAGAGGTGGAAGAGGTAGGGAGAGTTGTTGAAGGTGTGTCAGAGATTTCAGAATAGCTCGGAGAAAGGGCAGGATGGGGCGGACAAAAGGTTTGATGGTGATTGGGTGAGGCACAATGAGGTGTTATTTGAGGAGGGGGAAGAGCGAGGCAGAAGGTTGGGGGAGATGGAGGTGAGAGTTGGAAGGGGGAAGAAGCGGGGAGGACGCTTTGAGGAGGGGGAGTGAGAGGGGGGAAATTCAGAAGCAATGAGGGTGGGGAGATTTGAAGGGGAGGGGTGAGGGGGGAGTTTGGGAGGGAAGGGACAAGGGGAGGGATTTGAAAGGGATGGGATAAGGGGGAGATTTGGAGGGGAGGGGAGGGGTGAGGGAGGAGTCTAGGAGGGGAGGGGTGAGGGGGCATCTTGGCGGGGAGGGGTGAGGGGGTAGTTTAGGAGGGAGGGGGCAAGGGGGGAGATTTGAAAGGGATGGGTGATGGGGAAGATTTGGAGGGGAGGGGTGATGGGGAAGATTTGGAGGGGAGGGGTTATGGGGAAGATTTGGAGGGGAGGGGTGAGATTGGATTTTAGAAAGTGTATGATTTATGGGAAACGAACATTTATTGCAAAATAAGTTTCTTGTGACCTTCGAGTTAAAAATACGTTTAAGGACGCTGGATGGAGGATGGAGTGCAGGAGAGTTTAGGGAATGTAGAAAAAAGGCACTATAGGAGATGCATATTTTTTTGGGATGAATTGATTTGGTAAGCAAGTCGAAAGCAGCCTTTTAAAGAAGAAGAAAAAAAAGGTGTTATAAAATATGACTGAATACATAACTTGAGGGGAAAGTGTAAACATTGAAGGTTAATAACAGTGAAAACTATCTGGGGAAATGGGGGAGAAACACGTGGTCGAAGAACGAACGAACGAATAAGAATGAATAAACGAATGAGAACAGAGAAGGAAATGTTTTTTTTTTTTTTTTTTTTTTTTTTTTTTAAGTTGAGATTTACACAAGGAAGTAGGCTATGGGTGAAAAGACTGGGAATACAGAGAACGAAAGTTATTGGATCACAAACGACGGACCGCTGAGAGAAAAACAAAGCCTCAAGGTTGTACAGTGTACAGTGTACACTGTACAAGGCCTCAAGACACGACACGAATTAACACGATTTTCAATACAGGTATGAAAGATTTGCACCGAAAAATCTTCGTCGGGACACAATATACGTACAACACCATAAATAAATACAGTTTTAACGAAAATACAAATGGGAACAATCACTTAACTTCGATTTCAAATCGTTCGCGACGCGGCAAAGGCCTTGCTCGCGACACGGCAAACAGACGATCAATTTATGAAAGATAAACACCGAGAAACAACCAAAGTTGCACACAATAATTTCACACACCGAAAGATAAATACAGTTTCGACAAAATACAATTGTGAACAGACTTAACTTCGAAAAACGTGGAGACCGTGTGGAGCTTCGAAAATCCCTCCCACCGTCTCCGAGATCTCGCGAGACTCTCAACGCGAGAGGTCAGGGCTCTGTGCATTCCAAAATCATGGTCATTAATATGGACATTCGTCTCCCCTTTGCTGCTATAACAGCCTCCACTCCTCTGGGAAGGCTTTCCACTAGATGTTGGAACATTGCTGCGGGGATTTGCTTCCATTCAGCCACAAGAGCATTAGTGAGGTCGGGCACTGATGTTGGGCGATTAGGCCTGGCTCGCAGTTGGCGTTCCAATTCATCCCAAAGGTGTTCGTTGGGGTTGAGGTCAGGGCTCTGTGCAGGCCAGTCAAGTTCTTCCACGCCGATCTCGACAAACCATTTCTTTATGGACCTCGCTTTGTGCACGGGGGCATGGTCATGCTGAAACAGGAAAGGGCCTTCCCCAAACTGTTGCCACAAAGTTGGAAGCACACAATCGTCTCGAATGTCATTGTATGTTGTGGCGTTAAGATTTCCCTTCACTGGATCCCATAGGAGCTTAGCCTGAACCATGAAAAGCAGCCCCAGACCATTATTCCTCCTCCACCAAACTTTACAGTTGGCACTATGCATTTGAGCAGGTAGCATTCTCCTGGAATCTGCCAAGCCCAGATTCGTCCGTCAGACTTTCAGATGGTTTGATTGATTGATTGATGTCGTGATTCCTCACTCCAGAGAACGCGTTTCCACTGCTCCAGAGTCCAATGGCGGCGAGCTTTACACCACTCCAGCCGACGCTTGGCATTGTGCATGGTGATCTTAGGCTTGTGTGCGGCTGCTCGGCCATGGAAATCCATTTCATGAAGCTCCCGACGAACAGTTGTGCTGACGTTGCTTCCAGAGGCAGTTTGGAACTCAGTAGTGAGTGTTGCAACCGAGGACAGACGATTTTTACGCGCTGCGCGGTTCAGCACTCGGCGGTCCCGTTCTGTGAGCTTGTGTGGCCTACCACTTCGCGGCTGAGCTGTTGTTGCTCCTAGACGTTTCCACTTCACAATAACAGCACTTACAGTTGACAGGGGCAGCTCTAGCAGAGCAGATATTTGACGAACTGACTTGTTGGAAAGGTGGAATCCTATGACGGTGCCACGTTGAACGTCAATGAGCTCTTCAGTATGGCCCATTCGACTGCAAATGTTTGTCTATGGAGATTGCATGGCTGTGTGCTTGATTATATACAGTCACGTGAAAAAGTAAGTACACCCCATGTAAAGTTTTGACTTTTTCAACCTATTTCAACATACAGCTATTTGATCTTCATTTCAACAATATTGATAGATAAAGGTGATATAATATAACAAACATCATGAAACATTTACATTTTGTAGTCCATTGTATAATTTAAATAAACATAAATGCAAATTTCCCATTTGGAAAAAGTAAGTACATTTCTACATTTATCACTACTTCAAATACCTAAAATTAGAATCAGGTGCACCAGCTCAGGTGCAAATGATTAGAACATCGTTAGAGAGGATCTTGGAGCAACCTGTCTTATTTAAACCTCAGACATTTAGTTTGGTTTGCTCTTTGTTGTTGAAGTGTGCGGCGTCACCATGCCTAGATCAAAAGAGCTCTCTGAGGCCTTCAGCAAGAAGGTTATAGATGCCTACAAGTCTGGGAAGGGATTTAAAAAGATCTCCAAACAATTTGAAATCAATCATTCGACTGTCCGGAAGATCATCTACAAGTGGAGAAGATTCCAAACAACTGCCAACTTGTTCAGGCCAGGCCGCCCCAACAAGTTCAGCCCGAGAGCAGACTGCAAGATGCTGAAAGAAGTCTCTAAGAACCCCCAGAATGTCATCACGGGACCTACAGGTAGCTCTTGCGACTGTTGATGTCAAAGTGCACGAGTCTACCATTAGAAAGAGGCTGCACAAATTTGATCTACATGGGAGGTGTGCCAGGAGGAAACCTTTGCTGTCCAGAAAGAACATCAGGGCAAGACTAAAGTTTGCAAATGAACACCTAGGGAAAGACCAGCACTTCTGGAACAATGTGCTCTGGACAGATGAGTCAAAGGTAGAGCTATTTGGCCACAGTACCAGAAGACATGTTTGGCGAAAACCAAAGACAGCATTTGACCACAAGAACCTGATACCAACTGTAAAGCATGGTGGTGGAAATATTATGGTTTGGGGCAGCTTTGCTGCATCAGGGCCTGGGAAGCTCACCATCATAGGATCCACTATGAATTCTTCATTGTACCAGAGGGTGCTTGAGGATAATGTGAGGCCATCTGTCGGAAAGTTGAAGCTCAACCGAAGGTGGACCTTGCAACATGACAATGACCCTAAACATACCAGTAAATCCACCAAGGAATGGCTGAAAAGAAAGAAATGGAGGGTTCTGGAATGGCCGAGTCAAAGTCCGGATCTAAATCCCATCGAGATGTTGTGGGGGGGATTTGAAACGAGCTGTGCATGCAAGAAACACCTCAAACATCGCACAGCTGAAAGAATTCTGCATGGAGGAGTGGGCAAAAATTTCTCCCAGTCGATGTCAGAGACTGGTAGACAGTTATAAGAAACGCCTACTTGAGGCTGCTTCTGCCAAAGGGGGCAATACCACCTATTAGAGCCAAGGGTATACTTACTTTTTCCACATGCGAAATTTGCATTTATGTTTATTTAAATTATACAATGGACTACAAAATGTAAATGTTTCATGATATTTGTTATATTATATCACCTTTATCTATCAATATTGTTGAAATGAAGATCAAATAGCTGTATGTTGAAATATGTTGAAAAAGTCAAAACTTTACATGGGGTGTACTTACTTTTTCACGTGACTGTATACCTGTCAGCAATGGGTGTTGCTGAAACGGCCGAATCGACTAATTAGAAGGGGTGTCCGCATACTTTTGGCCATGTAGTATATATATATATATATATATATATATATATATATATATATATATATATATAAATAATTATTAAGACAATTTACCATCTTTTTAAACTAATGGAGCAAGCTGGGTGAGGTGCTGCAATGCATTCTGGTAGATGTGACACACTGCAGCCACAGATCACTGGATGGTAACTTGAGGTGCTCGCCAGTCCACGGAACGAGTTCTTTCCGCCGTGGAACCTGTTGTTACTGAGTGTTGTTTCAGCTGCTCTCGTTGATATGAAAGTTCAAATGTCCTTCAAACCCTTTCCTGGTTTGAGCTTTGTACATGGAAGAGAGTTTTCAGGGATCATGAGGTAAGCTATTCACATGTCGGAATGCCGAGTCTGTGTAACGGTTGGTCTCTCTGGTGTTCCTATCTTTGCATGTGGACCACGATGCTGTGAACCCCAGGGTTAAATCCCCAGATATTTTGTTAATTTGTGCATTGTCTACCAGTGCCATTGTAATTTATGTCTAAGTACTGTACACCAATGTCTCCTCATGTCATTTTCCGACACGATACGTGCACAAGCTCCTCCACGAGCCTATTACACTATATAATGTTTTTAAGGTGATCACATTCAAGTGGCTCATGTAGTTTTTCTTCCAGTCATTGGTGACTTCCTGGGTAAAGGCCGATGCGCGTCTCGTGCTAAAGATCTTGAGGTACCATCGGAGGTCTGGGTTACCTGGTGGGATGCTCGTATTGTCTGCTCGAAAATTACCCTCTCACAAAGCCGGGATGTTTTGAAGGTCTTGAAGGTTTAATGTTGTGCTGTTTCATTATTACAGTTGCTTCTGAACATTGTGAGGTGCACAGTAAGTATCCTCAGGCCCAATCTCACGGTGCTTTCGAGCTCAGATTGTTGGGCCCAAGATATTGCTCTGACGAGCCATTGAAGCTCTGTCTTGCAGTTGTGATGATAACGCCTCAAGAACCACAACCTTCCTCCCTGTGATAGGCGTCCGCTCGAACCGCTGAAAGATTTATCCTTCAATCCCATTTACCTTAGCTGCCACAAGAAAAGCATAAATAAACAAATATATAAATGTTTAGTGTGATAAGCAATTAAATGCCACCACTATTGTCTGTCTGTGCCAACTCTCCACTCTCGTTTAGCGTTTGGCTCTGGTTATCGATGTTTCGCCGTAACCAGGTCATCTCTAAGGTGGTTCTGGTGCAACTTGAACTGGCCACCTGTAGTTGACTCGTTTGCTTTTCCTTGATGCTGGACCACTGCGTTTTTCTAAACGGTGGGAAAAGGTGTGAAAGATCGATGCCACACCATTCGCTCGTGGTATTATCGATCATTGTAGCATGGAGGGTTTCGTCGGTGAAGTGATTGGAGAGCAAATTGTCAAACGTTCTCAAAGATCCCTCCGTGAAACCACGATGGTCTGCCGCTCGTTGATGTGAAATTAAGCCCTCGATAAACGCTCCTTTCCGATTTGCCAATGGGAGTTTTTACCTGCTGCCAAAACATTCAACATTGGATTTGTCCTTTTGAGGTGCCGGTGTGGTGAGCGAAGGATGACGTTTTTTTCGCGACACACCTGTATTTGGCACACCTGAATCACACGAAGTTAGACCGTCACAGAAGATGACTTCAATGTATTATTGCCTGAAACTGTCCTTGAATCTCACCCAAAATAAGAACAACGTTTTATCCTTCACTCAAACCCACCCATATTAAATAATTCATGCACACCCCAGTTGTGATGATGTGAATTACCGGAAACTCACCTCCTTGTTATTAGTTTTTTGCAATCTTGTCTCGATGTGCTGTCGATACGACCGCTCGAGTTCAACTGGAACACCTCAGTTTCGCCATCTCCGATGGGCCTGGGCTGTCGTCGGAACGATTCCTTTTTCCCCGATCGATGTCTGGTCCAGTCGTGTGAGATGGACCAGGCTGCGTGAGATTAACCTCGACGTTATCCTTTGCACTGGTTGGTGCAAGGCTCTTTTTAAAAAAAAAAAAGGAGGGAGAAAAAGATGGCGGTAGCACTTTCTGGATTTTCCAAAAAGCTTTCTACTCTTCCTTCATTCCTCCCTTCCTTTCCCCTGCCCTTGCATTGTTCCTTCCCCAACAACCACCCTACTCCCCACACATCCCTCATTCCAATTTCCACAGCCTCTCTCCTCAGCCAATACCGAGTCCCTAAAGCTTGCTGTTGCTGCTAATGCATCACTCGTCCATGATGAGCGAGTAGCCTTTCGGGATAAAAGAAAGATGGCTCTTAAATGGCAATCGTTTCCATCTGGCTGTGAACGTTACGTCAAATCGTTTTCAAATATCCAAACGCATTTCAGCTTTCACTAACTTTTGTGATTTGCATCAGTGTTTTTGTGTTTGTGTCATGAGAGGCTTGTCTGTGTTGCCTTATTCCTCCGCATTGGAAGGTGACACGTCGCTTGCTGTCCCTACAGGTACACCATGAGCTCATTATAAACATGCCAGTGCTGGCCTGGGATGCCGAGCGCACAATGCGGAGCCTGCTTGGACACCCAAGCTCACTATTTATTTTTCATATCTCCAGTGGACAGGTCTGGCACACGGGCGCGGGGTGCAAAATCCGACTGGTCAAGAAGATATGGCGGAGATGAGACATCATGCAAGGTTAATTTGACCGCCATGTGGCTGCCGTGATACTGGCACCTCTCCGATTTGGCTCTAGCTTGCCGTGTTCAGATGTTTACGCCTCAGTGTAGTTTCATGGCCGCCTGGCCGGTGATTAGGAACTTGTATGGCGTCGTGTAATTCTCGCACATCCGTAGCCTTTGTGTGGCAGAGTAATGCTTCGGAGCTACGGTAAATTTGATTTTGCTTACTTGTGCTCGCAAACTCCCTCACTCTCTTCATAGTGTAGCAGCATAGCAAACCTGTTGTGCATTTTGTGATACAAGCACCAAATTTGGCACAAATGTACATTAATATGTTGCGAACATTTTCAGATATTGGGCCACTTGAAATTCCGCAATTTTGTTTTTCAATTTTTTTCAAATTTCGTAATTTCAAATTTTTCGGGTGACACCGTCACAATTTCGGTCTTCGAGGCCGGCCGATATAGTGGGGCGGACCCCCACTTAGCCCAAATATTCAAAAGAATTGTGCATTTTGTGATACAAGCACCAAATTTGGCACAAATGTACATTAATATGTTGCGAACATTGTGTGGTCAGCAATGAAGACGAGAGTCTGAATTACATGTATGCAAAAGACCTTGTGAACCAGTGAAGCAAATACACGGGTAAGCATGAATTAAATCTAGGGCATGATATAATTTCCATGATGTTTACCTCTACACTCAATGGTGGAAGGAGGTAATGTTTTGATCCCAGCTTGTCTGTATGTCTGTTTGTCTGTTAGTCCACAAAATTCCAGACAAAGCTTGTAGTAGTGGTAGTTGTAGTGGTAGTGGTGATAACAGAAATTGTTATATAGAACTGAACTTATATTATTATTATATGCAGAAAATAACTTCATTTCTATATGCCCTGCAGTGGACAAGTTAATTGGTTTATGCACTGAAGGGGTCACCCTGGTGTGCACTGCTGTGTTCTGCCTCACTGAGTTGTTCAGGTATGATGTACTCAGCACAAGCTTCCGGTCGGCCCGGAGGTGGGGGTGCGGGGCCTGTCACGGAACGTCAAAACAAACGGCCTGCCGGGGCCGCCCAAAAGTCGGGCGTGAGGGGCGCGTCCACTAATGGAACGCCTCTCGCTTCCCAGATCGAGGGCCACGTGGTCAGGAGAACCTCGTCCCTTCCGGTCACACTTTGCCTATCGGCCGGCCTCGAAGACCGAAATTGTGACGGTGTCACCCGAAAAATTTGAAATTACGAAATTTGAAAAAATTTGAAAAAAAAAATTACGGAATTTCAAGTGGCCCAATATCTGAAAATGTTCGCAACATATTAATGTACATTTGTGCCAAATTTGGTGCTTGTTTCACAAAATGCACAATTCTTTTGAATATTTGGGCTAAGCCGCCCCACTATCAATCCCACTCCACCCTCCAGGTCTTTAAAACAGCTGTTCACCACCATCTCTTATCTTCCCCCATCCAAAACCTTGATCTTTTCTACCCCCGCTAATTTCACCCCAATTCCACTTTTTTTTTTTTAAATACCAACTTCTGTCCTGGAAGTCCTTGGTGTCCTTGTGTTTTATACTTCTCCCACCCCCCCCCCCCCTTCCCACGCCTCCTCCCCCCAAGCCCTCTCCCTCCCACACATCTCCCTGCTCTCAAATGTTGTGTTTGTGTGCTTCCCCTTCTCTCCCCATCTTGTCTTCCGCTCCCTCTTTTTATATATTTTGTTTGTCTGGTTGATTTGTTTGTGAAGTAAATGTTAGCTCTTTCACGAGCCTCGATTCAGTATACAAAAAAAAAGAAAAAAAAAAAGCCTGGCCCAAAAGGCCTGGTTAAGTGAAATGCTGGTTGTTCGGAGGTGTTGGCCATCGTGGGGTATTTTGGTTGCAGGTTTTGACTGATGATGGTGTTTTGGGCCTACTAGCAGCACTCGACCTTAACACGAGACAACAACGCTCGGTCATTGCAATGATACGGTACATTTGGTTTCCTGTGAGAGTTTGCTCTCTATTCCAGCTCACCTGTTTATAAATGAGTGAAAATGAATCTCATTTATAAACAGGTGAACATGTCTTGTCGAGTCTGTCTGCATGCATGGCGTTACATAGGGAGGGTGAGTACAGTCTGTGAAAGACTCCACCCTGGCTCTGAAAGAGGCCTTTTGTTTGTATTGAGTTACATAAACTTCCCAGTAATCCTTAACAAAATGATCAATAATTAATTAACGTGTGTGTGTGTGTGTATGTGTGTGTGTGTGTGTGTGTGTGTGTGTGTGTGTGTGTGTGTGTGTGTGTGTGTGTGTGTGTGTGTGTGTGTGTTTTGACACAGGAGAAGGCCATTTGGCCCTTCGTGCCTGTGATGTTTCCATTCCTCATCAAGTGGACCCATTAGTTTATTTACTTAGTTTCACTGGGAAGAAGGGAAGGGGTGGATGGAGTGGGGAGGAAAACAATGGGGCAAGCACAGGGATATCATCTGCAGGGTGTTATTATTTCATGGATGGAGGGGGATTTGAAGGGTAAAGAACAAACAAACACCGATAGCACATTCCCCCTTTGAAGAGACCCTCACACAGAGATCTTCAATCACTGCGCAGGTATAATCACTGAACTACCTTCAAGTACTGCCAATGTCTATGTACCCCAATGCTTCCAGGTACCTATCTAACTCAAATTTAAGCCTGTCTGTTTCTGAGATGCCACAGCCTCACCAAGAAGACCATTCAATACATTAACTAGTCTCTGAGTGAAAGACCCCTACCTTATCACCGTTATCTCCTCTTCTCTCCTCTGACGCTGTCCATGCTCCTGAAAAACTCTTCTGCGCTTATTCTGTCTATGACTCATGTACCATCTGTGATACAGAGCATTTGTTCTTCCGAAGCAGTTTCTGCGTCTGAGGTCATGTTTGGCGGTTTGCCATCCTTTTCCCAGCCATAGTTAAGGCAGGATGACCATGGTGCCGGTGATGACTAGCGTACTCTTTGCGGAGGACAATTTGGGCAACTAATGCCGGCAGACGGGACGTCCAGTTCAACGCCCATCCGAGGTACAGCACACACATTGATGAATCTCCCTGCACGTGAAACACCGGCTTTACGGTTTATATCTGGGTCGGGATTCTAACCCAGGCTGGACAGCTTAGAGGCGATTGTGCATATCTCCAGGCCATCCTGCCAGATCTCGTTCTGTTCTATACCCTTCATTATCTTAAAGATAGAAAACATCAGCGTACTTCAATGTGAATTACAAGGACATTAGTAAACAATGCACCAATGCATGTAGCATATGGGATTTGAACCTGGGAAACACTACACTGTGCAGACCAACTCCAAAATTAAAAGTGAAAATCAATTCGAAATTAGACGTGAAGTCGTAATGAGGCAAAACAGAGCGACGAAATAGACTCGAGAGCAATTGCACACATTTCTATTCAAAGTTTATACTTAGACTGGCACATTGAAATGATGAAGCATCTATATAATAATAGCGTAAGGACTCGACTTTGTTATCCCTTTTACGCCGCACCCAGTGACCCGATGCTCACGGCACTAATGGATTTACGATCTACGAACCGCACTCTTTGTTTATCACGTACAGCCATACTTGAAAAATCTGAATTAGCCGACGTTGGGGCCCAAAAGCATCCGATTAACTGCCGATACGACGCCATCTTACGACGCCATCGTATTGGCGTCTGCTGGGCGAAGGCGAAGCAAGCCGTCCGCTGATTGGACAGGCGAAGGCGAAAGCAAGCCGTCCACCGAGTGGACAATCCAGAGCATGCATTTGTGCCGGTGTCGGCGATCGTTGTTCATATACGCACTCTTCATTCTCATCTTTCTTCCTAACTCTTACTCGGACAAGCAAATCCCCTATGCCATCCATAATGGTACACTCTATCCATACACCATATCCTCCCTTCCGTGGATGTTCCACGGGTTTCGGCTAGTTGTATTATATTCCTACTGCTCTGCCTTGACATTGACGCTTACCAATGCGCCAGTATGGGGCTAATTCCAGTCGATTTACTAATCCGTTCATTTTTTAAAAGTCTATGGTTCTACTGCTGTTCCTTTCCGTTGACACATACCACTGTGCCAGTGTGGCCAGAGTGGTGCTATGCCGATTCCTATTACGAATCCATTCATTTTTCAAAAGTATATCGTAGCGTTGTCATTTAAGTAGATTGCAATAAATACGTTGTTCATAAACGCACTCTTCATTCTCATCTTTCTTCCTAACTCTTACTCGGACAAGCAAATCCCCTATGCCATCCATAATGGTACACTCTATCCATACACCACATCCTCCCTTCCGTGGATGTTCCACGGGTTTTGGCTAGTTATTATTATTCCGACATGATTATATTATTATGAAATTCAGATTATTAAATAGTTAAATGTATAAAAGTTCAGATATCCAGGTTTTTTTTTAATCGAAGGGCTTGTACATGCATCGTATTCTGCACTAGAACGACGCTCGGTGGAGCGCATAGTCTCGCCTTGCACATTCGTTAACAGAACACGCTAATATTATGACCCATATAGTGTATCGGCCATGCACCCACCCTGTTATGTCACATGCATCAATGCCATTATCCGTACATTTATTGACATTCCTCACGGCAAGTTGATCATATGGATGATGTTTCGCATCGATCTGTTAAGCGGTCCCAGAGAAGATTTTTAGAACGTTTTTGTTTTTAATCTAATACAGCCACCAGACCATGTGACGAAGACGTCATAAATTATATTCTTCACTCACATTGGGTCATAGATCAGATATATGAAGATGCAGTTTCAGATATTTTTGGATAAAGATTTCAATTCAACCAATTATGGCTGGAATACAACTTCACTTATGACGTCATCATTATCACCCTATATAGCCCATGTGGGGTTGATGACAAATTCCAAGTTAAATTTTTTTACATTGATCAGTTTCGGAGATGTCCTGATTTTTTTCCTTTAATCCAATATGGCTGCCATACCATGTGACCTATGACATCAGAGTTAGCAATATTATATTATTCGTGGTTATCTCCTCCCATGTTTAAAGTTTTGCATCGATCTGACAAGTGGTTGCAGAGAAAAACAATTTTTAAAACACAAATATGTGGACGCGGACATGCGTGCACACACACAAACACACCACACACACAAACACAGCACACACACACAGCGCACACACATGCCACACACACACAGCACACACACGCCACATACACAGCACACATGCAAACACACCACAAACACACCATACGCACACACACACCACACACATACGCAAACACACCACACACACCATACACACACACACACACACACACCACATACATACCCCACACACAGCACACACACACACACACACACCACACACACAAAACACACCACACACACACACACACGCAAATAGCACACACAGCATAAACACACCACACATGCAAACACACCACACACAAATGCAAACACACCACAAACACACCATACAAACACAGCACACACACATCACACATGCAAACACACCACACATGCAAACACACCACACACAAATGCAAACACACCACAAACACACCATACAAACACATCACACACACACCACACATGCAAACACACCACACACACACATGCAAACACACCACACACACACGCAAACACACTACAGGCACACACACACACACACGCAAACACACTACAGCGCAAACACACTACAGGCACACACCACACACACACGCAAACACACCACAGGCGCGCGCACACACACACACACACACACACACAAACACACTACAGACACACAGCACACACATGTGCGTTGCATTAGTCTCGCAAACCCTTCCGGGTGACACTAATAAAGGCACTAGAGGATAGTTATTTTTATTTTTTGTTCCTCTTAGTTTTGCTTTTTGTCCTCTTATGTCGTCTTCTGATGAGCAGTGTCTGCATGCATCGACATTTCGCAAAATGGAGGCTCGGATCCCAAATTAAAATCGATTGTCTTGCGTTGCCATTGGTTGTTTTGTTTCGGTATTCAGCATGACGTCAGCATACCATATTGACACCCGTGATGATACTTTGAGGGGAATTCCAGGACTTGGATACACTTGTGATGAAAGAGTGCGCGAATCTACCTGCAAGTCGGGACGTTGTGTGATTTGAAGTGGAACCCGTTGATGTGGATCCCACTATGATGTCATTTTTCTGGCTGTTCATCATAGTGGTCGTGGGAGGGAGTTGTGGGAGCAGTGAGGGTGAGTTTCCACAGTGCATTCTTTGGATACTACACTCTTCAGCTTGAGATCACCTGTGAGATGAGGTCGACGTTGATTTGAGATTGGAGAGCAAGTTACGCGAGCAGGAGGTGAGCCGCACGTCGGAGTGCCTCGCTTCTGTCCGGCCTCGTAGGATTTTAACATTTGACAATTGGAGACAGACACAGATGTATGAATGAAGGTCGAGGGTACATCTCACCAGGATGACATCTCTTGTTAGGTACAGTCGTTACCTGGCACACAAACTCACCAATTTCACCCAAACCTGGATGTTGTTGGAGGCCTGCATGCATCGTCGGAGGTGTTATTAATGCTGCTGAACACCATGAGATCTTCAGCAAGGAGTTGCACACCTGATATTTTGATGTTAGGAAAGTCATGGAGCACAGACGTCGCAACCTTATCCTTTTGGTCCCTATTGATCTCGCCTTTCCTGGGCCCTGCGCTACGTGACCAGTCCCAACGCCTTAATGTCGAGGGCAGCAACTTTCACCTCTCCCGAGGCGTCCGGCCTTGTATCCCTGTTTAGATTTGAGCTGTGACTGGATCCAAATCAGAGTGATTCCAATTGAACCCAAACCGAGCAAGTTTGAGTACTCTCTTCTTTGTAAAACACTAGCAGAAGTACATGGCGTTGCCGGGCGGGGAGGGGGGGGGGGGAAGAGAGGGGTTGGAAGGGGAGGGGAGGGGGGCAGAGGGGAAGGGGGGTATGGGGGGAGGTGGGGGAGGAGAGGGGATGGGGGGACAGGGGGGAGGGGTGAGGTGGGGGAGGAAGGGAGGGGGGAAGGAGAGAGGGGGGA
The DNA here is from genome assembly GCF_964187855.1 of Myxine glutinosa. Lineage (NCBI taxonomy): Eukaryota > Metazoa > Chordata > Myxini > Myxiniformes > Myxinidae > Myxine > Myxine glutinosa. The sequence continues at coordinate 137,655,895 of NC_136269.1, forward strand.
GGGGTGAGGTGGGGGGGAGGAAGGGAGGGGGGAGAGGGGGGAGGGGGGAGAGGGAGTGACAGGAGAGGAAGGGGGTTCATATATATGCTGTGGGTGAATGTGGTGTCCGTCACGTTTCTGAGTTAAGTGTGATGCCGATCAGGAAGAAGAAGAAGCTGTACTACCAACTTCGTACACTTCCGGAATTGTTTGATTTATTTGTATTCAAATGTCTGGTGATTGTTTTGTATTTATTTATGCGAATGTGTACTTGTATATAACTGTCAATAATTTAAAAAAGCTTCGGCACTATCGAGCGATTGTTTTTTTTTTAACTCAAAAAACCGATTTATTTTTTCAACATTTTTTGTTTTCGCCTAAAACACTCCCAGGCACTCACTGGTGAACCTATGAAAGTTTAACGAAGATCCGTTCAGCCCTCTCTGAGAAAAATGGCGACACAGTCGGACAGACACACACACAGACAGACATCTCTCTTGTATAGTAGATAATTGTCATACTAAGGACTTGCCTCGTTTGAGCTGTTCGAGCTCGCATGGTATTTCTCGTCCACCTGTTGATACAGTATCACTTGGTGCCTGAAGTATCCTTTGTAGAATGTCGATGCTTTCTTAGGGAAAGAGCTGGTATGTTCTGCGGCCCGCATGCACAAAATGGCACAGTTGTGACTTAAATTATTTATTTATTTATGGATGTCACCCCAGACGAGGCCTACAGCCACTCGAGGTAAGGGGCTAAGATTTGCTTTCAAGCCCGGGTTGTTGTGGTCACCACTAATTAGTATTCGACTGCTGTTGTTCGGACTCGCAGCTTGCTCAACAGGGACCTTTTCTGCGTTACAATTAGCGAATCACCATGACAGTTCGTCTAACACGTGGATAGATGTGTCGAAATGTCGTCACAATACTCCCGAAAGAGTGCAAGACATAAAAGTCCTTCTTATCCGACGAATTGGTCACACGGTGTTCGGGAGAATGTTCTTTACAGACGGGTGCTGGAGCGCGACCATGTTTCTCAAGTGAAGCTCCAAGCTCTCGGGCGATCCACAGGATCCTCGGAGAGGTGACCCCACCCATTCTTGAAAAACCAGTCTGCCTAATCTGTATTAGCAGTGAGTGGCTGCACAAACTGAACAATTAAATAATGAATGGCCTGTGCCACTTGGAAAACGTGTCTGTCTGTACTCGGGCTGCTTTATTTATCACTTTGTCTGAACACTTCCCTCATGATGCTGTGACACCAAGTTCACATCTGTCCATTTTTGTATCTAAAATCTAGGCCTGTAGAAAAGCAAGATGACAAAGGTTACAAGGGTAGCATACTGACGAGTGGGGTGGTGGGGAAATAGCCAGACACGAACAAGCAGGTGTATGAACAAATGGGAAGGGAAGGAGGGAGGAGAGAGGGAGAGAGATAGTGATAATGATGTATTAACGTGTAAGAGCGAATGGTGTGGGGAGGGTTGATGGGGGAAAAACAGATCGTGGGTTGGTTTGCAAGGTTCCATGAGATGGTGGGGAAATGCTGTTTGAAAGGCAAGAAGGAATAGTGGGATGCACCGACTCTGGAAACCAATTTCGCAGGTGGGAGAAAAGAGAAACAAAGGAATGGAGGTGAAAAGCAAGCTTGTATTTTGTAAAGGTAAGTGGTTCACCAGACGAGCGCTTGTATGCTCAGAGGATTAGGAAGGGGTGGAAGGATGGATTGGCAGTTGGGAGCAAGATTTAAAAAAAACAGGCCACAACCCCCTGTATGTGATGAGAGAGACACACAGAGAGACGCACACAGAGAGAGACGCACACAGAGAGAGAGACGCACACACAGAGAGAGACGCACACACAGAGAGAGACGCACACACAGAGAGAGACGCACACACAGAGAGAGACGCACACACAGAGAGAGACGCACACACAGAGAGACGCACACACAGAGAGAGACGCACACACAGAGAGAGACGCACACACAGAGAGAGACGCACACACAGAGAGAGACGCACACACAGAGAGAGACGCACACACAGAGAGAGACGCACACACAGAGAGAGACGCACACACAGAGAGAGACGCACACACAGAGAGAGACGCACACACAGAGAGAGACGCACACACAGAGAGAGACGCACACACAGAGAGAGACGCACACACAGAGAGAGACGCACACACAGAGAGAGACGCACACACAGAGAGAGACGCACACACACAGAGAGACGCACACACACAGAGAGACGCACACACACAGAGAGACGCACACACAGAGAGACGCACACACACAGAGAGACGCACACACACAGAGAGACGCCCACACACAGAGAGACGCCCACACACAGAGAGACGCCCACACACAGAGAGACGCCCACACACAGAGAGACGCCCACACACAGAGAGACGCCCACACACAGAGAGACGCCCACACACAGAGAGACGCCCACACACAGAGAGACGCCCACACACAGAGAGACGCACAGTCGCACACACACCAGATTAGAAGTTGGTACTTCGCTTATTTTTCAAGATATTTCGCTCACAAGGTTCAGACATATATGGAGGCGGCCATCTTGGATTTTGACGTGGCGACCCAATTTTCAATAGCGTTCTTCCTTATGCTGAGATACACCCACACACCAGATTAGAAGTTGGTACTTCGCTTATTTTTCAAGATATTTCGCTCACAAGGTTCAGACATACATGGAGGCGGCCATCTTGGATTTTGACGTGGCGACCCAATTTTCAATAGCGTTCTTCCTTATGCCTAGATACACCTACACACCAGATTAGAAGTTTGTACTTCGCTTATTTTTCAAGATATTTTGCTCACAAGGTTCAGACATATATGGAGGCGGCCATCTTGGATTTTGACGTGGCGACCCAATTTTCAATAGCGTTCTTCCTTATGCCGAGATACACCCACACACCAGATTAGAAGTTGGTACTTAGCTTATTTTTCAAGATATTTCGCTCACAAGGTTCAGACATATATGGCGGCGGCCATCTTGGATTTTGACGTGGGTTGCACCCACACACCAAATTAGAATTCCGTCCTTCGCTTACGCACGCACGCATGCATGGACGGACGCACGCACAGACGGAGGGGAAAACCATAGTCCCCCTTTCGCTCCGCGGTGCGACGGGGGACAAAAACGTTACACGGGATTTGTCCTCAATCCTGAAGAAGTGCAATAAAATCTCTGAATGTTTGAACTCCTCTATCAGTCTTTGACGCTGATAAGAGGACACCACATTTTGCTTCACAATTACTACAGTCGACAATACTACAACTACTGCATAGACTGACTTTCCTGAACCAAAACCCCCAAAACACCTTTTCTTTTCCACCACATGATCTCACGAGCCATGCTGAAGTTGCGTTAACATGTCACTTAGTGGGCTTTGTACACACATGAGAGGAGTGCAGTGACACAGGCTCTCTCTCTCTCTCCTCATTGGGTGATGACAATGCCCAACGCTGCTGCCCCTCTGCCCCCATATGTTGCTTTACATTAATAACATAATGTAGAAGATTACGTGGAATAATTGTAATTATGTATTTTCTGCACCATACTTGCACCTGGGAACAAAGTTTATGAAGACCCCAAATGCCCATACGAAATGATATGGTCAGTGTTACATGTCATCAATAGTTATAACATGTACTCAGTGCCTTTTGTAGTCACCAGGTTTGTATTAATAAAGAAAACAAGAGTTCTATCTCTCACTGTGCCACAGAACAGACAAGTGATGCTTCGTGATGATAATGCCTGATCATTTATCTTGTTTTCTTCTTCTTCCCCCTCTCCCTTTCTCCCACTGTACCTGGCCCATTCTAGAGGATGCCGATTACAACGCCTTTGGCACGAACAGCACTCTGCGGAAGCGCAAAGGCCTCACGGGATTTCCTGGTCTTCTGAAGACCCATGAGCGGCCTCGTCCTACCCGGGACATCTCCCTCCCTCAAGACTTTCGTCCCGTTTCCTCCATCATCGATGTGGACATATTGCCAGAAACAGTCCGCCGGGTCAAGCTTTACAAGCAGGGGTCTGATCGTCCGCTGGGTTTTTACATCCGTGATGGCACGAGCCTGCGTGTGACACCGCGGGGAATTGAAAAGGCTCCTGCCGTTTTCATATCTCGGCTCGTGCCCGGCGGTTTGGCTGAAAGTACGGGTCTTATTGCCGTCAACGATGAGGTATTGGAGGTCAACGGGATCGAGGTCGCCGGAAAGACCCTGGATCAGGTCACAGACATGATGGTCGCCAACAGTAGGAATCTCATCATTACCGTGCGGCCAGTGAATCAGCGGGTGGCAGGTGGCGGTGGCACACTCACGAGTCCTGCAGCCGTTGTCACGACGACGACGACAACGATGACGACTCGGTCTACGAACGGTCTCCTCCTTCCAGGCCCCCCAGAACCTGGTTCGTACGTCATTGGAAACTTCACGGATGTTGACAGTGAAGCAGAAAGTGATGACGATGTTATAATCGAGGGTGGAGCAGGGAGTCTCGCCGAACGCATCACCGCTGAGGCTTCTGAGATGGAAGGACCTAACGGAGAGGCCTGGCTTCATTCCGGCAATGATCAAGGCCGCTGGAGCTCTGAGCAAGCTCTTAATGGATCGGCAAGATCGGAAGCTGTGCAGCATAGAGTGGAGTCCACCGCCGGTGCCACGGCCTACGGCGGACACCAGCGACACAGCATGGAAGAAGACGGGACGGTTATCACCCTTTAATGGACCATTGCTCTCAATATGAGGCTTTTCCCCTTGCATTCATTAACACTCTATAATTTCACTTGTTAGTTTAATCCACCTGCCACCAGTGCTGAGCCATCCAGGAAGAGGTTGTATTCCAGGACAAAACCATCACGATGTCAGGTTTGAATTTGAAGAGTTTCGACATTCCTTAATAATGTCACTTGGACGATCATCCCTTTCATGAGGTTACTTCAACCCTTCTGGCTTTCCCTTCTATCCTTGTTGTCCATCTTCGGCCTGTCTCGTGGGTTAGTTTGCCACTGGCTGAACTTCCCATTGTGGCACTACCGGACTTGAATCACACAGCATCTGCCTTTGCTTTTGTGTCTTCAACAAGATTTCAACTTTACTGGCTCAACGGCCTTTTTTGAGATAAACTGTGAATGGAGGGGCTACCCCACTTGGCCCCCTGGAGGAGCCAACTTCCACCTCCCCCCCCCCCCCCCCTCTTTGAATTTTTCTTAAAATTACACGTCATCCTGTTTTCTTTTCTCCTCTTGTTCTTTCATATTCTTTTTCATGTTTTGTTGTTTTCATCTTTTATCACCAACGGAGGAATCCCAGGACTTTCCTTCAACTCCTGTGGATTTGGACTTGCAGTGCCCGTTTGAGATGCGCTCACTGTTTTGCTGTTACCGTGCTGACATGAACCCATCCGTGGAGCTCCACTCTACTGACGCATCGATGTCGCGAAATATCAAGTACCGCTCGTCACCAGCTTCGCACCATGTGTTTCTTTTCGTCATTTACAAATCCCGTATTTCCTTCCAAACCAGAATCCTTTTCCATGCCGTGGGTTCGGTTACATATTCGCAAGGAAACGCCGGAGACTTCCCCCATCGTGTCGTCCGATCTTCCTCTATTTCCCTTTCACCGGGTTTCCTCAATTTGAGACTCTCACACAAGCCACCTGACCCCTACTCATCATGCTCTGTTTGTATTTTTTTCAATTATTTCCCCAAATCTCTTGCTTTTTACAGCTTCCTCGAAACCGACCCGATGTCCTGGAGATACCAGCAGAGCTGCGACGAGCTTCGGTTTGTTCCGTCACTTGTATTTTGTTTTCACAATGGGGTGGAGTTATCCCGGTCGCGACTTGGGTTGAACGATTTGCATTGACCACAGTAACGGGCGAAGCTTGCGCCCTCCGTGCTGCTCGCACTTCCACGCGACCGAGTGCAATTTCGACGTCGGCGGCTGTGCTCAGCGGCGTCGGCGGCAACAGTTTGCCACTGTACGGGGTTTTGACTTTGTCTGTGTCGTGTCCTTTGCTTTCGGCACCCGTCGAGCTCAACTGCTTTTTAATGAGTAACCGGAATTCTGGGGTGTTGGAAACTGATGGTGGTGGGACATTTTATTTTAGCTCACAAAATGGCATTGCGTCGAGGATGTCTGCCACCAAGAGCCTCGTCCTGCTGAGTTCTGCAGTCACTAACCCTTTAACTAAGAGCACAGCACATTTCACAGGGATTTTTAACAGGGGGGGGGTTAATAGCTAGATGGAACCCCCCACCACTAACTGTATTCTGACACTGGAAGTTTTCAGTGAGGTTCGCGATGGCAGCTCTGCGGACAGATTGCTGGAACAAAAACCAGCCGCCTGTCTTGGATTTGTACATGTGTCCTTTACCTTGTCTGCCTTGGCAGTTTATGTATAGCGTGTCATTCACAATGTTCCATTTGTGGTTTATGCTGGAAAAAGTGCACAATGGTGCCTTTGGTTTTAGGATCCCTGGAGGAACCTGTTCTCTTACGCAGGACTGACCCCGCTCATCGAACCTCCACGATGCTGATAGGTTTGCTTCGTGCAAACCTGTCAATTAGTGGCCTGAACTAGTCGAGGGGTTAGTCGAACATGCTGGTCAATTAACCGGGGTTAGCCTCCACATATTTTTATTCCTTTCGAGCCAGACACTGATGGTACTGTTTTTGTGAAGCGGAAAGAATCTGGTGTAAATCGTGTTCTCAGATTTTTCATGCTGCCACTTGCTTTGGGCAGTGGCTGTATTTTTATACGGAATCAGAGGTTTTAGCTGAGGGCAGTATTTTTCTTAGCACTGTGTACACTTTATAATCCTACTGTCAATTCATCACTTTTAGCCAATGTGATTGAACAAAGAAATAAAGTTGATACTGGTACGGTTTCTGCAGAAGCAGCAACGCTGGCACATATGTGTACAATATTTTAAATAAACTTTGGACGTGTTCCTCGAGCATGTGGAATCAGCACGAATGTCCGTTTCTCTGGGTCCAAGGTGGCAGGTCTCTGCGTCTTTGCACCATGGACCACTTGAATGAGGGCCGAGGCGGCTGCAATGGCTTCTTTTTCGAATACAAAGTCCAGGCTCGTGGAAGAGCTGGAATCCAAAAAGATCAGGATGCAACAGGAAGAGCAGGAGTGGTGGGAGGAGAGGGGACGGCAGTGGACCTTCTTTTGGTCAATTCAGCTCGTCCTTATGGTGGTCGGTCACATTAAGGAGTTTTCTGCACCCTGTTCAACTCCAGCCATGGAGGTGTAGCATGTGTTGGTTTCATTGTTAGAACAAGCCAATAGTTGAGGCTGAGATAAGGATTTAATAATGAAGTTGAATGTCTGACCATTTTGGTCTTCGGTTACGATGTTGCTTTTGTTGCATAGTACGAAGGTGGCCATAAACGCAGGTGCTCCCATACGACCAGGGACAACTACAACCTATGGAGTGTCGTTGTACCACCGTCCCCTGTTAGGATCCAATGTCACCAACGTTGGAAGGTAGGTTATTTTCATCCCTGTTTGTCTGTGAGCAGGATATCTCAAAGATTAATTAATTGACATATGTGGGAAAATTACACACCGAGACCAGGAATCGAACCCAGGTCCTCCGGTGAACCGTACCAGCACTCTGGCATCTGAGCTACCTGGGCGACGACATCTGGGCGACATTCTCAAAGATCATGACAAAACTTGGTGGATGAGTTTAAGTGACAAGAACAAGCCGATTAGATTTTGGTTCAGGTCCGAATCCAGATCCGGCCTATCATTGGGATATAAAACGTAAACTGTTCATCCTAGTAGAGGTAAGTAGAGCCTGGTGTTGGCTTAGCGGTTCGGGTGCCGGCTTGGGATCCTAGGATCCTGGGTTTGAATTCCAGTCGGTCGCTGAATTAACGCCAGGGGAGTTGACTCAGCCCATCATCCTTCCGAGGTCCACAAATTGAGTACCAGTTCACTGGTAATTCCCTGTGTGTCACAAGAGGCGACTAACAGGGCTGGAGGCAGGAAGGGCATCCGGCCATAAAACATTGCTTCAAAAAAGGGGACCACGGTGCCCGAAAAAGGCCAACCCCGCTCTGCAGGGAAAATGGCCTCTAAAGGCGGTTCCTAGTAGAGGTAAGTGTTTAACTAAGTGTCGTTCTCGTTTTTTCATGGTTGACAAATATATAAACCAAGAAGAAGTCATGCAGAGCACGATACTTGCAAAATTCCGATATTTCTACCCCCGTTAATTCACCCCAGATCCACTTTTTTTAAAGTCCGACTTCTTTCCTGGAAGTCCTAGCAGTATCCTTGTGTTTTATACCTCTTCCCCCCCCCCCCCCCCCATTCCCATGCCTCCTCCCCCCAAGCCCTCTCCCTCCCACAGATCTCCTGATGTCCCTGTCCTCTACTGTTGTACTTGTGTGCTTCCCCCTCTCCCCATCTTGTCTCCCACTCCCTTGATTATATGTTTTGTGTGTCAGTTTGTCTTTTTGTGATCAATGTTAGCTCTTACACGAGCCTCGATCTTGTATACAAAAAAAAAAAAAATATCTACCCCTCCCTGAAGTAAAAAGTTGCCATGGATATGTCAAATTGTCCATTTCATTTTTTCAACCTAGGAAAAGGTTTCACTTTTTCCACCTTTATTTACACATCGTAACCCACAACTTCCAAGTGAAAAAAAAATTCAACAAATTTCAGAAAATTAATTTAAAATACAAAACTAGAATATCTTGGTTGAAAAAGTGTCCACCCCACCAGCACCATACCTGGTGGAAGCACCTTTGACAGCAATCACAGCTTGGAGTCTGTTGGGATAGGTCTCTACGAACTTTGCACACCTTGATTGGGCAATATTTGTCCAATCTTCTGTAGAAAAGTGTTCAAGCTCAGTCAAGTTCCGTGGGGAGGGATGGACAGCAATCTTCAAATCATGCCACAGATTTCCGGTTAGGGTTAGGGTAAGGTTAGGGTTAGGGTAAGGTTAGGGTTAGGGTAAGGTTGTATTTAGGTCTGGGCTCTGACTGGGCCACTCAAGGACATTTATCTTTTTGTTCCTTAGCCACTCCAGTGTAGCTGTCATGCTGAAAGGTGAACTTCTGTCCCAATTTCAAGAGCACGGGAACAGAGCAGAGGGTGCAAGACCAGAAAAGGTGGTAAAAGACAGAGAGACCACCGACCTCTCTGTGATGGGAAAGTGACAGACCCAGAGACTCAGCTTCAGTGTGGGAGATTCCAATAATCTTGATGGCCTTGGTATCGATGGCATCAAGCAGAGCAAGATGTGAACAGGGGAGCCAGTCCAGAAAAGAGAGCAGTACTCCATCAAGCTTCGGATGAAGGCCTGATCTTGACTAGTGACCAAATCCTGATCTTGCTCAGTAGAAGGGTAACTCATCACCCGCCACTTAAAGACTGCGTTGGAACGTTTCCCATACTCTCACCACTGCCCGGTTCTCATAAAGTATGCTCTCCGAGTTGCTTCCACTCCTACCTTACCTACTAAGTGCTGGAACTTCAGCAGAGCTGATTAGGAGATGTACTGCATGCAATCACAACAAAAGCAGTCGACTCCCTCCCTGCTCCTGACTTTGAGGATGTTGCTGCCAGCTATGCTGCCTTTTGCCAATCTATCATGGCATTTTCCAAGAGGTGCATCCCTCGTGAACATCAGAGAGTGGATGGGGATCCCGAACTTGCACAACCCGATCCCGAGCGTGGCTGCTGCCGAACTGAAGTCAAGACGAGATGAGGCCCACAGATCCAGATGACAGGAAGCAGTATCAACAAGCGTTATGCCAAGGTCCCCCGTCGGTGAAGTGATGTGAGTTGACAAAGTGGAAGACGCAAGGTGGCCATCTTGGATTTCGACATGGCGACCCAATTTTCAATAGCGTTCTTCCTTATGAGTAGATACACTCACACACCAGATTAGACGTTAGTAGTTCGTTTATTTTTCAAGATATTTCGCTCACAAGGTTCAGACATATATATGGTGGCGGCCATCTTGGATTTTGACGTGGCGACCCAATTTCCAATAGCGTTATTCCTTTTGCCTGGATACACCCACACACCACATTAGAAGTTGGTACTTCGCTTATTTTTCAAGATATTTTGCTCACAAGGTTCAGACATATATATGGTGGCGGCCATCTTGGATTTTGACGTGGGTTGCACCTACACAACAAATTAGAATTCGGTCCTTCGCTTATGCACGCACGCACGGACGGACGGACGCATGCACGCACGGACGGACGCACACATTGACGGAGGGGAAAACCATAGTCCCCCTTTCGCTCCGCGGTGCGACGGGGGACAATAATTGACTTCACTCCCTCCAGCCAGAGAGCATGGAAAATGGTAAACCACCTTATTGGCAGCGATCAGCAAAGAAGCAAGTACACCTAGTGTCACCTGACCCTACACTATAGCAAGAACCCTAATCAGCAATGGCCACTACCCCAACCTAGACAAAGCATTTTCCAACAAAGTAAATGCCAAACTGAAGCACTTCCGGACAGCACCATCTGCTGATCGTGGATTGGCTGTGGACCTCAGTACAGAGGAAGTCAAGTTTGCCCTGGAAAGCCTGAAATATGGGAAAAGCATCTGGACCTGATAACATCCATGCAGAGTACTTGAAGAACACCATCAGTCACCTAGACTCAACTGCCTGAAGTGCTTCATGTCCTACTGCTTCTCCTCACTCAGGATTCCAAAACTCTGGAAGAGGGCCAATGTTGTAGCCACCCGAATAGTGGGGGCCGTGCATGGGTAATTTTTTCTTTTCATTTCAAATTGATGCAAAAGTTTCGTTTTCAGTACCAATTTGAAGGTAAGGGCCTATAGAACAATTTTGGTTTGAGTGTCAAGCACTCAGATAAAAAATGGGGCTTCTGGGGACGTGGGGGCTTCCCGACCCCCCACCGGCCTATGCAAAATATGGAAACTGTTATAACTTTTGATTGGATGATCCGATCTGAACATATGAGGTATGTATGGATTCGGGATCAGGAGTAACAACTTGTATTTCAAGCATATTGCCGATAGAAGCAATAATTTTGCCGGTATCGGCGCATATCCACAAAAAAAGACCAAGGGTCATAGGCCCGGTAAGCTGAAACATGTTTAAAAAAATTAACTGGACAATTATACTCGGACCCAATGATATAGTGACATTTTTATTTATGTTTTAACTGTGCTACAACATGGTGGTGAGTAACTGCTCAGACAATTGCTTGAATAACTCCTTGAACAATAGTTTTAATAAGAAAGTGGCTAACAAATCGACCATGTCAGTATTGGAAATTTTTCTGGTCCAGCTACTTCTCACATTTGCACTTGCACAGACGTGTGCACTTCAACTTTGCCCTCATGCACTTGCACACAGCGCAGGTACGTGTGCAAGTGCACTTCACATCCAGGTGGAATACATCCTTGGAAAAGGGGCAGCGAGGTCCAAATGGGAAGCAGCTTGCCGTCCTCTTCCTTCCACCCATGATTAGTGGGGTTATTGACAGGCATCATGGACCTTTGGGCTGTTGTCCAGATGCTCGCTTGGAAGACACTCCTTTTGAGATGTTGATCCAAAGCATCACTCGTTGGGGGAATTCTCTCCACGTCCCGGGTCTTCTGTGAGGACACCCTCATTCGGACGAGGTCAACGTCATTGTCCTCGTTTGACTCATTGGAGTACAGCCGACAGACAAAGTTCGTTGCCACTTCTTTCAGCCTTGGCGATGTTTGGAATGGAGTGTCGACGATAGTTGCAAATTCCTCCATGAGGGATGGCACTTTGTGCATCAACTTACAGCAGTATCACTTACCCTTAAACTTGAAGGAAGAGGTGCTGTCTGATCCAGTGAATGCGTAGAAGAGGGCCATGGCTTTGCACGTTGTCGTGCCCAGGTTTGTGGCGATGGTGTTCAGGGAGATCATTCTGGTTGTCTTTCCCGCTTTGAAGCAGATCCAGATTTCTGCGTCCGGATTCAGAGCCTTGATGTGATGGAAATTACTCAGAAGGATTACGACAACATCTGTGTCTCCAGTATGAACCATCCCAACTGGCCGAAACCCATGGAACATCCACGGAAGGGAGGATGTGGTGTATGGATAGAGTGTACCATTATGGATGGCATAGTGGATTTGCTTGTCCGAGTAAGAGTTAGGAAGAAAGATGAGAATGAAGAGTGCGTATATGAACAACGATCGCCGACACCGGCACAAATGCATGCTCGGGATTGTCCACTCAGTGGACGGCTTGCTTTCGCCTTCGCCTGTCCAATCAGCGGACGGCTTGCTTCGCCTTCACCCAGCAGACGCCAATACGATGGCGTCGTAAGATGGCGTCGTATCGGCAGTTAATTGGATGCTTTTGGGCCCCAACGTCGGCTAATTCAGATTTTTCGAGTATGGCTGTACGTGATAAACAAAGAGCGTGGTTCGTAGATCGTAAATCCATTAGTGCCGTGGGCATCGTGTCACTGGGTGCGGCGTAAAAGGGATAACAAAGTCGAGTCCTTACGCTATTATTATATAGATTGACGATGTTTGGAGGGCATGGAGGAGATGTACTCGGACACGAGTGTCAGCTTCCTCATGGTTGCATTGATCCATTGGTGGACTCTTTCCAACATGGTGGACTTGATCACCTGCAGTGATGTAGACATCCTTGTCATCTGGGAACTGTCCTTGCTATCTTTTTTGACAGGAATGAGAACAGTTCCTTCTTGTTATCAACGTTCGCCAGAAACTTCTGCCAATTTCCTGGGATTTTGGCAGTACTAGATACGCAGTCGGGTGCCTGTTCCTCGTTTTTCCCTTGTGCCTCCTTTGATTGTCAGTGCACGATACTGGTCCCAGACAATGTCTACTCTTGTCGATCTTTTCAAGTTGTGGTGAACTCTTGGGCAGAATACCTTGTCGAAATAGGAATCAAAGGTGTTTCCTTGGACAGTTGTACCAGGAAGTGAGTGTATCAGTACTCCACCGTCAATAACAATGAAGTCGTAAACATCTGGCGCAACTAGCTCCTCGTCGACCAAAATGGCGCTACTCGTACTGGCTTCCACGATGTATACCAACAAATCTGACTTGGTACAAGAGTTGAGGGACCCTTCAGATGACAATGCAGGTGGGTATGGGGAAGATTCATGACGAAAAAAATCCTCCAAATCCCCCCCCCCCCCCCCAATTTTTTTTTATATGAGTGCTTGACACTCGAACCAAAATTGTTCTATCGGCCCTTACCTTCAAATTGGTACTGAAAACGAAACTTTTGCATCAATTTGAAATGACTGAGTGTCCGGGCACCCCACTATAAAACCCAATAAGCCCAGACATCCAAAAGAGTTGCAGGCCGATATTGCTGATATCTGTCCCATCAAAAATCCTTGAGAGGCTCGTCCTTAACAGAACAGAACGACTTGTTGAGGTCGCACCTCAACCAGAACAAGCAGGCTTCAGGAAGAATCATAGCACTAGGATCAGATTCCCGCTGCAACTGACATTACTGAGACTGCTTTTGAATCAAACCAGAAATGTTGGGCTGTCTTCTTTGACTGGTCTTCAGCATATAACAGTCTGGCACGGTGGTCTGCTGCTAAAGATGCACGATTTACTAGAAGACCTCCACCTAGTCCACTTTATCCGATTCTTGATCTCCAACTGCTGTTTCAGAGTCAACCTTAACGGACAAACCAGCACAACCCGCAGCCTCTAGAATGGAGTTCTGCAAGGCTCAGTCTTAGCGCCCCTGCTGTTCAACGTGTACACATCAGACCTCCCTGAGACAACAGGTACTCAACTTGCCTACGCCGATGACCTTGCGATCCTGCATCTGAGCAAGTCTTTTGAGGAAGTCGAGGCCACTCTCAGCCGAGACGTTGCTTCTATGGACCACGACTACCACCAATGGCGCCTATGTCTCAATGTCAAGAAGTCAGTAAGCTCTGCTTTCCAACTTCAGAAAGGTAATGTAGACAGGTAGCTAGAAGTCCAGCTAAGTAACACCCAGCTTCCCTTCACACATGTTACTTACCTTGGCATGCAAATGGATTGACTGGTTCCTGACCTTCAGGCATCATGTAGAGAAGGTAGCAGGGAAAACAGCTGCTCGGAGTTAACCTTATCTGCAGATTAGCTAGCCATGACGAGGGAGCTGATTTTATTATCTTACACACCTCAGCACTTGCCCAGGTGCACGCCCCTAGAGAATACTGCGTATCTGCATGGGGAAGGAGCCACCACACTAAGACAGTAGATGTGTACCTCAACTCTTCCTTAAGGGTCATCAGGGGATGCCTTTGCCCTCCTCCCACCCATCACCTCCCAGTCCTTGCTGGCATCTATCCCCATCACGTTAGATGAGCAGCCCTCACTAGACAAGCAGCCCTCAATGCATCTCAAAACCCCAACCACTCCAACAAGTAATAGAGGATCTATTCCACCATCCGCCCCCCCAACTCCAAAGATTAATGGGCTACAAGCCCTTTACCAGAACAGCTCAAGCCTATATCAGCAGACAATAGCTTGAGCAAACACACGTGGCAGATGAAGCAACGGTGTACCTACCAACCCGTCAGCCCTCTATAACACCTTCGCTGTTCCACCAAGCCCACTAGTTGTGATCTGCCCAGCAAAGAATGGTGTCACCAAAACCGGCTCCGAATGGGTGTTGGCGGATTCCATCAGGCACTCCTATGGTGAAAATTTCGTGTCCATCAGACCAACAGTTGCTGAGAAAAAAAATTCATAATGATCGGATAAGTGTTGTACTTGTCGAATTATGACATCATAACAAAGGCACCGATGACCATCATTAACATATCTTATTCCCAATGGGGAGTAGTTGACAATGAGCCAGGTCTCAATTTTTCCCATGAGTGGTTTCAGAGATATAGAGGTGCGAGGTTTTTCCAAGATGGCGCCTGTACCACGACCTATGACGTCATGATTACCATTTTTTTAAATCTACAGGAGGAGCCGCTCATATTCTCAAAATGTCGTGTCCATTGGACTATCAGTTGCAGAGGAAATATTTTTTTCATACTGGTCAGATCAAGCATTGTACTTATCGAATTATGACGTCATAATGAAGGCACCAATGACATCAACATATCTTATTCCCCATGGGGAGTACTTCGACAATGAGCCATATTTCAATTTTTTCCATGGAGCGCTTTCAGAGATATGGAGGTGCAACATATTTCCAAGATGGCGTCCGTACCACGTGACCGAGACATCATAATTATGAATGAAAAAATTCTACAGGCGGAGGCACTCGTATGGTAAAATTTTGTGCCAATCGGACCCACGGTTGCCGAGAAAATGAATTTTAAAAATGCAGACACGTACGTCACACATACACATGTACGCACGTAGTACGTACGCAACCAAATGCCTAACCCTGCTTTTTTCACTTCGCGAGCGCATGGTAATACATAGGATTCTGTTGGACCACAAACTCTACCATTTGCTGTAGTTATGTGAAGATCGGTTTAAATTTGTGACCTGTAGGCAAGTATAAGTGAGCAGACAAGCAAACACACAAACACACGCACACACAAGCACACACACAAACAAACAAGCACACAAACAAATACACATACACAAACAAACACATACACAAACAAACACACACACAAACAAACTCAGTGACAGACGACAGACAGACAGACACACACACACAAACAAAAAACACACACACACACACAAAAAACACACACCCACACAAACAAACACACACAAACAAAAACACAAACAAAAACACACAAACCGGAGTGATCAACATATTTGTCAAAAAAAAAAGTGTTTGCCAAGTAATAACGCACACGACCAACTAATTATACAGTGCAGCACAAACTTGAAAAATGTTTGATTTTCACAACTAACAAACAAAGTGAACCAATTGCTTAATCCCGTTTTGCGCTGGTGCAGGGATAACAAAAGCGATAACTACTTTGCAATACATGTACCCTACCAATGTGATATTTTCTAAGTCCAAAAAGTGCATAACTATGAAAAACTGATGAAGCGCCTTGAAACCCAAACTTATGTAAATTATCATAATAAAGCCGTGTATCGAGTTTCATTTGGATATGCTAAAGGGTTTGGGGAGAAGGTCTGGACCTGGTCGTGGGACGAACCACTGGTGGGACGGACGGATGGACAGAGACGTAGAGCAAACCTTGAGATTCACAGATAGACATGCAATATGTCCGTGACGTACAGCATGCTGTCTTTTGATTAAAGCTTTTGAAAAAGCGTGCTTTTTCTGGTCTTCATCAATGATCTCTCCGACTCTCTGGAAAATCCTCTCTATCTCTTTGCTGATGACTCTACTCTCTGCCGCTCCATTCCTCTTCCCTCAGATCGGCAGTCTGCAGCCTCCTCACACTCTGCAGAACTGGACAAAATCACAGACTGGTCAAACATGTGGAACATGTCTTTCAATCCTGACAAATCTCACACTCTTACTATGTCTCTCCGAAAAGACCGACTGGACAACCCTCCCATCTACTTTCTCAACAATCCTCTCCAAGAAGTTCTGTCGCTCAAGCTTTTGGGTCTCACTATCTGCCATGATCTTTCTTGGGAAAACCACATTTCCAAGCTGGCCTCCAAAGCCAGTCGCCGACTGGGCATCCTCCGTCGTGCGAAGTCCTTCCTTGGCACACCTGAGCTCCTCACCACATACAAGGCTTTCATCCGCAGCTCAATGGAATACTGTTCTCCCCTATGGGCCGGTGCTCCTGCCTCACACCTGGCTCGGCTTCACGCTGTTGATTCCAAAGCTTTCAGAATCATTGGAATCTCCCGCGATGAAGCTATCTCTGAGGGCCTTTCACTCACTCACCGCAGGCAGGTAGGTGGTCTTTCTGTCTTCTACCGACTCCTCTCCGGCCTTGCTCCCCCAGCTCTCTCTGTGCTCTGTCCCCCAAATATTCCTACAGGTCGCACAAGATCTGCCAGCCACCCTCTGATGGTTAAACTGCCGAAATCTCAGCTCTCTGTTCACCTTCACTCTTTCATTCCTCTTTTCTCCCGCCTCTGGAACAAACTCCCTCACTCCCTTCAATCCCACTCCTCCCTCCAGGTCTTTAAAACAGCTGTTTCTGTTTAAATTTTTGTTTAAATGTTTAAAATTTAAAATAAATGTTTCTTTAAAACACCATCTCTTATCTTCCCCCATCCAAAACCTTGATCTTTTCTACGCCCACTAATTCACCCCAGATCCACCTTGTTTGAAATTCCAACTTCTTTCCTGGAAGTCTTGGCAGTGTCCATATGTTTTATACCTCTCCCACCCCCCCCCCCCCCTTCCCATGCCTCCCTCCCAAAGCCCTCCCTCCCACAGTTCTCTCGATGTCTCCATGTCTCTCGATCCCTGCTCTCAAATGTTGTGTTTGTGTCCTTCCCCCTCTCTCCCCATCTTGTCTACCGCTCCCGATGTTATTTGTTTTGTGTGTCTGTTTGTCTTTCTGTGTGATTAATGTTCACTCTTTCACGAGCCTCGATCTTGCATACAAAAAAAAAAAAAAAAAGCCGTCAGCCAAGCGGTGGGTATGTAGACACGGATAGCAATAACAACCCTCCACCACACACTCCAATACCATGGCACCATGTGCTGGTACAGGATGTTTAGTGTGAAAACATTACAACAGAAAAGCACAGCAATGATTCAACCGCATGACTCCCGAAGCAAAACCTGCACGGACCACCAAAACAACTCGCATGTTGACTACAACCAAAAAAAAACAAACAACATCAGATTAATGACCACCTGTAAACAGCACATCAACAGTGGTGAGTTTGAGGTGAAGGTGGGAGTGCATCAGGGGTCGGTACCAACTCCACTACTATTTGTAGCTGTGATGGAGGTGCTGGCTCAGAACGTAAAGGAGGGTTTACCGTGGGAGTTGTTGTATGCAGATGATCTGGTGTTGATTGCGGAAAGTATGGATGGACTGAAGGAGAAGATGAACAAGTGGAAGGAATGTTTGGAGACAAAAGGTCTGAAGGTGAATATCGGAAAGACGAAGGTGATGGCAAGTGGTAAAGCATGTGGTGAGGTGGAAAGAACTGGGAAGTGGCCGTGTGCTGTGTGCAGGAAGGGTGTCGGAGTGAACTCCATTCAATGTACAATGTGCGCTGAGTGGGTTCATCAAAAATGTTGTGGTTTGAGAGGGTCATTAACCAGTGTGGCAGCTACATTCAAGTGTAAGGTGTGCACAGAGGGAGCTGCAGATGGAGGAAATGTTGAGTTGGATCTTGGAGATGGCGTGAAGCTGGAAGGTGTGAAATCATATTGCTACCTGGGAGACATGCTGAATGGAGAAGGTGGATCAGACTCGGCAACGGTTGCTCGAGTGAGATGTGCATGGAAGATGTTTCGGGAACTGAGTGGCGTGCTGACGAGGAGGGGAGTGTCGTTGAAGCTGAAAGGAAAGGTGTATGCTGCATGTGTGAGAAGTGTTATGATTTATGGGAGCGAGACATGGGTAATGAACGTAGAGCAGCAACGAAGGCTGGAAAGGGTGGAAATGCGAATGGTTCGATGGATGTGCGGAGTATCGTTGAGAGAGAGGAAGACAAATGATGAATTGCAAAAGATGATGGGAATAGAGCCTGTGATTGATGCTGTGAAGAGGAACAGGTTGAGATGGTTTGGTCATGTGTTGAGGAAGGATGAAAGTGACTGGTTGAGAAGAGTGATGGAAGTTAATGTAGAAGGAAGTAGAGGACGGGGAAGACCGAGAAGGACTTGGCTAAAGATGGTGGAAGAAGAAATGCGGGCAAGGGGGTTAACAAGGAGAAATGCAGAAAATAGGGCAAGATGGAGAAGATTGTCATGGGGACCGCAAGGCTAACACTAGCAGGGAAAATGGCCTTAAAATGCCTGTTTTTATTTTTTGTAAACAGAACATCTGATGACTGATAGGATAGTGGTTTTATAAGAAAGAAAAAAATGGGGGCAATACCCCTGGGCGCTCACCTGGTAGAAGGAGTCTACTACACTGACGAATGGTATTCTAAACAGTATCATGGTATTTAAAACAAATTTCATTGATTGCTAGAAGACAGGGCAGCACGTAAAATCATACTAATGTTATCATAAAACTTTAAACAAACAAACAACAAAATACCTATTTTGGGGGGCAACCCACCCTTCCCCCATACACCCCCTTAGATCCTGATTTTTCTAATGCCATGAACAACCTTTGGTACATCACAGGTGATGAAGGTTGTGGTCAAGTTTCATTGGAATTGTGCGTGTAGTTTCAGAGAAGAAAGCAAATACCTATTTTGGGGGGTCAAACCTGGACCCATGTTGACCCCCGTAGACCTCGATTTTTTTTTTTATGCCGTAAACAAACTTTATTCACAACATCACAAATATAACTTGTGCCGAGTTTGGTCACAATTCCATCAGCAGTTTCAGAGAAGAAGTTGCAAGTGTTTACGGACTGATGGACGACGCGCCATCACAAAAGCTCCCCTGAACTACGTTCCAGGTGAGCTAAAAACAAGGAATATCACCTTCATAATCATTTTAATCAATTGTACAAAAGCACAAATCCTCACAGGAAGCAAGATGTCAAATCTCATTAAATTCCATTTTAATCAGTGGATCAGATTTACACCAACCCTCGTACATTACACTGATACACTAACACCCTCGTACTTTACAACGATGCATCAACACTCGTACACTCGACCCATACACTAACACTCATACTGATACACTAACATTCGTACATTACCCTGATACAACCCTTTTACATTACATTGATGCAGGAACATTCGTACATGACACCGATACATTAGCCCTCGTATATGACACCGATACACTAACCCTCATACATTACACCGACACAGAAACGCTCATACATTATACCGATACACTAACCCTCTTGTACATTACACCAGTACACTAACACCCTCGTATATTACACTGATACACTAACCCTCATACATTACACTGATACACTAACACCCTCGTATATTACACACACACTAATATCCTTGAAAATTACACAGATACACTAACACCCTGGTACATTACACGAATACACTAACACCGTCATACATTACACCGATACACTAACAGCCTCGTACATTACACCGATACACTAACACCCTCGTACATTACACCAATACACTAACACCGTCATACATTACACCGATACACTAACTTCATCGTACATTACACCGATGCACTAACACCCTCATACATTACACCGATACACTAACAGCCTCATACATTACACCGATACACTAACACCCTCATACATTACACTGATACAGAAACCCTCATACATTATACCGATACAGTAACCCCCTTGTACATTACACTGATACACTAACACCCTTGTATATTACACTGATACACTAACCCTCATACATTACACTGATACAGTAACAGCTTCTTACATTACACCGATACACTAACAGCCTCGTACATTACACCGATACACGAACACCCTCGTACATTACACCGATACACTAACACCCTCGTACATTACACCGATACACTAACACCCTCGTACATTACACTGATGCATTAACACCCTTGTACATTACACAGATACACTAACATCCTCATATATTACACCAATGCACTGACACCCTCACACATTACACAGATGCACTAACATCCGCATACATTACACCAATACATGAACACCCTTGTACATTACACCGATACACTAACACCCTCGTACATTACACCGATACACTAACACCCTCGTACATTACACCGATACACTAACATCCTTGTACATTACACCAATACACTAACACCCTCGTACATTACACCGATACACCAACACCCTCGTACATTACACCGATACACAAACACTCTCGTACATTACACCGATACACCAAAACCCTCGTACATTACACCGATACACCAACACCCTCGTACATTACACGGATACACTAACACCCTCGTACATTACATCGATACACTAACATCCTTGTACATTACACCAATACACTAACACCCTCATACATGACACCGACACTCTGACACCCTCATACATTACACCGATACGCTAACAGCCTCGTACATTACACCGATACACCAACACCCTCGTACATTACACTGATGCACTAACGCCATCGTACATTACACCGATACACTAACACCCTCGTACATTACACCAATACAGTAACACCCTCGTACATTACACCAATACACTACCAGCCTCGTACATTACACCAATACACTAACACCCTCGTACATTACACCGATACACCAACACCCTCGTACATTACACCGATACACCAACACCCTCGTACATTACACCGATACACTAACACCCTCGTACATTACACCGATACACTAACATCCTTGTACATTACACCAATACACCAACACCCTCGTACATTACACCGATACACCAACACCCTCGTACATTACACCGATACACAAACACTCTCGTACATTACACCGATACACCAACACCCTCGTACATTACACCGATACACCAACACCCTCGTACATTACACGGATACACTAACACCCTCGTACATTACATCGATACACTAACATCCTTGTACATTACACCAATACACTAACACCCTCATACATGACACCGACACTCTGACACCCTCATACATTACACCGATACGCTAACAGCCTCGTACATTACACCGATACACCAACACCCTCGTACATTACACTGATGCACTAACGCCATCGTACATTACACCGATACACTAACACCCTCGTACATTACACCAATACAGTAACACCCTCGTACATTACACCAATACACTACCAGCCTCGTACATTACACCAATACACTAACACCCTCGTACATTACACCGATACACCAACACCCTCGTACATTACACCGATACACCAACACCCTCGTACATTACACCGATACACTAACACCCTCGTACATTACACCGATACACCAACACCCTCGTACATTACACCGATACACCAACACCCTCGTACATTACACCGATACACCAACACCCTCGTACATTACACTGATACACTAACACCCTCGTACATTACACCGATACACTAACATCCTCATACATTACATCAATACACTAACACCCTCGTACATTACACGACGCCCTCATGCATCTTCCTCACAATACACAAATGGAATGGTAATTTAACAAATGAAGAGGTTACATTTGAAGTTTTCAGAAGTATCCTTGATCCAAATAGTGCGGTGATCGAACTGATCGTGTTCATTTCATTCAAGGTGGTGTGGATTCTTAACCGATTCAGTCACCGCACACCTCTTCCCATCCAGTGGGTGAAGATCCCACGGACCATGACTCCCATTCCGCTGTGCATTACAACTCCCAAGATCATGTGCTGGCAAACAGCTGCAGAAGACCTTTTAAGTACGAAACGATCTCATTCCCCCC
Organism: Myxine glutinosa; assembly: GCF_964187855.1. Classification (NCBI taxonomy): domain Eukaryota; kingdom Metazoa; phylum Chordata; class Myxini; order Myxiniformes; family Myxinidae; genus Myxine; species Myxine glutinosa. The sequence goes on from NC_136269.1 coordinate 137,678,285, forward strand.
GAGCTTTGACTCGCCATAAACTCGATCCACAAACGTAATGGGAACCTGCAGTGGGGAAAGTGGGAAATGAAGTGAAGACCAAAATAGAAAACGACATTCACAAACTAAAACAAAAAATGTTCGTGAGGGACGAGATCACCCGGGCTATACTGGACACAGGAAGGTCCCACCTCTGCAATTGAATAGCCAAGCTGCCGTGCCCGAACCATCATCTCCATCTGGAAAACGTAACCTTTGGAAAGAGACCGCTCCACCAGGTGCTGCAACACCTCTCGCTTGTACAACCTGCAACAGAAGCACCCAATTTCGGTTTCCCAGTCGGTCACATTAAAATAATCCGAAGGTTCAACTCTGGGATGACAGTGATTGTCTGCATTGTCTTTATGGTAAAAAGTTGTTTTTATTATCCCAAAGCTTTTTGTAAAGAAACAGGTGGATATTGTGATCAGCTTCGTCCACCTGTCTGTCTTCTCCTCTTAAAATGTTAGGCAGAAATTCACCAAATTTGGTAGTTCTGATCACCATATGGCACGTAGGTGCGAAAGAAGTGTCATTTGGTCACGACCCTGAGGAGGATCATATACCAAAAAAAAATAATGAAATTACTGGCACATTTTAAAACATTTTAAACGAAACTTTGTATATGGAATCAACATCAGGGGACGCATGAAATATATAATGCTTTTTTGTGGGATTTGATCCCCAGTTCATGGCTCAAGTGGTGGGGGCCTGGAGTTACAGGGGGTCAAAACGGGGGGAAAAATGTAACTCAAAATTTGATATTGATCATTCCCGGTGGAACCTTTTGCCATCTTTCAACTTTGCTTGAGGTGGGAAGCGTGGGGACTTGCGGCGGAGCGCCATCGACTCCGCTCTAGTATTATTATTGCCGCCTGCTCTCCAATTTCAGCAGCGAGCTCACCAATTGCAATCTTTAAATTGAGGTTAAACAAATAACGACAAAGCACAGTCACGATTCTTGCTTTGCAGCATGCGGACACTGGTTTGCATCTCTCGTGGGAGCGCGGTTGTGTCGTTGATGCAGAGCCACCTGTAGGTTGGAGAAGGAATTTGTTGTTTGTTCAAGGTGCCCAGGATAGATAGCTACTCTTCACTGAAGACATCATGGGATCTATAATTCCGACCAACTCATACCAACAGATAGAACACCCGGTTCAACGTCCATCCGAAGGATGGAGCCTGCAAAACTCCAATCCGACAAGTTAACAGTCGGGTCGGGAATCAAACCCAAACTAGACAGCTCGCTATGCTTGTTAAGACCAATTAAATGTCAAATGGCACTTTTAAAATATGAAATGAGCAACCTATCTTACTATAATTCACCAAATGTCTGTCTGTCTGTGTGTTCCCAGGTACTGCAAAAACGGCTCAACCGATCGCAACGAAATTTTGGGTGGGTAATCCTGGGACCCCCTGGACTAAAATAGGCTATTGTAGCGGTTCCCGCTGAATGTACACAATCGCCTTGCACCTGCCAGGACGCGGCCAGGGCGCGATCGCTATGCCGGGCTCGTCCGGACGGGCCCAGACGCGCCTCTCCTGGGCATGCCCGGACTCGCTGTTCCCGGGCACGCCCGAACCTCCCGGGCACGCCCGGTCTAGTCTTTCCCGGGCATGCCCGCTCTCGCCTTTCCAGGGCTCGCCCAGAGCGCCCGGGCACGCCCAGCCTCGACTTGCCAGGCCACGTCCAGGACGCCCGGGCATGTCCAGACTCGCCTTTCCAGGGCTCGCCCAGAGCGTCCGGGCATGCCCGCTCTCGCCTTTCCAGGGCTCGCCCAGAGCGCTCGGGCACGCCCAGCCTCGACTTGCCAGGCCGAGTCCAGGACGCCCGGGCATGTCCAGACTCGCCTTTCCAGGACTCGCCCTTGACACCCGGGCATGCCCGGTCTCGGTTTTCCCGGGCAAACGCCCCGGCATAAATGTGTATATATATTGCTGCCCGATAAACGGGCTTGTGAGAATACCTGAGCTGTTTTGTTTCAATAAAGCAACTCGGACGAATTCCGTCTTTGGTGGCGTCAATTCTTTCGACTCGCGTTGGAGCGCAGCTCCTTCACTATATTGTTTTTCCAATTTTTTTCCCAATTTTCCAGTTTTTCCAAACACGATGGAATAATATTTACCGATATGAACAGTGATGTGGCTTTTATTGAAACTATAATTCACCAAATGTCCGTCTGTTCCCAGGTACCGCAAAAACGGCTGAACCGATCGCAACGATATTGTCGTGCGAATACCCTCCGGTTAATACCAGGGCTCGCGAATGACTGAACGGCTTTAATTGATGCGACGACTAACTCGGATTCGGCTATAAACCGCGGGAGGTATAAGTGAAGAGGAAGAGGCGGAAGCGCTTACCAATAGCGATCCAACCGCAGCTCCGATCCTGCAGGGGAATTAACTCAACGAACACAAGATTTTGAATGGAAAGGGAAAATAATGCAAGGGTTTATTTTACAAGAGATAGTGGGACAGGAAAATACGTGCCGGTAATAAAATGTCCTAAATCGGGATCCCGCACACCTCACCTCAGAAACAAGACAAAGGAAAATGAATTACAAAAATAACTGTCCGTCGTGTAATGGTTCGTGGGTGTGAGCTTATCTGTCTGCAGTCTTGTCCAACGCGGCTCCAAGCTCCGGTGCGAGGAAGCCCTCCGTCCGCTTCGCCCATGCTCTGCTCGGCCCCGAGCCAACGCCCCACTCCAGGCTCCTCGTCGACTGCCCACGAGGTCCGTTCGCCCACAGCACCAAAAGCACCGAGCACCAAGAAGATGGCGAACCCATGACCTCCAGGACCTCTCAAGACAAAGAGCCAAGAGCCAAGGACGAACAACGACAAGCGAAGGGCCAGCACAACTCAATACCAAGCGCCAAGTCTCAGCACGACGCAATACCAAGTGCGAACTGTCAGCACGACTCAATCCCCCAGAGCGAAGCGTCCAGAATCCCGCCAGCGAGTCCTTTTGTAACTTGGCATGTGACGTCAGTTTTGGCACGCCACCAACCAGAGCCTCGTAGCTTCCCGCCGTCTGCGGAACCTCCTCGCGCCTTCCGCGCTGATTCGCTCAAGGTTCGCGCCTTCCGCGCCAACCAATCACAGTCCTCCCCGGTGTGGTTCCCAGCCTGCCCAGTGTCCGATGCCCACGCCGGTGTTGTACGCGGCCGTTGCCCGTTTGTCTTCCACAGTCTTTGTAAGGGAAGGGAATTTAATTACTGTTGCGCACTAAGGACCTATCTAAGTGTTTATTTGAGTGCGTTGCCATAAGGGACAAAGGTTTGGCGACAGGGGGGTGACGAACAAAGGAATGTTTCCATAATCCCTGCACTATTTAGCACGCCCTGCTCCCTCGTAGCGGGGACATCAATACAGCTTATCCCGACAAACCGGACTAAACATAGAACTTATTACAGGTAGATTCCCTATCGCGACAGTCGGATACCTACCTATACAGATCTATCTGGCTCTAGATATTGCTCTACTCAAATTCATAATAATATTTTGGGTGGGTAATCCTGGGACCCCCTGGAGTAAAATAAGCTATTTAGTTTGTCCAATTTTTTTCCAATTTCCAATTTTTCCAATTTTCCAGTTTTTCCAAACCCCCTGGAGTAAAATAGGCTATATTGTTTTTCCAATTTTCCTGTTTTTCCAAACCCCTTGGAGTAAAATAGGCTATATTGTTTTTCCAATTTTCCAGTTTTTCCAAACACAATGGAATAACATTTACCGATATGAACAGTGATGTGGCTTTTATTGAAATTCTACAAATACTGTTTCGATTTTGATGATTTGCGTGCGATACGATTTAACGGATGTTTATATAAATCGTTTAAAATAAAAAAAGCCTTCAATTTCTGATATTTTGCCTTTTCATTTGGGCCTCCCAATTGAAGCCCCGGTACCGTTGCTAGTAGAAAGAAATGCAATTAAATGGCAACCACACAATACACCACCATATGATCCCCACAACCACAACCTGAGATATATAACGGACCACTTTACCTGAAGCTGCCGGTAAGGTCAGAGACACCAGGCTGCAGCAAAATCTGCGCCAGGAAGTTTGCTCCTCGACTGCACAACGAGAGACCGAGTTTTTGCATCACATGGAATATATATATATATATATATATATATATATATATATATATATAACTGAGATCTAGGGATCAAAACTCCATTAGAATTTGGCAGGACAACCAGCTTGAGTAGCATAGAAATGCCGCAACAACTTATCAAAAAAAACCCAACAAAGCAGATCCATGGAGCAGAGGAAGTGACATCGTACCTCATGATTTTCCTTCGTAAGTCCCAACCGTGAACTCCTCCACCGGCAATGTACCGGGAGCCGGTCACCACGTCATAGTCACCTTCTCTCTGCTTCCTACAGGAACACAGGGAAGTTAGTCTATCACCCTTGGACAAGATATCCGGTCCCTTCACAACGGTCTGATCAAGGATGGCCGAGTCCATTTCAAGATCACAAGCAAAGCATCCAATGTCCACATGACGACGCCATAAACATCGACGCTCGTCTATTTCCTAACAAGTAAAAATTGTCAATGAGGGATCGAAGCAATAACTTCGTCCCAAACGGTTTAATTTGAGTTATCACTCACCTGATGAATTCTGCAATAAACTTGGGCTGCAAAAGACAAACAATGTTAGATCACCGTACTGCCTGGCACACACCATGACACGTGATCACTGCCCACTCCCACTGGTATCATGTATGTTCGTGTCCACTTGTCAACCTGAGCGAGCTTGTGGGTAATGGGGACCGTGATGCACAACGGGGCAGGTACTGACATGGTGGGAAAGATCGGCATCCATGATGATGATGAAATCTCCCTTTGCATGATGCAAGCCATGTATGTAAGCGGTTCCTGGAGGGGCGGGGGAGTTTGGGGAGAAAGATGAAACATCAATGCTGTGTTTTTGTATTCAAAGATAGTGTGGGAGTTATGTTAGGGTTAGGGGGTTAAGGGTTAGGTTTTTATATTTAAGGTTAGTGTGGGAGGAGTCTGGTTAAGGTTAGGGGTTAAAGGTTAGTGTAGGAGAAGTCATGTTAGGGTTAGGGGTTAAAGGTTAGTGTGGGAGAAGTCATGTTAGGGTTAGGGGGTTAAAGGTTAGTGTGGGAGGAGTCAGGTTAGAGTTAGGGATTAAAGGTTAGTGTGAGAGGAGTCAGGTTAGAGTTAGGGATTAAAGGTTAGTGTGGGAGGAGTCTGGTTAAGGTTAGGGGATAGGGGTTAGGTTTTTGTATTGAAGGTGATGATGGGAGGAGTCTTGTTTGGGTTAAGGTCAGGTCAGGCATGTTCCGGAGCAGCGCATCGTCACGTCCACTTTCTGCCAGTACTCCAGGGGCCTCCGTTTGGCCATCCCCCAGGCAGCTTCCGGGCCCATCCCCCATCTCCTTGAGATGCCAATCAACCTGCTGTAACCGCAAGACACATAGACGGCTCCTCCACTCACAAAGTTCCCTCTCTGAGAGAATCTGGCAAGCACAATCAGCGGCAGTAAAACGAGCCACATGTCCATACGGCCGCAACTGACCCCCACGGGCTATACAGGCAACAAATTTCATCGAAGTCTCTCTCAGCAAATGCTCGTTAGACACAAAGCCCGCCCAGCGATAGCCAATAATTCTCCGAAGAGACCTGGTACTGAAGGAGTCAAGTCTTTTTCTCAGATCCTTGGTCAGAGTCCAAGTCTCACCTCCGTAGAATGAATGATCGTTTTAAGGCCATTTTCCTCACTAGAGCAGGGGTTAGCCTCGTGGGCCCTATGACAATCATGGTTCCCTTTTTGAGGCAATGTTTTTATGGCCGGATGCCCTTCCTGACGCCAAGCAAGGTAGGTACGCTTCCAGCGTAGAGCAAGGCTGAAATCACCAAAGACTTAAAGACTCGGACTTTCATCCTCCTGCATATGTACCGACAGTGCCACACTCCATGTGAATGTGAATCCAGTGAATCCAGTGAATCCAGTGAATCCATGACTCTGCAGGCCCGAGCCAGACATCTATCGACCTCTGGCTCACAACGTGCGGACACACGCATATCACTGCCAATGTAAGTGAATCTCTCTGTGACCTCAGCATCTTCGTCACAAACAGGTACAGACAAGATAGCAGCATCCAATATGTCATTGAAAGCCTGGATCTTAGTCTTGACCCAGGAGACCGGTAATCCCAGTGGCTCCGACTCCTCAGTCAGCGCCTAGAGGGACTCCATAAGGACGTCTAGAGTATGGATGATTGCATCATCTGCGAAATCGAGATCAGAGATCTTGACACTCCTAAATGATGCATTGCAACTTAATCTCTCCGACATTTTCCCCAGAATGAAAGTCTCGCCTGCGTTTGGTGAGGACCCAAAGAGCAAGGATACGGTCAATTGTTGACCTTTTTGGTGTAAAGTCAGACTGCTCTGGGTGCTGGTGCTCAAGCAGATGATGGCGAAGCCTATCAATAATTATCTGCGAGCAAAGACCTTGCCCGGCACTGAGAGCAGCGTCACCCCTCGGTAGTTGTTGCAGTCTGGGCGATCACCCTTCCTTTTCCAGAGAGGGACAACAAAGCCATTCTTCCAGTACCGTCCAGTCGGTTGGATGATGCTTCCAGTCAGTTGGGATGATGATGCCTGTGCTCCAAACAGAGCACAGAACTGCATGCAGCGACACAAGTGCAGCATTTCCGCCAGCCTTGAGAATTTCAGCATGGATGCCACAAATCCCAGGAGCTTTGCCCCCTTTCAACTGGTTCACCGCAGCCTGTGTTTCCACAATTGATTGGAGGGTCAGCATTAGGGATAGTAACACTCCTGGCATCCAACTCAACAGCTGTTGGGTCAGCCTGGTAAAGCTGATCAAAGTAACCAGTCCAGCGGACTTTCACTTCACTTCAGACCCCTCTGTCAAGAGCTCACCACCCTCCACTCTAACTGCAATATACCGAGGGACAGCTTTGGAAGAGTGCAACACACACATTCCTCTGTAAGCAGGACGAGAATCACTTGACTACAGGTGATGCTCTAGCCTTTCACAGGTGCCTCCCACATAGGCCTTCTTGTCCACCATCAGCGTACGTACAGTTTTATGCCTCAGCTCCCTGAACAACTCAGTTATGCCATAAAGACTGGCCCTGCAACTCTTGTCAATGGTATCAAGTGTCCCTTGGGAGATAAAGGTCCTCTTTGCCAGACGGTTGGTTCCAAGACACCCACCGGCCATATCAAGGATGGTCGTCTTAAAGGCATTCCACAACTTTCAGTATCCCCTGAAACACCCAAATCCCCAAGACCCTCACTTAACCTTTTCGCAAACTCCTCAGCTACCCTTTCATCCTTGAGATGGTAACATCAGCCGAGGCTGGGATGGTACCTTTCTCTTGGATTTGAGCCACAGCTTCAGGGTTGCTACAACAAGCCTGTGGTCAGTACTGAGGAACTGAGCACTCCGGTAGTCTGGAGCATCCTCCAGTGTCTATGTCATGATCCTCCAGTGTCATCCTCCATCCTCCATCTTAGTGTCTATGCATTCTGGAGCATCCTCCGGCGACCATCGCCGACAGCATGGTCAATTGCCTTTGCCACATCACCAGCATTGGAGTACCAAATCCAGTGATGCGTCTGTGAGCGGTAAAACCCTGAACCAGCAACCCAAAGTCCATGACATCTTGCAAGGTCAAGGATGTTAGTGTTATTCTGGTTCCTGGTTCCAGACCCATATGAACCAAAACATGTCTCGTAACAATCCCCATCAGTGCCAGTCGATGCATTGAAATCCCTCAAGACTCAGATGAGAGCAGAGACAGGTGATCATCCTCTCTCAAAGTGGACATTCCAGGCATCCACCCGAAAGGACCGCCTCAGGTTACTCGAGGAGACCGCCATCTGGTGGATGACGCCTCAGCGGCACCCCGACACACCGCCACAACCCGACCCAGCACGGTGGCACCATGGCTTTCCTCCCATCATCAAAAAATGGGGGTCCCAAATGCTTTGCCCAGTCCCATCACCCAGTGAGCTGCCTTGTGAAGGGTGGCTGCACAGGAGCTACTCTCACAGAGTGGGTTCTTCTTAGTGTTATTTGTGTTTTTGTGGACGTTGCAGAATGAACTGTTTTACGGTAGCCGGGGTGCAAATCCTGCGACCAACCTCCTACATATGGGTAACCCAACTGCAGGAGGATGCCCGCAGAAACACTGGGGGGAGGGAGGGGGGGAGGGTTAAAGGGTTAGGGGAGGGGGTGTGGGGATCTTCAAACATATCGGGCCCGACATGGTTCAAAATCAAGCCGGGATGCTTTGGCAAGCCCGATATGCTCGCAATACGATTACAATCTATGCAAAAACGAGATGTAGTTGTCATTCCCCTCATCATCGAAGAGGAAGGAGGAGCAGGACCTCTTACGAAGGTCTTGACCGGCCCCGTGAAATTTGCTGCTTTATTCATGTCTAGGATTCCAGTCAGCGATTCATTTCATGGTGCTTATTTTAGGGCTCGGATTTCCTGGAGAAAATTCTGGGATTTATCACATAATCATCACCATCATCACTGTTCTTACCTAGCCCAAGCTTCCTTGCACGTGGTCTGAGCACCTGAAATGGAATCACAAGGCACAAATTCTCACTACTGACAACAAATGGACAAAGACGAATGTAAGAGTACTGTGCTGAAAGCATTGAATAATAACCAACTGAATGCTCATCGTAAAAAGGAAATGAGGAGGTGAGTTGAGGTATGGGGGTGTAAAAAGAATAATGTACAACTCACGATGCGCTTTGAACCATAGATTTTCTGTAGTTGTTCTGCAGCCTCGAGAGTACCATCTGGGCTGCCATCATCGATTATTATTATTTCATAATCCATGGCACTGTGACAGGGACAAAATGCTCTGTGAGGAAAACTCGTATGTTCGACCTGTTTACTATTATTCAAAATCACTCATAAGTTAGAGCGAGACCTGTTTACTATTATTCGAAATCACTCACAAGTTAGACCGAGCCCTGTTTGCTATTATTCAAAATCACTCATAAGTTAGACCGAGCCCTGTTTACTAAATTATTAATTATCACTCAATAATCACTCATAAGTTAGACCGAGCCCTGTTTACTATTATTAATTATCACTCATAAGTTAGACCGAGACCTGTTTACTATTATTCAAAATTACTCATAAGTTAGACCGAGACCTGTTCACTATTATTCATAATCACTCATAAGTTAGAGCGAGACCTGTTTACTATTGTCACGCAACTCCGATTAACATCAAAGTTGCGGATGCCGATTACGAGGCTTTACTCTCCCGAGGCGAAACCTCAATAGCGGATTCCAAATCGAAGCGCTTAAACGCACGGAATGGCGGGACACAGTGAAAGCTCTGCAGCCTTACCTATTAAAATCAAACACCCAGGAAACTGCATTCAGATATATACAGAAAATAATATAAGGATTTATTAAATAAAAGCAAGACAGGAAAAAGCAAGCTCCGGTAAATCTAATATCCTAAATCGGGACGTCCCCACACGACTGATATCAAACACAAAACGAGAGAGATGAATTACGAAAAGAACACGTCACGTCGTTCAAAATGTACGCGGATGCGGGCTTATCTGGTCTTTCATCGTCTTTGTGGCTGCCGTCCAACATCGCTCCTTTCGGCCCGATCGCACACCACGAGGTCCCTCGCTCCAAGTCCCACAAGGCCGAGCACCACGCACCAAAAGCACCACGCGTCGTCGATCTCCAACGCGAGCACAAACTCCAGAACCAAGACGAATGGCGAAAAAGGGGAAGAGGGCGCAAGTGCAACTGCGCGCTATGGCCAAGTCCGAGTTCGCTCTCGCCAGACCCTTCCGAACTGCACTCGAACTCTTGACTCAAGTCAGGGGTATGCTGTCATCTCAACTCACACTGGGACTGAACTTAGTTCAGCGCACCTCCGAACTGCACTCTACTCTTGACTCAAGTCAGGGGTATGCTCTCATCTCAACTCACTCCGGGACTGCCGAAAATGGCGTCCTGCCCTCGATAATATCTCCGGCCGATGACGTCACAGTCGTCACATTTGCGCACCCCTCAGCCTATCAGAGCCTCCCCCGGCTCGCCGGCTCGCCCAGGGGCACGCCCACTGCGTCACTGCCGCTCTCTCTACTCCTGCCTCTTCTTCATAGCACGTGCTATCCGAGATTGGTAGGCCTTGCGGAGGTGTAAATGGTGGCGGCCGATTGTGGCGGTGTTCCAGCCCGATTTCCCGTCTATTCTCTTCCAAAGTCATGTCAAAGGGGAGGAATTATTTAATGTTGCGCTAGGGACCTAACTAAGTGTTTATGTGGTTTGCAATGCCATAATGGACAAGGGGTTTGATGACCAGGTGAGACTCGCAGGGGCGTTATCTTTTAATCCCTATCTAACTATCACACGAATCTCCTGGTAGATCCACAATTATACATCTTACCCCGACAAACGCCTAAACATGAAGAACTTATTACAGGTAGATTCCCTATCGCGACAGTCGAATACCTACCTATACAGATCTACCTAGCTCTAGATTTTGCTCCACCCCCAGACATAACACTATTATTCAAAATCACTCATAAGTTAGACCGAGACCTGTTTACTATTATTCATAATCACGCATAAGTTAGACCGAGACCTATTTACTATTATTCATAATCACTCATAAGTTAAACCGAGACCTGTTTACGATTATTAATTATCACTCATAAGTTAGACCGAGACCCGTTTACTATTATTCAAAATTACTCATAGGTTAGACCGAGCCCTATTTACTATTATTCAAAATCACTCATAAGTTAGACCGAGCCCTGTTTACTGTTGATAATTATCACTCAATAATCACTCATAAGTTAGATCGAGCCCTGTTTACTATTATTAATTATCACTCATAAGTTAGACCGAGACCTGTTTACTATTATTCATAATCACTCATAAGTTAGACCGAGACCTATTTACTATTATTCGAAATCACTCATAAGTTAGACCGAGACCTGTTTACTATTATTCATAATCACATTATTGTTGGAGTTCAGCATTGTTACAGTAGTTGCAATCACCAATTTATTTCTGATGATCAACAATTAATGATGCACCGAGCAGGATAAATGTCACGTGGAGATTATCATGAGGAGCTTATCATGGGGAAGTTATCATGGGGAGGTTATTGTGAAGACGTTATCAGGAGCAGCCAATGAGGTTATCATTGGGAGATTATCATGAGTAGGTTATAATGACGAGGTCATCATGGGAAGGTTATCATTGGGAGGTTATCATGAGTAGGTTATCATGGGCCTGTTATCATTGGGAGGTTTACGTTGGGAGGTTAACGTGGGGGAGGTTAACGTGGCGAGGTTATCTCAGGGTGGTTATCATTGAGGTTATTATGAAGAAATTATCATGGGGAGGTTAACATGGGGTTATCATGAGGATTGAGGAGGTTATCATGGGGAGGTTAACATGGGTAGGTTATCATGAAGAGGTTATCATGGAGGTTATCTCGGGGTGATTATCATGAAGATGTTATCATGAAGATGTTAGCATGAAAATGTTATCATGAAGAGGTTATCATGACGACATTATCATGACGAGGTTATCACGGGGAGGCTAACCTGGCATCCAGATGCTTGGTGAGAAGATAAACAGCTAGGGGGAGGTTTTCTCTCTCGTTGTACGTCGGGAGGAGCACAGAGAGCAACTGTGAGTGGACTGGCATGGTCACTGGTGCAGCCTGATGGACAATGATGGGGGAGAGGGGACAGCGGATGGGGGAGAGGGGACAGCGGATGGAGGAGTTAGAATGGAGTGGGGGAGAGAACAGTGGAGGAAAGGGAGATGGGGGCACAACTTACAACTTGGAGTTGGGGGAACAGCAAGGTGAAAAGCGAGGCGGGAGGTAGATTGGAGGAAAGGGAAAAAGGGAGAACTTCGTTGATGTGGAACTGGAGAGTGGGGTGAGATAACGACAACGTACGACGTCGAAATGAGGATTTCGTTGGAGGGAGAAAGAGGACAGAGATTTCGAGGAGGAGGAGGACGGGGAGGGATCGGTACACTGTGGGTGAAAGAGACGTGGAGGACGGGGAGGGATCGGTACACTGTGGGTGAAAGAGACGGAGGACGGGGAGGGATCGGTACACTGTGGGTGAAAGAGACGTGGAGGACGGGGAGGGATTGGTACACTGTGGGTGAAAGAGACGTGGAGGAAGGGGAGGGATCGGTACACTGTGGGTGAAAGAGACGGAGGACGGGGAGGGATCGGTACACTGTGGGTGAAAGAGACGTGGAGGACGGGGAGGGATCGGTACACTGTGGGTGAAAGAGACGTGGAGGACGGGGAGGGATCGGTACACTGTGGCCGTGGGTGAAAGAGACTTGGAGGACGGGGAGGGATCGGTACACTGTGGGTGAAAGAGACGTGGAGGACGGGGAGGGATCGGTACACTGTGGGTGAAAGAGACTTGGAGGACGGGGAGGGATCGGTACACTGTGGGTGAAAGAGACGGGAAGGGATCGGTACACTGTGGGTGAAAGAGACGGGAAGGGATCGGTACACTGTGGGTGAAAGAGACGGGAAGGGATCGGTACACTGTGGGTGAAAGAGACGTGGAGGACGGGGAGGGATCGGTACACTGTGGGTGAAAGAGACTTGGAGGACGGGGAGGGATCGGTACACTGTGGGTGAAAGAGACGGGAAGGGATCGGTACACTGTGGGTGAAAGAGACGGGGAGGGATCGGTACACTGTGGGAGTGTGGGTGAAAGAGACGTGGAGGACGTCGTTGTCCTCACTCTCACCGGTGGGTTGAACACGCTCCGAACAATCACATTTACTTCACCCTCGTAAAGACAGCAGGTCGGTTTTAGGTTTTACTGGAATAAAATATTGTTTGATTATAATTAGAGCAAAGTATTTACATTTACTCGGCGTTTTTATGAAATGCTGTTTTATTATTTATTAAATTGCAAACAAACACTAAGTCCAATTTTACCGTCCATTCATATACGTCACTTCCGGTTACTTGGGTTTTGAGAGTATTGAACACTTGATATGAGGGGGGCTCATATGTTGAAGCCATTTGTCCGCCATCTTTGTTATCCCATGAGTTCTCAAAACGAATGAATGGGACTGTTGGTAACTAAAGGGAATGACACTTACCGATGAAATGTGATTCCTCTTCGTTATTACAACCGCAAGCAGCACACGATGGCATTTCATAAATACGATAACGCTTTTTTAAACCCAGGAATGGACAAAAATCTTTGGGATGACACCGCAAGGAACAAATAAATAGTATATAAATAGTATATATATATATATCATTACACCACCACTTGAAGGATGTGATTTGTGAAACCGCAATCTTTAACCGGTTTGTAAAATTAAGAATTGCACAAAAATCCCCATTTCGATTTATTTTCCTATTTTTGGGGTTTCTACTTATAATTCAGTTGGATTTTTACAGAGGCCAAATAGTATTAAAATATCTATAATATGCCCGGACAAGGGGGATTAAGTTTAAGAGAGGAGGAGAGAAAGGGGGTTAAGGGGGCAACACACCACCCTCCCCTGAACTGTACATAGCCCCTGTCTCCCCTGCTCGTAGCCCCTCCTCCCCTGCTCGGAGCACCCCCCTCCCCTGAATTGTATGTAGCCCCTCCCCTGAACTGTACATAGCCCTCCTCCCCCTGCACATAGCCCCCCTCCCCCTGCACATAGCCCCCCTCCCCCTGCACATAGCCCCCTCCCCCTGCACATAGCCCCCCTGCACATAGCCCCCCCTCCCCCTGCACATAGACCCCCTCCCCCTGCACATAGCCCCCCTCCCCCTGCACATAGCCCCCCTCCCCCTGCACATAGCCCCCCTCCCCCTGCACATAGCCCCCCTCCCCCTGCACATAGCCCCCCCTCCCCCTGCACATAGCCCCCCCTCCCCCTGCACATAGCCCCCCTCCCCCTGCACATAGCCCCCCTCCCCCTGCACATAGCCCCCCTCCCCCTGCACATAGCCCCCCCCCCCCTGCACATAGCCCCCCCTCCCCCTGCACATAGCCCCCCTCCCCCTGCACATAGCCCCCCTCCCCCTGCACATATCCCCCCTCCCTTGCACTTGGTAAGTTTTACTTATAGAACTGAGGAAAGATCTACTGTAATCTATATACCCCACAATGGTTGGAGGTGTGCTCATTTGCCAATCCAGCCGTTCCTTACCGGTTTTGAATGGAGTGCTTGCTCGAATGCTTATACCACTTGGCGATCTCTCCACAAGAAACTTGGTAAATGAACACACACCCAATGTTCTTGAGACCCGACCATAGATCGACTGTAATCTATATACCCAAAAGATGAATGGCCCTTCCTGCCGCTCCCATAGTGAGCAGGTATACTTGCAAGTTCAAATGTTGGTCGTGGACTCAGCCGTCGTAATGACATCATAGACATAATGGACACAAAACGGATATATATTAACTTCCAGTAAGTTTGCAGTCACTACGAAGGGATTAGTGTTACGATTAGATTTACTATAATATTAACGTTACGTTATCATTATTTCAAAAATAATATTACTATCAAAAAACGGAGGTGAATTCCTTAATTCCTCGGTTATTAATATTCGTGCCGAACAACGCTCATCATTGATCATGAACCATACACCGCTTCAATCCATTAACTTTCCATTCACAACATTGGGATGAAACTTTTTCCACTTCTTTTCTGGAAGTCTTAGCAGTGTCCATGTGTTTTCTATCTCTCCCACCCTCCCTCCCCCCCCCCCCCCCCGTCCCGTGCCTCCCCCCACCCCCAAGCTCTTTCCCTCCCACAGATCTCCCGATGTCCCTGCTCTCAAATGTTGGACTTGTGTGCTTCCCTCTCTCCCCATCTTATCTCCTGCTCCCTTTATCATATGTTTTATGTGTCAGTTTGTCTTTTTGTGATCAATGTTAGCTCTTACACGAGCCTTGATCTTGTATACAAAAAAAAAAGGATTATGGTTGTATTTACTATATTATGATTATTACTATTATGAAAATGATACTACTGAAACGATACACTACTGTATTAATAAACCTGGGCTTAATTTGTCCGAAGCGGCCCGAAGGTGAGGCATGAAGCCTAAGGCCCAACGTATTGTTGGAAGAGACACAACGCCGATGCTTTCGATATTTGATGGTCATTTTAACAATCGGTTTGTTTGTGTTTCATACTGAATGAAAAACGTAAAGGTAGAGCATGGAGATTGTGATATATGACAGGTTCGACGATATGTTCGGCATGAACGAAATTGGAATCAAATTGCCGGAGTGTGGAGAGTCAGCCGCCATACGCCGTAATGACATCAGACGTAATCACATCACCCTGTCATGTGAGCATATCCTCAGCTCTGATTGGCATACGTTTGAGGGGACGTACATACGGACGGAAAAACACTGTTCTGGACGTGCCGCTATGTCGTAAAAACCCACCTGGCCAAGACAGTGCCGTCACTTGGCAGTCTCATTTGGTCTTGTACCTGTGAGCCGCTACCTGCCACATGCAATTAGAAAATTGTAATTTGACACTGTAGTGCAGAAGTTTTACCTCTGCCACCAAAGGTGGACGGGGCTATGTTTTCACTCCTGTTTGTGAGCAGGATATCTGAAAACGTCAAGGATGGATTTGGCCGAAACTTTGTGGAGATGTTGGGTTGGTGACAAGCACCAATTAAATAGATTTTGGTGAAGAACTGGATCTTAGAATTGTTAAAGTAATTGTTCGCCATGGAGAGATGGGACCAAAAACGATATACCATGGAGTACAATACAGTATCTCAAAACGTTGGGGATGGATTGGAATAAAACTGGCTGGACGAATTGAGTACGTGACAAGAACAAGCCGATTAGATTTGGGTTCAGGTCCGGGTTCAGACCGACCGATCAGTGGGATGCAAAACATAAACTGTTCATCCTAGTCGAGGCAAGTGCTTAACTGAGTGTCGTTCTAGTTTTTTCATGCTTGAGAAATAAATAAAACAAGAAGAAGACATCATGCAGAGCACGATACTTGCAAAATCCACCCCTCCCGAAAATAAAAAGTTGCCATCGATACATCAAATTGTCCATTTCATGGAGATTAAAATTGATGATCTCAATCAAAGTGCTGGTCAATCGGATGAACATTGATGATTTTTCAGATGAAAATTGATATTAGAAGTTTGACCTTAAGTTGACCTTTAACATTTTGACCTCAAAAATAGTTGTTGGTTGAATTCAGTCAGCTGACATGGAAATCCTATGCAAAATTTCAAGTCGATCGGATGAAAATTGAGGATTTTCTAGCATTTGGTGAAGTTTCGTGAAGATCGGTTTAAAATTGTGACCTGTAGGCAAGTACAAGTGAGTGGACACAGACACACACGCACACACGCGTGCGCACACGCACGTACACACACACACACACGAGTGATGAACATACCTGTCAAAATTTTTTTTTGCCAAGTAATAAAGCACAAGGCCAACCAATATACTTGAAAAATCTTACATTTTGCAAGTAATAAACTGAACAACCAGTCACTGGAACAAGGCTGAGAAAGACACAAAATAAACACGACTGCCAATGCATCAATGAAGTAGCAAAGCAGCAATAAGCTCGTATCAAGTTTTCATTCGTTCATACGCAGCACGTGCTGCGGGATTGCTTCTGTACTTCCAATGCCCCCCTGTAGGTTAGAGCAGGAATTTGCTCGCGTAATCATCAACTCTTGGGCCAATTACATATACACTCAAGCAGAGCCAGGTAAAAAGCAATCAATAAATAGAGAACTAGAACGGCACTCAGTAGAGAGCATACCTTCGCCAGGTGAACAGCTTACATTTTGTATCCCAGAGTAGACCAGAAAATCGTTTTTGCTTTGGCCCTATATCGCAATGGTGAAGACTCACTTAAAACATTCTACTAGCCGGATCCAGATCCTCACCAAAATTGAAACGATTCTTCGTGGTCACACACCCAACCTGTCCATCAAGGTTTCTCCAAATCCGTCCCTAACTTTTTGAGATATCCTGCTATATGTCGGTTTTAGCCCGATCTCTCAATGGTGAAGAATGACTTTAAATTTTTTTTCTTATATCCGAATCCATATTCAGATCTTCACCAAAATCGAATTAAATCGTCCTTGTTACACAGACAATCTGTCCACCAAGTTTCGTCCAAATCCATCCACAACTTTTTGAGATATCCTGCTATGTATCGTTTTTGGCCCGATCTCCCAATGGTGAAGAATTCTTTTTAAAATTCTAGTAGCCGGATCCGAATCCGGATCTTCACCAAAATCAAATAATTTCGTCCTCGTCACATACGCTACATCTCGCCAAATATCGTATGAATCCGTCCACAACTTTTTGAGATATCTTATTCACAAACAGACAGACAGGGGTGAAAACATAACCTCCATCCACCTTTGGTGGTGGAGGTAAAGAGAGGCTTGGAGAGAATGCGAATGAATGCAGAGAAGGGGAGGTGAGAGTTTAAACATTCTACAATTTGTTTATTTGAGACAATATGTAGATGACCCCTTTTGAGAATAATCATTGAAGGGGCCAACAGTACTTTAATGCAAGAGTCAAAACCGTAATTGAACAACAGGCCCCAAATGGCTGCAAGGACGTTTTTGCAATGACCATCTCGATGGAATGTGTCGACAAATGACAGCGTCCCTTTAAAATTGAAAAGGTGTCTCACCTTTCCCAAGGTGCTCTTTCATGCACGTCACTGTGGTTTTCCCCATGATCCCAATAATCCTTCCCATCGCTTTCCAAATCTTCCAAGTCATCAATTGCCGTCCCCTCGGCGTCTTCTTCCCGATGCCCCTTTTCCAGCCACACCATGTTCTCATCTTCAATGCGCTGCAGCTTCGCCCGCTTCCTTTCCAGCCTTCCGCTCCTCCGACGCCGTACCGGTTGATCTGGAGCTATTCCCCATTCCCCCTTTTGCTTGGTATCCGCAATCTGCTGAAGCAAGGCCTGGCGGTCGATACCCAACCAAGACGGAGCTCGCCGATCTAGGTGATCGGTCAAGGAAGGCATGGAGATCCATTTTCCTTCCTTCTCAGACCACATTCTATCCTTGTGGTCGTTAATTTCTTCTGAAGGTTCCTCTGGAGTCTCGACATTGTCCAGCTCTGTCTCGATGATCGAAAGCCAGTGTTCAACCTGCGCAGTTACGCCATTTAAGATGATGGTGAGGCCATGGGGGAGGAGGTGGGAGAGAGCAAAAATTCCTTTAAAAGTACAATTAATTATTTATTTGTAAAAACAAAGCATGGTCCAGCGAATGTTCCGTCAATTGAGAACCATGGTCACAAGGTGGTCCAAAGAAGGGAAATTTGTGATTTTAAAATAACAAAGGAGAGAAAGAATTGGTTCCATGTACACAGATACAAAAAGGTGAACGAGGTCTAATAGTCTAGTAGGAAGACTAGGTCCCTCTGCACCCCCCGGAGATATACTTCTAATCAGTGTTTCTAGATTGGAAAAAATGTGTAGAAAATGACTAGCTATGGCCCCAAGCTGAAAAAATGTCCCACATACCATTTTTATGCAAATTACTGCTGCAAATTTTATGCAAAATTATGCAAATTTTATGCAAATTTTTGATGAGGAGTAGAGTTGAGGGGTCTTTGAGGGCTTCATCGAGGTGCTCTCGGTTGCAAGACTGGGTCATTCTGAGAAGCACAGCAGGGTCAGAGATCATGATGTTCTCCTCCTCAGTGAATCTCTCCATCAACAGCCTCTCCATTGCCTCACACACTGTTTTGAGGCAAAAGAGGGACTTTGCGTAGGCCTTTCCACTGAGAACACCTTTGAGAGATCCACTTGTTACTAGTTGTGCCTCAAAGAGAATCTCTGCATATCCAGAACCACGCATCTTGTGTCCAGTGAGCATCCCGATGTAGTTCATGGATGTGTGGAAGGGTCCAATCGTTACTACATGACTAGCAAATTCATTTGGCCAGCGCCAGATGATGGGAAGGGCTTTCATGCAGACACCCAGATCAAATGTATTCAGGACCCATCTCTGACCCACCTCAGCAGTTGCTGCCTCGGAACGCTTCAGTAGCTCACGAACAACTGCGTTGTCTGTGATCGGTTGGTGGATAGGCGTGCAGTAGTCGACTGTTGATTTGCTGGGTGGGGGAGAACCAGTTGCAGAGGTGAAACCCCCTAGCCCAGGCACAGGCTGCAGGCCATTGCCATGCCATGCAGGCACCAGGCACAGACCGATCACAGACAACGCAGTTGTTCGTGAGCTACTGAAGCGTTCCGAGGCAGCAACTGCTGAGGTGGGTCAGAGATGGGTCCTGAATACATTTGATCTGGGTGTCTGCATGAAAGCCCTTCCCATCATCTGGCGCTGGCCAAATGAATTTGCTAGTCATGTAGTAACGATTGGACCCTTCCACACATCCATGAACTACATCGGGATGCTCACTGGACACAAGATGCGTGGTTCTGGATATGCAGAGATTCTCTTTGAGGCACAACTAGTAACAAGTGGATCTCTCAAAGGTGTTCTCAGTGGAAAGGCCTACGCAAAGTCCCTCTTTTGCCTCAAAACAGTGTGTGAGGCAATGGAGAGGCTGTTGATGGAGAGATTCACTGAGGAGGAGAACATCATGATCTCTGACCCTGCTGTGCTTCTCAGAATGACCCAGTCTTGCAACCGAGAGCACCTCGATGAAGCCCTCAAAGACCCCTCAACTCTACTCCTCATCAAAAATTTGCATAAAATTTGCATAATTTTGCATAAAATATGCAGCAGTAATTTGCATAAAAATGGTATGTGGGACATTTTTTCAGCTTGGGGCCATAGCTAGTCATTTTCTACACATTTTTTCCAATCTAGAAACACTGATTAGAAGTATATCTCCGGGGGGTGCAGGGGGACCTAGTCTTCCTACTAGACTATAAGGTGTGTCATTTTAAGACTCGTAAGTCCCGTACAAGCGTTCTTGGTCTCAGAATGGATTAAACGACAACGGCACTTGGTAGAGAGCACACCTCTGCCAGGCTGAACAGTTTACATTTTGTATCCCACTGATAGGTCAGATCTGAATCTTCACCAAAATCTAATCATTTAGTTGGTGTCACATACCCAACCTGTCCACCAAATTTTGGCCGAATCTGTCCACAATTTTTTGAGATATCCTGTTGCCAGACAGAAAGACAGACAGACAAACAGACAGATGTGAAAACAACCTCCATCCACCTTTGGTGGTGGAGGTAATAATTGGAAAAGATGGGCAGTGTTTTTGCTGGTGGTTGAGCCCATACTCCCAACAGAGCATCCGTACCCTACATGTTCGTACCTCTGTTGTAGCAGCGTATTTCTTATCCTTCAAAAAGATGAGAGGAGGAATTTTCCCCATAACATGATAACTCTGCAGAAGGTACCTGTGGATTTAGAACCAAATTAGAATCTTCTCTCAGTAACAGTACCAACCCAGACTCAGGGTGTTATGTAATATGCATAATTATGCATTATTATTAATTATTATGCCATTATTATGCCATAATTATGCCATTATTAATGGCATAATAACAAAAAACACGTTTAACTAGAGAAATGCGACTGTGTCACCAATATGCCTCCGCATAGTCCCACAACGGGTAGATTACCTCGTTCTGTCCTAAAAATAAACATGTTTGATTTAAATCCCTTCAGTTGTTTTCAAGTATCACATTTTCACATCGATCAGTAAAGCAGTTGCAGAGAAGGGATTTTTTTAAATATTGGCTTTCAGGTTAATATGGCTGCCACACTACGTGACATATGACCTTAAACTAGAGTAAAAAAATGTACACTCTGCATATGTATGGGTAGGGGATCACGTTTGTGAAGTTTCGTGTTGATCGGATAAGGTTAGGTTTTCTATCCAAGATGGCTGCCAAACCACATGACCTATGACATCATCATTTTCAAACTAAATGCAGCAATGGTGCAAGATGATATTTGTAAAAATTGGCATTGATAGGGTAAGCGGTTTTAGAGATATAATTATTTAATTTTTCCTTCAATCCAATATGGCTGCCACACCATGTGACCAATGATAATATTTTAATCACCATGCCTAGTCAATGACACACAAAGTTTCGAGTCAATCAATTTGGTGGTTTGGGAGAAGATGCTTTTATAAGGTTTTAGGTTAAATCCAATATGGCTGACAAACCATGTTATCTATGATGTCAAAAATTGAATATTTTAATACAAATGGGTCACAGATCACGTGCATGCAATTTCAGATTTTTATGATTTAAGGAATTCGATTAAAACATTTTTGACTGATATACCACTTCAGTCAAATCCCTGGTGTTGGGCTAGCGGCTAGGGTGCCAGCTTAGGATCCAAGGATCCTGGGTTCGAATCCCGGTCGATTGCTGAATTAACGCCAGGGGGGTTGACTCAGCCCGTCATCCTTCCGAGGTCGGCTAATTGAGTACCAGTTCACTGGTAATTCCCTGCTTGTCGTAAAAAGGCGACAAAAAGGGTTGGTGGCAGGAAGGGCATCCAGCCGTAAAACATTGCTTCAAAAAGGGGACCAAAAAACAACAACAGCCACGGTCCCCGAAAAAGGCCAACCCCCGCTTTGCGGGGAAGAATGGCCTCTAAAGGTTTTTTTTTTTTTTTTAATACCACTTCACCTATGATGTCATCATTATCATGCTTTTGTTCCCTATTGGAAGTACTTGACAATGTGCCAAGTTTCAAATTTATCCATTCAGCGGTTTCCGAGAAATATTTTTTTCATTATTTGCGTTTAATCCAAGATGGCTGCCGTGACCTATGACGTCACAATTATCATAAAAACATTCTGCATGGGTGTCACTCCTACCCTGAAAGTTTGTCTCAATTGGGCAGGTGGTTGCTGAGAAAAACAAGGTTTAGCCCGTACGGACGGACGGACGGACAACCCGAAAACATAATGCCTCTGGCCACCTTCGGGGGCGGAGGCATAAAAAATGTTTAAAAAAGAATTAGATAGTTATCTAGTTCCGTCAACTAGTGGCCGACTTCTGGTGACATTCACAATCAGATTTTGCCAAACCTCCCTATCCTGCATTGCTTCCTGAAGCTCTGGCAGAGACATTTTGGTTGCAGTGTCACACGATCTATCCAGCGCATATACGTTCTGCCTCTTCCTCTTCTTCCCTCAGCCATCATCAGCATTGTTGATTTCTCCAGACTTTCGTTTTCTGCACGCATGATATGTCCAACCAAAGTATGACAGTTTCTGTTTTACCATCAGCCCTTTTAATGCACATAACATGGGTGTCTAATTTATTCAAGTACTGATTTGTTTGTTCTTCTTGCAGCACTCGGTAGAGCGCAAACCTCCACCACACTGAACAGTTTACGTTTTGTATCCACCGTTGGGCCAGATCTGGATTCGGACCTGAACCAAAATCTAATCGGCTTGTTCTTGTCGCCTGATCAACTCAAACACCAAGTTTTGTCATAGTCTGTCCACAACTTTTTGAGGTATCTTGTTCACAGACAGACAGGGGTGAAAACACAAGCCCCATCCACCTTCGGTGGCGGAGGCAACAAATGATTCTCAAATTTGAAATACTAGGGCATGCCCGTACTATATATAAGCTAGGACGTGCCCGTACGTGGGTGCCCGTTCCTTGCCAAAAAAAAAAAAAAAAAAAAATTTGTGTAGGGGTGTGTGTGTGTAAACATCCTAGGGCGTGCCCGTACGTGGGTGCAAAAAAACATGCGTGCAAACAACAACAAAAAAAAACTTTGAAACCACGTGGCAGTAACGACCACAGAACCCCCCCCCCCCCTCTATTTACATGAATGGTTTGGTCCATTCGCAACGACCACAGAACCCCCCCCCCCTCTATTTACATGCAATGGTTTGGTCCAAAGCGAACGGCTTGCGGTGTTTGGTAAAGAAATCGCCATAGCTCGGTAACTACTTGTCCGATTAATTTCAAACCTTGAAAAGGCACATCCTCGGGTCCCCAGCAATATACCTGGCAAGTTGCAAGTATATCGGACCCGTGGTTGTCGAGAAACAGCGGTCACAGACAAACATACATACATACATACAAACATACAAACATACACACAGAGATTACTGGAATTATAGATAGATAAGGTTGACAATGGGCAATTTAGTAATCCTCGTTTGCCCTCGAAACCATCCGACCCTCTCCAGCTACTCCAGGACTCACGCGACATCCCAGTAACTCTCTAACAATTTTACTCCCAAATTCCAGGCTACATCAACACCTCCACTCTTTTGCTCCTGCTCTAACCCCCGCTCTAGCAGGGAAAATGGCCTTAAAATGCCTGTTGTGTTGTATTGTGTACTCTTTTGCTCCTCTTTTCTCCTGCTTGTAGAACTACATTCTGGAGACGGTTCAATTTCACGATACTAGCAACGGTACCCGCCCTATGGGCGGGGCTTCAATTGGGAGGCCCAAATGAAAAGGCAAAATATCATAAATCGAAGGGTTTTTTTTATTTTAAACGATTCATATAAACATCCGTTGAATCATATCACACGCAAATCATCAAAATCTAAACAGTATCTTTCGAATTTCAATAAAAGCCACATCACTGTTCATATCGGTAAATATTATTCCATCGTGTTTCAAATCGTGATCGATACACGATGATCGTGATGATCGTGATCGTGAATCGTGATCGATAATCGTGTTCACAATCGCTATGTCGTATGTACTCCCGATACGTGTACCAAATTCCCGAAACGTGTAACTGTACCAAATCAACAGTGAAAAGGATTTTGAGCCGATAGCTGTTACGGCCTTGGCAAGATCGATGGAGACATGTTGCTTTCCCGGGTGCCGCACAAATGGCTGCACCGATCGCGCGGCACCTGGGAAAGCAACATCGTCACAATGAGAACAATGAACGTTATGCGAACGCGAATGTTATGCGGGAGTCAAAACCTGAGAATGCTGGAGACTAAAGCTGAAATTGGGAAAACTAAATAGCCTATTTTACTCCTGGAGATCCCAGGATTATCCACCCAAAATATCTTTGCGATCGGTTCAGCAGTTTTTACGGTACCTTCGAACAGACAGACAGACAGACAGACACGGATGGACATTTGGTGAATTATAGTAAGATACTCCCATGTGATTCAAGAAAGAGGTGTACCACCATCTCGAGTCATCCCCATCCCTACGCATGATCTTTTCTACCCCCATTTACCATACCTAACCCAGCCCAGCCCTTTTAGCTCTTTCACGAGCCTCGATTCAGTATACAAAAAAAAACAAAAAAAAAAACTTGTACATTACCATTTCCTCCCCTCTCTCCTCTTTTTCTGTTTCTTTGTTCTGCTCCTTGCTGTGTCAAACTGGAGCTTCACTGTCAGTTGATTGCCTTTTTGCCTTCTGTCATATTCTTTTTTTCATCACCCTTGATTTTGGATGGAAGAATAAAAAAACACCGGAAGAGAGGTGACAGAAAACCTGGAGATCACAAGGCTGTCTGCAATAAGAAAGCAGGAGGCCTTTTGTTTCTGATTTGCTGTGGGAGATGCCAATAAGGTTGAGAGCTTTAGATTTCACAATGTCCACAAAGTTGAATGTGCAATTTTCCTAGATTTCATGACATCTTCTGTGTCAGATGCACATCTGATCTTTTTCGGAACAGAGGGACGCATCTGCTGCTGCTCTGTCATTGGGACGGGGGACGCGGAAGAGGGACATTGCGACGTGCACACGTTTACTGCTCACCGCAGACGCCCAGAATTCATCTGCAAAACGCTTTCAATATGTGCATCCTCATCCTGATTGCCTTGGCCATGCCAGTAGAGGTGGCACACCGAAAAATCCGCAGACAGTCTCACCTGCAAAAGAGCACAAATTAAACCGATTAAACACGGAGGGTGGATTAAACCAGCGAGCGACTAAGCATAGCACCCAAAACAGATACACTAAAAAAAATCCATCCTGCTAAATGAAGTTGGACAGGCAGGATGGCCGATGGGTACGCTTTTTTTGCTGATAGGTACGACAGTAAAAGGTTTCGAGTCAGGTCTACAACCACCAGATCTCCATGTTGAAGGTGTGCGACTTACAGCATCGATGTTGAGCTGCAGGTCGTACAGCTCCTGGCTCACTTCAGGGGTGGCGAGCAGCTCGGTGATGGCTTCCAGTAGGATGGCATTGAGGATGCGCAAGCGACGAGGCTGCTCTTGATCGCTGGGACAATAACCATGGCCGATTAGTCCTTTGGCCCTGGGTACTACTTCCTGGAGACAGGCCGTCACAACGGATGGGTAATCGGTCACTACCCGAGCAAGTATTTTAATAATATATAAATATATAATATAATAATTATATACATATATGCAAGTTCGACCTTTTAAAACAAGGTTTTCTATAGATCTTTGAACTTCCAAGCTACAAAGCTGTAGTGGGCGAGGCACTTTGGTTCATATTAACAACTGCAGTAGTTACAACTGCAAATTATGGGAGGGAGTTACAAGTCATGGAAAAGTAAATTCACTTACCATTGGAAACTTCACATCAAAAAGTAACTTTTTTCTGCAACACAACCAGTTCCAAAGATTTATCACCAAGGACCAAATAATTAAATAATATCTTGTAATGGTGAAAAGTCATTTCACATCACATGGATGGTGTGTGAAAGCACAGGTGAGCATCTACAGGTTACTCGGTGCTTGCTGCACATCTGATACTGAAGACCTTGAGTCCGATAACAGATCTTACAAGAAATAAAATCCAACAGATTGACAAACATAAGTAAACCATTTATTACGTATGCAGGGGAGGGGTTAAATTATAGACAAAGGTTAGGAGGGTGTGGAAGGAGACTACAGCAGATGGGAGGGAGGGGCTAAAATTATAGACAAAGGTTAGGAGATTGTGGGAGGAGACTAGATTAGATGGGAGGCAGGGGCTAAAATTATAGTCAAAGGTTAGGAGAGTGTGGGAGGAGACTAGATTAGATGGAAGGGAGGGGCTAAAATTAAAGACAAAGGTTAGGAGAGTGTGGGAGGAGACTAGTGTGGATGGAAGGGAGGGGCTAAAATTATAGTCAAAGGTTAGGAGAGTGTGGGAGACTAGTGTGGATGGGAAGGAAGGGCTAAAATTATAGTCAGAGGTTAGGAGATTGTGGGAGGAGACTAGATTAGATGGGAGGCAGGGGCTAAAATTATAGTCAAAGGTTAGGAGAGTGTGGGAGGAGACTAGATTAGATGGAAGGGAGGGGCTAAAATTATAGACAGAGGTTAGGAGAGTGTGGGAGACTAGTGTAGATGGAAGGGAGGGGCTAAAATGATAGACAGAGGTTAGGAGAGTGTGGGAGGAGACTAGATTAGATGGAAGGGAGGGGCTAAAATTATAGTCAAAGGTTAGGAGAGTGTGGGAGGAGACTAGATTAGATGGAAGGGAGGGGCTAAAATTAAAGACAAAGGTTAGGAGAGTGTGGGAGGAGACTAGTGTGGATGGGAAGGAAAGGCTAAAATTATAGTCAAAGGTTAGGAGAGTGTGGGAGACTAGTGTGGATGGGAAGGAAGGGCTAAAATTATAGTCAGAGGTTAGGAGAGTGTGGGAGACTAGTGTGGATGGGAAGGAAGGGCTAAAATTATAGTCAGAGGTTTAGGAGATTGTGGGAGACTGGTGTGGATGGGAAGGAAGGGCTAAAATTATAGACAGAGGTTAGGAGAGTGTGGGAGACTGGTGTGGATGGGAAGGAAGGGCTAAAATTATAGACAGAGGTTAGGAGATTGTGGAAGAGACTGGAGTAGATGGGAGGGAGAGGCATGTGTGGGACATAATGGGGAGGTCCGAAATTTTTGAAACATTTGTGTACGTAATAAATAGATGGCACCCGAGCGAGCAGGTGTAAACGAAGTACCTCGTACGTGGCACAACATTGTGACAATGGGTTCATGCGATGGCAACAGGAGGAGGTGAATGCATTTGAGTTTTGCCTTTAAGGGGAAATCGACTGATTTTCACAAGAATTCACATTCCAAACTCGTCATGAGGATTGAGAAGCGTTTTAAACACGAACAAAGGATTGATAAGGAGGGACGACAGCAAAGCTAGGGTCAGGTTTTCCTGGTAGAAAGTGGGGTAAATTTTTACAAGTTGCCCATAATCGTTTTTCACATCAAACCGAGATTTTTCCGGGTTTTTTGATGAAATTCATTCGAATTTGATATTCATTTTGGCGGCAAATGACTCATTTTTGAGATGGGACCCCCCACCCCCATCATCAAAAATGAGTCATTTTGACAAATAAATATCTAATTTGAATGAATCTCATGTAACCCTAAGTCTAACCCTAAATCTAACCCCGTCTAACCCTAAATCTAAATCTAACCCTAACCCTAAATCTAACCCTAAGTCTAACCCTAAATCTAAATCTAACCCTAAATCTAACCCTAAATCTAACCCTAAATCTAAATGTAACCCTAACCCTAAATCTAACCCTAAGTCTAACCCTAAATCTAACCCTAAATCTAAATCTAACCCTAAATCTAAATCTAACCCTAAATCTAAATCTAACCCTAAATCTAACCCTAAATCTAAATCTAACCCTAAATCTAACCCTAAGTCTAACCCTAAATCTAAATCTAACCCTAAATCTAACCCTAAATCTAAATCTAACCCTAACCCTAAATCTAACCCTAAATCTAACCCTAAGTCTAACCCTAAATCTAACCCTAACCCTAAATCTAACCCTAAATCTAACCCTAAGTCTAACCCTAAATCTAAATCTAACCCTAAATCTAACCCTAACCCTAAGTCTAACCCTAAATCTAACCCTAAGTCTAACCCTAAATCTAAATCTAACCCTAAATCTAACCCTAACCCTAAATCTAACCCTAAGTCTAAATCTAACCCTAAATCTAACCCTAAATCTAACCCTAACCCTAAATCTAACCCTAAATCTAAATCTAACCCTAAATCTAACCCTAACCCTAAATCTAACCCTAAATCTAACCCTAACCCTAAATCTAACCCTAAATCTAACCCTAACCCTAAATCTAACCCTAAGTCTAACCCTAAATCTAAATCTAACCCTAAATCTAACCCTAAATCTAACCCTAAATCTAAATCTAACCCTAAATCTAAATCTAACCCTAAATCTAACCCTAAATCTAACCCTAAATCTAACCCTAAATCTAAATCTAACCCTAAATCTAAATCTAACCCTAAATCTAAATCTAACCCTAAATCTAACCCTAAATCTAACCCTAAATCTAAATCTAACCCTAAATCTAAATCTAACCCTAAATCTAACCCTAAATCTAAATCTAACCCTAAATCTAACCCAAACCCGAAATCTAACCCTAACCGGGAAGGCCGCTCATTGGTTGGCGATATGATTGGCTCTTTGATCTTTCTCGTCCGAAGGAGGGAATTTAAATTTGTATTTTCTCCGTTAATTTTTGCCGCGTTATTAATCGATAGAAAAGTTGTCAAAATAAATAGATATAATCGATTCTGGGTCTAAAAATTGTGTACGAATTTATGGGCAACTTGTAAAATAAATAAATACCGAGAGTGGACAAAACATTCCAAAAGATCGTGAAACACGTAAGGAGTCCTGGATCCTCTTCGCTACCGAGGGGTCATCAGGGAGGACGTGGACCCCCTCCGTACCTCGTTTTCTTCGCCATCTTCTCCAACAGCGACGTCTTCTTTCCCGGGCGGTTCGGAGCGAGCCACAAGTGCCGGTGCGACACGTACGGGCCGATTCGAGCGGACAAAGCCCTACCTGGCATGCCGTACGCGGACCGGAGAGCCGTAGCCATGGCGAACTGGCCAATTACAGTGCGCGGTATATTGTTCATCCAGTCGACCTTTCTGATTTCTCTCGTTTCACAAACAGCCAAACACTTATTTAGCGATCCATTCTGAGCACGCCGGTGCTCTCTCGCATCGCAGGTCGATTTGCCCTGATTATGTCCAAAAAAATAATGTACAACTTACACTGATCTCTTTATTCTGCATGCAATCATTTGAGCTATTTATATCACGGGGCTTTATACCGCCAGCACTTCCGTTCAATACTGCCAGGTACACCGCCGCAACACGGGCTTTACAACGCCAGCACTTCCGTTCAATACCGCCGGCTGGCTTTATACCACCAGCTACACCGCCGCAACAAGGGCTTTATACCACCAGCTACACTGCCGCAACGCGGGCTTTATACCGCCAGCACTTCCTTTCGATACTGCAAGCTACACCACCGCAACGCGGGCTTTATACCGCCAGCTACACCGCCGCAACGCAGGCTTTATACCGTTCGTACTTCCGTTCAACAACGCCAGCTACACTACCGCAACGCGGGCTTTATACCGCCAGCTACACCGCCGCAACGCAGGCTTTATACCGCCAGCACTTCCTTTCGATACTGCAAGCTACACCACCGCAACGCGGGCTTTATACCGCCAGCTACACCGCCGCAACGCAGGCTTTATACCGTTCGTACTTCCGTTCAACAACGCCAGCTACACTACCGCAACGCGGGCTTTATACCGCCAGCTACACCGCCGCAACGCGGGCTTTATACCGTTCGTACTTCCGTTCAAAAACGCCAGCTACACCGCCGCAACGCAGGCTTTATACCGCCAGCACTTCCTTTCGATACTGCAAGCTACACCACCGCAACGCGGGCTTTATACCGCCAGCTACACCGCCGCAACGCAGGCTTTATACCGTTCGTACTTCCGTTCAACAACGCCAGCTACACCGCCGCAACGCGGGCTTTATACCGTTCGTACTTCCGTTCAAAAACGCCAGCTACACCGCCGCAACGCAGGCTTTATAGCGTTAGTACTTCCGTTCAACAACGCCAGCTACACTACCGCAACGCGGGCTTTATACCGCCAGTTGCAATTGCAACACCGCAATGCTAAACCATTGCAACCAATTCTCGAAATGTGACCCGTGTAGCAACACAGCTTCACGCCAGAATTGCGGAATAACCTGAGATAGCATTCATCCAGGTCTTCAAAATTGTCAATAATATATGTGTATTTGTATATGTGCAGGGTTTCATAAAAAGTGGACTATTTGAGCAGCCTGATATTCTGTCGTTTCTAATGCTATACCCTTCTCTCTTGCAGGTTAAGCCAGATAAAAAAAAAGAGTTGGTGATCGTCCTTTTTTCTCAAAACTTCGGGTAGGGAGGGAGGTTTTTTTTGTTTTTTTTTTCCTACTTTCCATTGAGTTTTGTTGACATGGAAAAATATGAAATAAAGACTCCTTTCTCCTCAAAATGATTTAATTTCTTCATTCATCTCACAGATTTACAGACATTGCCCAAATCTCTATGAAACACAGTGTTTGTGTGATTTTGGATGATGTTGAACGTCCTAGCTGAGCTTGGTAGTGAAAGGGCAAAACACCTGTACATGTATATCCACCATGACATGACATCCACCCTGCCTTTTCGACCAAATTCTCCTCAGTACCACAGTGGATGCAGAGCATTTCATAGCCAGCAGAGTCGTACGCTAGTTCTATAGGGGAAGCACAGTTCAGATTGGCACGAACATAAAGATCAGCGAATCTGGTATCCTGGTCAGGATCGTCATCACCATTGTTGTTGATCTCCGTGAACACACTTCCACAGCTGTAGAGAATGGTGTCCATAGCAGCACGAATCAATAGATTTCAGCGGTAAAAATCTCACACAATAGCCGCCATGAATGGCTGACGTAAAATGGGTGAAGTTGCCCGAGGCACTTGCGACGCTTTGCGCAGCACGCACTGCGCATGCGGTGCAGAACGGCGCCAAATTTGACTGTGAAAAGATCGTTTTTTAATGATTTTTTTTCAAAATAAAAAATAAAAAAAGTTTCGGGTCGGGTGTGTTTCGTAGGGTCGGGCGGGGACGATCACCAACTCTTTTTTTATCTGGCCTTATGGTAGTGGTGGTGGTGGTGGTATGCCATTTCTAACAAGTAGTCAGTAGGACTCCAACTCAACTATGTATTCACAGTGGAACAAAAAGTGAAAATCTTTACATTTTAGTATAATGATGATTCAACTACAAATACAATCTAAAAAAATTTGAATAAAATAATGAAAATAAAAGCGCGAACACCCCCCCCCCGGAGAAGTCTAGAGTTGTGGTTGTTGTACGAAGGTGGAGTCTAGAGAGTTTCGTGTACATGGAGAAAGAAGCTGTTTCCAGATTATATTTATAGCATAGGCTTTAATTTACTCAATCAAATCAGCAACTACAAATACAAACAAGGCACAAGAATAAGTATAATCAGTTATTGTAAAGCAATAAGTACTACATTTATACTTCAATTATCCTCTAATGTCCTACTGAATCTCACTAGTCACTACAGGTGCGCAAGGCGCCTTCCGAGGTCCCCGTCCCGCACTCGATCATTGGTCATTGGCTCATTGCCCAGCTTTTCAAACCGTTTAACAAACCCCAAGGAACTAGGAAGTCGAGAGCACGTCACAGGAAACCAGCTTCTTCTTCTTCAATTACATCACACCAGGGTAAATAATCCCTCAATACGATTTCATTCCATTGAGGGGATAATGGAAGGAGAGGGGATGTGTAAAGGTGGCTGTGGAAGGTGAAGGGTAAGTAATAGCCAATTACTATTATGTACAGTGTGGTGTGGATGAAAGTTTTAAGTCTCTGCTACGACCTATGTCGTCATGGCTATCATACATTAGTCAAGACTGTTATTAAAAACACACAGTTACCGACAAAAAAAAACATGTATTTATTTTTAAAAAACAAACTATACTACATAAACAAGATGAAATACGCCTTTGGACAAATAATCTTATCGTGGACTCGTCATTAAAACAATGAACGGCAAGCAGAGGGAATGCGATATTAAACCAATCAGGCTGATGAGATGACTGAATAGCGTACATTTTAATAATATACCAGATTGTACGACGTATCCATTAATTTTTTTGCGATTTAAAGACTATAATGTTAAAAATGAGACGAAAGCCTTAATAGTTCCAGTCAGAATTTACACCGACAAAGATTTCATACCTCCTACACCGCTTCAAGTGGTTCCGAAGGGAAAGCGCCCAAGCAAAATCAATATGAATACAGTAGATGAGCATGAATTCGTCTAAGAGCAGAGTGATAGTGGCATGAGTAGTGGATCGATCGCTCGGTTTTGCGCAGCGCTGGTTAAACCTTTAAAGCCGAAGAAAGAGGAATGTTTGGAGAGAACGCTTCCCACACCTCGGATTTCACCCAGTGAGGACAAAACGTACCTCACTACCTGCACCTGGTTCTGGGCTCGAGCTTGAACTCTGAAGTATAAAACGGTCCCGGTAAGTCGTTGTACTTTTTCAATCCCCTTAATGTAACAAACAATGTGAATGTTGAGTTTAAAACACCACAGCGATACGGTGGATTGAGTGAGACGAGGTGGAGATTGGAAGAAAGAGGTAGTAAAGGTAAGAGGATGGGGGTGAAGAGACGAGAAGAAAGCGATGGATGTTAAGGAGGTGAGAATGAGGAAACGGGAAGGCCGACATAAGGTACTACTACTACTACTACTACTACTACTACTACTACTACTACTAGTACGGGAGAGAAGGTAAAAATGGAGGATGGGAGGAAGAGTTTAAAAGGTGAGAAAAGGTAAGATGGTGGGGCGTGGGGGTGAAGATATGACTATGAGGAGGGAGTGGAGGTTAGAGGGAGGGAGGGAGGGAGTGGAGGTTAGAGGGAGGGAGGGAGTGGAGGTTAGAGGGAGGGAGGGAGTGGAGGTTAGAGGGAGGGAGGGAGTGGAGGTTAGAGGGAGGGAGGGAGGGAGTGGAGGTTAGAGGGAGGGAGGGAGTGGAGGTTAGAGGGAGGGAGGGAGTGGAGGTTAGAGGGAGGGAGGGAGTGGAGGTTAGAGGGAGGGAGTGGAGGGAGTGGAGGTTAGAGGGAGGGAGGGAGGGAGTGGAGGTTAGAGGGAGGGAGGGAGTGGAGGTTGGAGTGGAGGTTAGAGGGAGGGAGTGGAGGTAAGAGGGAGTGGAGGTAAGAGGGAGGGAGGGAGTGGAGGTGAGAGGGAAGGAGGGAGTGGAGGTGAGAGGGAAGGAGGGAGTGGAGGTGAGAGGGAAGGAGGGAGTGGAGGTGAGAGGGAAGGAGGGAGTGGAGGTGAGAGGGAGGGATGGAGGTAAGAGCGAAGGAGGGAGTGGAGGTAAGAGGGAAGGAGGGAGTGGAGGTAAGAGGGAGGCAAGGAGGGAGCTAAATAAGACCAGTTCTCTTTGTTAATCCAGTTGGCGGTTTATTGCAACTTCAACAATGAACACGGTCTGAAAGACATAAGAACAAACATAATGATCAGTAATGATTAAGAATCCTCTATCTCCCCCCAAGTCTTTGGCATGGAAAATATAAGTGTATAACAAGTGTGTGTCTTTTGGCATGACAAAGACTGAGAATATGAAGAATATATGTAACTAACTTTGAAGCTAATTGAAGAACTCGTGAACCAGAAACCAAACAATGTCAGTAATGGTCAATGCCAGAATCGCATGTCATAGTCAGAGTGCCAGGCAGGCTTGCTCGTGCTTCGGCCGGACCGTCTGGGTGCAGCAGCTGGTTTGTCAAGCGCAGGGCGTGTGGTAACCGTATTGGGTTTGGGATCACTGACTTGAGGAGGTGACATTGGAGGTGCTGCGCTGATGTGCCGAGTTACCTGCGATGACTTAGCCATAGATGGGGATGTAGCATCATCAAATAGGTGATGGCGGCTAGGAGGGCTCCGGTTGACCCTGGGTGATTCAACAGGAAATGTAGCAGGTGGCTGCGATGGAGTGGTGTCAGAGTTGATGGTGGGATGTTGCGGTGGCATTGGACTAGTAATGGATGGGCCACAAGCCTCCTTGTGACTGGCCGGGGTTGTGGTGTGCACAATGCATGGGTGTGGGATGTTCTGCCGAACCATTGGTCTCTGCACTCCAATATCACCATCTATCGTCAATCTTGGTAGGGGTGTTAGCAGAGGAATGTACTTTCGCAGGAATTTCCTATTGCGCAGAGTAACCCTTCCTGAACCGTCAACTCTTACCACATATTGGTCAAACTGGCGAACCTCGATGATGATGCCGGTTTTGTCCCATTTGATGGGGTGTGGCCCGGTCTGATTCTGGATGTGAACACAGTCGCCGACAACAAGGGGCAAGAGTCTCTTGGTATATTCAGACCAGCGCCCAGCATCTCTCATGTGGTGGTTGCGGAGTGCTTCCTCCCGAGCCGCCAGAGTCCCACGCCAAGTGTTATGAGGTTTGTATCTGCCAGGTGGTATTGGGATGAAGTCTCGAAATGGGCGGCCAAAAATGCACATCGCTGGAGAGAGTTTTGTGTCTCTGTCTGGAGTGTTTCTATATTGGAGCAGTGCACATTGGAATGCATCGGTATCAAAGCCTCCATTAGGGCCAGTGTTGTCCATGAGAAGATGCTTCACAGTCTTGACACCAACTTCAGCACGGCAGTTGCTATGTGGATAAGCTACTGAGGAGAGTCGATGATGTACACCCCAGTCCTGGAGGAATTGACGTGTAGCGACAGCTGTGAATTCAGGACCACCATCAGAAGCTAATTCATCAGGGATACCAAATGTGACAAAGGTACGTCCTCGGCAAGCGATGAGTCCACCTGCACCATGTGAGGCTCTCTCAACTATCGGCTAGTTAGAATACTGGTGAACCACTACCAAGTCGTTGCATCCTTTGTAGTGAAAGTAGTCGGCACACATGCATTGGAATGGATAATCTGGAGGTGTCAGAGGAGTGGGTGGTGCACTTGGATTGGAGGGCGCAATCCGATTACAATGGTAGCACCCAGCACGAAGGGCCGCAATGGCAGGGGCGATGCCAGACCAGAAGATGGAAGACTCGGCTCTCGCAGTCATAGAGGTGACCCCTTGATGGGCAGCGTGCAGAGCGGCTAACACCTCATCCCTGAGAGACGGTGGTATAAGGATACTATCCTCGTAGAGTATGACACCATCAACTGTATGTAGACTATCTCGAAATTGGAAGTATTCGCGTAGGGGTCCAGGGAGCTCATGACGGAATTCAGGGATACCTGACTCGATAAGGTCAACAAGGCTCTGCATGTTATTGTCACTCGCTATTGCGGTTCGAACCCTGTCCCATGTTACAGATTTGAGGCTGAGTGAGGCGAGGGAGGACATAGACGTGGAAACATACTCGTCGGGGGTTTCTAGTGCTGATCTACGTAAGCCACTCAGGAGGGTTTTGGAATGCGTCAGGATGATGGGTGTGGAATCAATGGCCGCCATATCGTCAGTGAGGGTCAGTTTCACAGGCTCTCCAGTAGGGTGGCGTGAGATGCAGTCTGTGGCGCAATGTCTAATCCCCGGCACATGGACCATCCGGAACCTGTATCACAGGATCTTCTCCTTCAAGTTCCTAAGTCGAGCGTTTGAAATATCCTCTAGACTTCGATCATTAAAGATCCTGAGCAGAGGTTTGTGGTCAACAGCGATTATGAGGTCTTCACATCCCAGAACAAAGTATCTGGCCTTGTCTAGGGTGTCAGCAACTGCTAGGGCCTCACCCTCAACTGGTGCATAACATGATTCAGCAGGGTGGGTGAATCTGCTGCCAACGAGCGTGATTTTCAATCCTGTGTGACAACAGAAGGGTTTTATGTTGGTACAGGTACAGTGTTTCTGCAGTAGCCAGAAGCCAATGCCAGTCTTGGACCAGTCTGTAGCGAGGCACGTGGGCTTGCTTGGGTCGAATATCCGGACACCCTCCTCGATCTCACTGGCAATGACAGCTTTCGACTCTTCAAATGCATCTTGGAGGACGGAGGTGCTCATCCCACTTAAACGGTGTACTAGGTTTAAGTAGTTGCCGGAACGGCAACATCTTCTCAGCCATACTGAAAGCGTATGACACTTGATTGACAAGTCCAAACCAAGAACGTACATCTGTGATGCCTTTGGGTGTTGGGAAATCGAGGATCGCGCGTAGGTATTTCCTGCAAGGATGGACACTATTGGGAGTTATTTCGAACCCAGCAAGTTCCACTATATCTTCGCCAAACACAAACTTGTCAGGGTTCAGGGTGATTCCATTCTGTCCACAGGTGTCAAGCCACTGAACAGCCTGGAAGAAACTGTCTGCCAGCGAGTCAGACCATAGCAAGACGTCATCAACGCATTTGGTCTTATTGGGGATGTCAGACACGATCTCGTCATAATGTCTTGTATATCCATCACCAGACGCAATTTACCCTTGAGGGGCTGTGTTATAGCGGTATCTACCCCAGGGTGTGATGAAGGTGGTCAGGTGGCGGTCTTCTTTGCAGATGGGCAGGCTGTGGTAACCGTTCCGCGCATCAAAGACCGTCTTCTTCTTACCGTTCGGAACCGATCTAGCCTGATGAAAGGGTGATGGCGTGTGATGTGTTTCCCGTGTAGCATGGGCGATGAGGGCCTGGAAATCAATGGTGCGGCGTGGCTGGCCATTCTTCTTTCCACAGACAACCATTCTATGGCACCAGGTGACGGGTTCACCAATGGGGACTGGTTCAAGGAGACCCAACTGTACATCGTGGTCTATCCCAGCTTTGACCACATCCCGCCAGTGTAGTGGGACTGGTACCGGTGTGTGGTGTGCCACTGGTTCAGCATTAGGATCCACCATCAGTTTCATGGGCGGGCCATCCATTAGAGGCAATGTTTGATGCTCACAAGTGTTAAATGTGCTCGACTTATAGTATTCAAGGAGATACTGTTGTAGCTTCATGCAATTAACATCAGTTGCGGGGAACGGCAGCTTTGTCGGGGGTGGTGGGGGTCGACGACGCTGAGGGCAACGGCACGCTGTAGTGGGGTCTTCCTGTAAGACTGCTGTTGCGTCCGACAGGTCTACACCAATCTTGGGGAAGCTATCCGGGATGATGTCAAGGGCGAGACAGGCTTCTCTGCTGAGGAAGAGCTTGTCAGAGCTTTCTGTGACATAGGTCATTTGCCTAGTTTCAACAGCTTGACCCCGTTTGTCTTTGCCCGAGAAGCGGGGTACAGTGGCCCCAAGGATATTTATGCCTCCATTGTTGGCAGTGCGCATTCTCATGGTTACTGGGATGAGGTCAGATTTGCGCAAACCAAGGCGGTGGATGACCTTTATACCAGCAAGGCAACTCTGGCACCCTGTGTCTGCCATCGCGGGGACATGGCAAGTCATGGTCTGAGTGGAAAGGTCAAAGCCAAGGGCTGCGTAGTCTTTGCGCATGATTTTGACAGTCACACTAACAAATGGTTGAGGTTTTGAACCCTTCCTGATCCATGTATTAGAGAGTTTGTCATAAACATGGTGGTCAAGGGTGATGGAACGCTCACTGCGTGATCAACAACAAACAACAACAGGCATTTTAAAAGGCAATTTTCCCTGCAAGAGCGGGGGTTAGCCTTGCGGTCCCCATGACAATGTTCTCCATTTTGCCCTATTTTCTGCATCTCCCCTTGTTAACCCCCTGGCCCACATTTCTTCTTCGACCATCTTTAGCCAAGTCTTTCTCGGTCTTCCCCGTCCTCTACTTCCTTCTACATTCATTTCCATCACTCTTCTCAACCAGTCAATTTCATCCTTCCTCAACACATGACCAAACCATCTCAACCTGTTCCTCTTCACAGCATCAATCACAGGCTCTATTCCCATCATTTTTCGCAATTCATCATTTGTCTTCCTCTCTCTCAACGATACTCCGCACATCCACCAAACCATTCGCATTTCCACCCTTTCCAGCCTTCATTGCTGCTCTACGTTCATTACCCATGTCTCGCTCCCATAAATCATAACACTTCTCACACATGCAGCATACACCTTTCCCTTCAGCTTCAACGACACTCCCCTCCTCATCAGCACGCCACTCAGTTCCCGAAACTTCTTCCATGCACATCTTACTCTAGCAACCGTTGCCGAGTGTGATCCACCTTCTCCATTCAGCATGTCTCCTAGGTAACAAAATGTGATCAAAACAAAACAAAATGCGTGATCGACCCGAATTAATAACATTATCAAACTCATTACATTCATGCCCAGATATGTTAGGAGTTTCATTTGACTGTTGTTCTGATACATGGACAGTACATAAGGTATCAAACACAGCATTTTCACTGTTATTAGAAGAGGCACTCATGCGTTTGGGTTTGTTCCTACTGCGACATACACTCTCCATGTGATTATCGAGATTGCAATGCCCACATCTGTGACCATATGCCGCGCATTCTGTTTTGCGAACGTGGGCTGGGGCGCTCTTCCCGTGTCCCTTTTTGCCACAGTAGGAGCATAGGTCGTTTCTGTCCTTGATGGTTACTTGCTTGGCCTTTTGATATGTGCTGCTAGCTGCTTCCACTGAGTGTGTGTCCAGTAGTGTAGATGCTGACCGTTTGCCAGATTCTTTAGCCTCAATGAATTGGAAAACGTCCTCCAGGATCATGTCCTGGTTCTTGTTATCAAAGAGGTTAAGCTGGATTTCAGGGTGAGCAATTCCTCGTGTAAGAACATCACGCACGATCGCTTCTGTGTAGTTAACTTCAGCATCACAACTAGGGCATTTGATTAGGAATTTGCATATTCCCGCTTGACCACGTAGGCGGGCCCCGAAGCTGCGCACCGTCTCATCACGGTCTTGACGCATATTATGTAGTGCTACTCTGGCGACCGTAGTGTTCTCTCCGCGAACAGCAAGTTTTTTAATGGCTGCCATTACCACCTCGATGGGTTTGTTTGAGAGGCTACCACCTGTCGATCTTGTTAGATCCTTGCACAGAGGTTCGTCACAGCACTCTAGTAACTGCACTACTTTATCGCGGCCAGTCATTTTGGTTGCATCGACGTATTCAGAACATCGTGACTCGAAGTAAGCCCACTCTTTACTGGAGCCAGCGGCGACAATTGTGGGCCTTTTGACTTTTTCAACCTTGGCGGCATGTCCAGGGGCGTGTATGGCACTGTGGGCAGTGATGAGTGCGGCCACGATAGCAGGATCGAGGTCTTCAGTGGTGTAGTCACATCCGGCGATTGGGCATCCCACAGCAGGCATCGCGGCTTTGGTCAACTTGCACCGTGTTCATAAATAAGACCAGTTCTCTTTGTTAATCCAGTTGGCGGTTTATTGCAACTTCAACAATGAACACGGTCTGAAAGACATAAGAATGAACATAATGATCAGTAATGATTAAGAATCCTCGAGGAGTGGAGGTAAGAGAGAGGCAAGGAGGGAGTGGAGGCAAGAGGGAGGGAGGGAATGGAGGCAAGAGGGAGGGAGGGAATGGAGGCAAGAGGGAGGGAGGGAGGGAGGGAATGGAGGCAAGAGGGAGGGAGGGAGTGGAGGCAAGAGGGAAGGGGGGGGAGTGGAGGCAAGAGGGAAGGGGGGGGAGTGGAGGCAAGAGGGAAGGGGGGGGAGTGGAGGCAAGAGGGAAGGGGGGGGAGTGGAGGCAAGAGGGAAGGGGGGGGAGTGGAGGCAAGAGGGAAGGGGGGGGGAGTGGAGGCAAGAGGGAAGGGGGGGGGAGTGGAGGCAAGAGGGAAGGGGGGGGGGGAGTGGAGGTAAGAGGGAAGGGGGGGGGAGTGGAGGCAAGAGGGAAGGGGGGGAGTGGAGGCAAGAGGGAAGGGGGGGAGTGGAGGCAAGAGGGAAGGAGTGGAGGCAAGAGGGAAGGAGTGGAGGAAAGGGAGGGAGGGAGTGAAGATGAGGGAATGGAGGTAAGAGGGTAGGAGTGGAGGGAGAAGGGGTGGGGGTAAGATTGGGGAGGGAGTGGAGGTAAGAGGAGGGTGGGGTGAAGGTGAGAAGAAAGAAGAAGAGGGATGGGGGGGGGGTGGGTGAAGAGACGAGAAGAAAGGGAAGGATGTTAAGAAAAGAGGTGAGAATGGGGAGGATGGGAGGATGAGATGGAAAAGGGTGGAAGTGATGGAAAAGGGAGGATTATGGATGAGGTACTGTGTTGGAATGGTTCGATACGACATACACGCACACCACAGTCGTACTTGATGTATACGTGTACAGATCAGTGGTGTTCATGAGTGGTGACACGATGAACAACTCCAGCTTCAGGAACTGCAGAGATAGCAAGCGGGAGATATGAAGTTGTGCTTGTGTTGTGTTCCTGCAGGCCATGGTTGAAGCAGGTCCCTTTTTGGAATGGCTGCAGATGCGGGGTTTGAGGATGGAGACTGCCCGAGCCGTCGTCACCGAACTGGGCATTGATAGCCGAGAGGTCTTTCGGATCTGCGCTGAGCCATCTCTCATCAGAGCCGAGCTCTTCTCCACCGCCAAGCAGAAGTTTCGCTTCGCAATGTACGTGGAGCTTCGGCACTTCGTCGAATCCCATTGGGAGGTGCGAGGTGACGGACAGGTGGGCTCCGCGCTGGCGGACGTGCTGTGTTCCATGCTGAGTGCCGTGAGCCGTGAACTTTCGAGCTGTGTGCAGAAGCTCGGCCTCCTGCTTTCCTCGGACTTCGAGAGCGATAGTGGGTCACTGACGGAGGATGCTGCATACATCGGTGAAAGGATTGCTGATGACTGCGGATTTCATGCTCAAGAACGGGGGCCATTATCGCAAGGTAGTATGGGGGTGTTGTTGGTATAACACTGATTTTATTTGATGTTATAAAGTATAACATAGTGCTCTTGAGCAGTGTGCTGGGTTTAATTCTGCAGAACATGCGACGTAGGATTTGAAAAACCGAATATGTATTACGGAAGATCCAAATTCAAAGCTGAAGTAGAAGTCGCCACCAACTGGTCTTGCGACAGCAGGCGAGGCGAGGCTCTGACGTTTTAACTGCCGAGTGGTCTTCCTCTGCGACCTCCGTACAACTTGGTGCTCAAAACCTCTGACCTTCTCCCTGTGTGCCGGGCAGCTGCACTGGTTGCTGCTGGTGGAGGATCTAGAACCACCATCGAGTGCACAGTTTACAGTTTTCGGCACAATAACTATCTTCGGCCAAAATGGTGTCTTCCTGCCTGTAATGGCATTGCCATGTTAATTACGGTGTCCTTTGTGAAGAGTAGGCGAGCTGTCGCCCGCACCATGGCCAAATTCCTGCCCTAACCAGCGGAGGGCACTGCATCAGCGGCACAGCCGCACCCTCGGCCAATGATGTTACCCCGCAGCCTTGTGCTGCGTACGAACTAAGAAGTCGTGATCACGTAATGTCATCACAAGCGGAACAGTTTGATTTCTTACTTGGGTCCTTAACAAGTGTTTTTAAAGGATTAGCTCTTCCGACTAAACAGGAATAGCTGGAACTCTTGATATACACTCGACCCCAGCTGTCCCTCCAGATCTGCTTGTGTGGACCAACGATGTGTTGTTGACATGTCCATTGTGACAAGTACCAATCATTGTGTGTGGGGCCCTCTCTACTTATAGGCCATGGGGCATAGGGCTAAAATGTGCTCAATTTGACAATTTCGTGCAACAACGCAGGGGATTACTTAAAATTGCTATAGATGGGTTGGGGATGTGCTCCTGAACAAGAAACACCATGTCCCCAGACACCAGGGGTGCTCATTAATTTTTAACGCGCACTTGATGAAAATGCAAGTAAATATATATTCATCAACTATACGTTACTGCATTTTCTTTTATTTCTGGATAGTTTGAGGAGTAAAATGAAAAAAATTGATTGTGATATTGTTTCTAGACCTCCTTTTCACTAAAATACACCAATAAACATGATATTTTTGTATCTAGATAGTCATAGCGATAAGTTGAAAATGAATCCAATCTGAAAATATGGTCCGCCGCAGCTGAAACACATGTTGTGCCACAAATAAATCATTTTTATTTTACTTTTTTAAAATTAACTTCTCACTTCTACCTTCTATGATCAGTTCATCTTCTTTGATTTGAAGAATGGCAATGAGTGGCAGTTGACGGCTGACTCCTTTTACTTTTTAGAAGATTCATTTTCAACTTATTTATTTAAAACAGTACAACATGTATACATTACGCATGTCATGGAAAGTGCTTGCATGATTAACAGTGTTTAAGAGTACTGTTACTTTTGCTTCGTTTCCATGTTCAATACATAATGTATACATGCCAGGATAAGGCAGACAGACATAAATAATTGAGACAATCAAATTTGTTTATGATATCCATTACATTATAATTTACATCATTGTTCAATTTACAGCTTTCAAGTTTGAGAAATTTGTACTATTAACTATATTCACAGGTATAAGGTCGAAATCATGAACACAGGACTTTCATTTAAAAAATGATTGTACTTAAGAATAAATTAATTTTATTCCTAGGAGGGGCCAGCTTCGCAAATTATGCAGAAGATATTTGTGCACTTGACCTAAAAGACACTTTAAAAATGAAGATTGATAAATTCATATGACCTCAAAAAAAGGAACTTCACCTCAATATTCTTCTTCATCAGAACCAGCTCCTTCCTCTGGCTCAGCAACTGGTTCATCGGATACAATTTCACCATTCTCGCATCCAGTGCATCTACAGAGTTCTGTACATTGCATACCAAGCTCACTGCAGCATGTTACGTCAGCCACTGACTGCACGTCATCTTTGAGTGCACGCTTACATTTTCCCTTCTTGCAGCTACAGTGTACTAGCTCCAGGATGTCATCAGGAGCAGGTGGAAGACTACACCAGTCCACTTCCAGAGAAGGTGTTCCATCAATCTCTTCAACTTTCCATCCTGATTCACTGGGAGCTGGAATTTCTGGCAGCTGTTCTAGGCAACGACGAAATATACCAGCTTGGTAATTAGCACGCATGATGTGTTTGATGAGAGAATCTCTGTTTGGTGGAAGGGATTCTCCAGCATGGACACCAAGTCGAAACTTATCATATCTGGCCTCGTTGACGGTTTCTGCTTTCTCCTGCCCATATACATGGCAAGCAAATCGCTCCAGTCTAGCAATTAGGTCATCTGATGGAGTGAATGACACCCCAAGCTCTTGAAAGGTTTCTTTGTACTTGTCATACTTAATCATTAGCTTGTAAGGTGTGACTTTCCCTTTTCCTCTGAAGGCGCTAACTGAGTCGCAACCAGTAAACGGGTGAAATCCCACAAGCGCAGATGTTACATCAGTTCCCAGCTGGCTCTGTAGAGATGTC
This sequence comes from Myxine glutinosa, assembly GCF_964187855.1. Classification (NCBI taxonomy): domain Eukaryota; kingdom Metazoa; phylum Chordata; class Myxini; order Myxiniformes; family Myxinidae; genus Myxine; species Myxine glutinosa. Next base: position 137,721,442 of record NC_136269.1, read on the forward strand.
ATATCAAGAGTTCGTACCTTATCTTTGACACCGGTGTGAAACAGTAGAGGCACAGTAAACTGATGAGCACAACCTAAACTAATTATGAAGACATCAGTGTCCTGGCATTTGATGACAATTGCTGGTGAATGCGTTCTATGCGCTGTGTCAGTTTCTTGTAGCCTTTTCTGTGCATAATCGGCATGCAAGAGGATTCTGGTGTCCGCTTCCTCATGACTGCAACGAAGCTCTGGAATTACTTCTGAGACTACCATGCCATTCTCAATCCCGAGGGCATGACATAGCTCTCCATGTGCGATGTACACCTTCACATTTCTGTAAGAGTCAGGAGGGCACTGTTGCCAAACATGTAGAAGATACTCCACGAATGCTTCCTTGTTCTCACTGGCACTGAGGAACTTCTTCCATTGGATTGGTCGCTTCTGGTTGGTGTTGTCCACCTGAATCCGTATAATCTGAACTCCTGTAGCAGCACGCCGCTTTCTTTCTGCATTCTTGATGCTCATTCTTGGGTAAGTGTCAGTGACAAAATGAATCTCTTTGGAATTCTGACGTACTGCTAGCTTCACCACTTTATCAAACAAATCTTTTGCTAACAGATGAAAGGTAGCTGGTGCAGATGAACGCAATGCCTGTAGCATAGCCATACCATCTATGATCCAAACACTTTCTTGTGGAATGCTGTCCACAATCACTGTTGGCTCAGCAGATTTCTGCAGATGGTGCATGATTGAAGCCTTGTCTGTCTTCACTAAAGTTCCTAGTTCTGTTGCTATAGGTAATGGCAGCGGACCAAGGCAGTAGGTCATCATGTGGCGTAAATCAACTTTACGCACCTTGGAAATAAATATCGGTCTTGCAAAAAGTTTTCTGTCTGCTTTCAAGGTGATAGTTTTCCCCTTCACTGTAGTTGTGGTTGTCTTTTTTGCCGTCTCAAACGTAGCAAGCTTCATTCGCTTTATTGGATCGAAGAAAGAGTCGTTTTCCACCTGTAGACGATCTTTGCAAAACAAAGTAAAGCTCTTAGTACCTTTATCATAAGCTTCCAGTAGGTCTTCTTGTATCTTGTCGGATGCTACAACGCCTGAAGACAGATGAATCAGCTCATTACCGTCAACTTCAAATGGATTGACCATACTTCGTATTGTGTTGACGACAGCTTCAACATCTTGTTCGTCACGTCTGACGCGAGTTTGATCAAGGTCTTTCCTGGATCTTGCTTGGTTTTCCTTCCCAGCCATTTCCTTACACTTATTGGTGATAGCTGAGCACTCATGTTGTGTAAGTAGCCATCGCAGGACAGCCCCATGGTTAGTAGTGAAACCAATCAATCCTCCCTTTGTTTTAGCATCCCTGTTGCATGTCTGCTCAATGCACATGTCGCACTCTATTTGAGCGAAACCATATTCCTCGACATTGGACAGCAAACTCTCCATCAGCTAATGCCACATAAGCCGAGAAGTGAGTTTCAGGCAGATCGCACATTTCAAGGTAGTAAGCTGATAGATACCGTGAATAGTTTGGCCTATCGTAGGCAAACATCCAGGGGAGGATCTTCCTCACAATGCACAAGTGGAGTTCCCAATTCCCTGTCCTTGTAGCTCTAGTGAGAAGCATCACATTCTCAACACAGTCAATATAGTCAGACCAAAATGCAAATGTTGGACACTCCAAGCTCTTCTTCTCAATGAAAGCCTCAAACGATGACACTAGGTCCTTGAAAGAGTCGCTGTCTATGGCATCAGATATCTCCTTCTTGTTGTATCTTAAATGCAGCCTGTTCATGACATCAGTTGCTTTTGTCTGTTCTTCTTCACTAACACTGTCGAAGTAGGCTTCCCACTGCAAATACCTCAGAGCATCATGCATTAATTTATGCGCTCTCATGCTTCGATTGTAGTGATGGCCATTCATTACGCCTACAATTGATCCCTCTGCAATGACACCAGCCTCAATAAGAATATCTGAGAGCCCTGCATCTTTGAACCGCTTGCCTATGCAAGCAAGATACGTCATCTTTGTATGGAACATCCCTAGACGAATGACTATCCTCTTCTTGAATACATCATTGCACCAAAGTATTTGTTGGGCCTTTGCATAAATTGCCTGGTCAAAGACGAGTACCACTACATACTGTTCAAGATTATCTGCATACTGGAGAGACCTGATTAGAATAGTCTGGACAGTGTCCATCTCAGTTGGGCTGGCATTTAGAACTGGGAGATATCCGACTACAGACTTGACTGGATACATTGTAGTTAGGAATGTATTAAACCCTGTCCATCCAGGAATGCCATCAAATTTGTACTTCAACATGTTGTATGCCATGTCTTGACTGCTGGCTTGGTCTTTAGCAGGTTCATGATTGTTCTGGTCAACATCTACTGTGGTACCAAGGCAGGGAGGTCCCCTTTTCTTCCCATATCCCATGAATGGACAGATTTCAGTGGGAGGAGCTTGAATTGTTCTTTGCCTGGTCCTTTTCAAAGATGGTGTTGTAGAAATCTCTACAGGTAATTCACTTGGTCTTTGTATCATTATACCATTAGTACTGTGCGTAGTCCCCTTGCCAGACAGTGTTTCTTCCCCGAAATCTATATTATCCCAGACTATAGTGGTGAATTTCCCCCTCTGTATATCAGGTGGTAAGTTCATATCCCCCATGCTGATTTGGCGCTGTGCAAGAGCTGTATTGTACTCCATTAAGGTTGTCTGTGAAATGCAATGCCCTAGCCCATTTATAATCCCTATTACGCTGGCGGAACCTGTCAGGTGGCGGATCGCGGTTGCTACTGCATAATGCTTTGGCATGGGTTGTTTTCCTTTTGAGGCCAAGAAAATTATATCTTGCGAAATTGATAGCAGCCTTCTTTGTTTGTCATCTGGAACTTCTACAAAGTCTGCACCATCCGGCTCACTGGATACACCTATCAGCCAAGCAAGGAAGTTGAACAGTTGAAAAGGAACCTCTGCCTTTACTTTATCTTCTGTTAGGTCGTCAGAAGTAGGTGGCCATGGTGGTGGTGAAGATGGCTTATTGGAGACAGCAGCCTTTATGATAAGTGCAGCGCTATACAGCATGCGTAAGTCGTCATTTGTGGGTGGTACTTTGGATTCTGAAACAGTTGGTATACTCTCCTCTTCATTATCTGTGCTGTCATCTGTTAAACTCCCTGCTGTATCGTCTACCAAGTCCTTGGCCAAATCTTCTGCTGATAGACACTCACTAAACACAATGTCACTCATGTTTCTACTTTTGGCTTTGATGAAGACTAACTGTGGAAAGCTTTTCTGTAGTCGCGTCTTCAGATGCCATGTTCGATATGGTGCATCGATGCCGCTGACATCTTTAATGGCACGGATAAATATCTTATTGAGTTTACTCAATGTAAGAATTTCTTTGCCTATAATTAGATGCTTTCTGATGGTGTTTTGGCTGAATTTGTCAAAAGCATCAATATAGCCATTTTGAACTGGGGTCAATGGCTTGCCAGGTTTACTCAAAAATCTTGTGTAGTTCTTGTAGCAGCCATGATGGTACTGAAGCTCCCTGGCAACCAAGTCCTCCCCTTCTATTTGATGCAGCATTTGTACATCCTCTTTTGCTTTTGCAGCCTTTAGAAGTTGACCTCCACTGATGAGTTCACATTTTACTAGCCTTACCATTGACCTCTTTCCTGAGATGTGACTGCGCTTGTATTGGTTGCTATGGCAGAAAATGCACTCTTCAGGAAACATATGTCGCCTGCTCCAATCTCTTTGGCTGCTGTTTGCATCTGAGGAACGCAACATTCTCTTTCTGCTGGGCTCTCCACTGCTTTCACTAACTACAACTGGACCATCGTCAAGTTCGTTCATGTCTGTCCCGGCATCTGCATTAAACAGAAGGAAGAAACAAATTTTGAGTGATTAGAATTTAACTTTTTTTCAACAAATATGAAACATGTAGTTATTTTCTTCCTACCTACCAACCATTGAATTATTGTCTAAACATAAATATACACAATTGTTTTCATTTTTTTTCTTCCAGTTACTTGTATACCCAATTTTTTCTGACAATATATTTTAAAAAATATATAATACAACAATTATATTGTTGCGAATATGGAATTTGGCCTCCATATCCGCTTGTAAATATTCCCCTATTTCCCCAATACTCCCCAACTATCCCCAATCCCCCATTCCCTAGTCCCATTGTCTGTAAACAACACTCTGTAGAACCGACCTTCCCCTTTTTCCCCCATTAAATGTCGTGCCCAGGTCCACCGCATCTCACGTAGACAACTTTCGGACATCTTGCTAGTTATTCTTAGTCTATGTCAGTTAAGGACTCGTTTCCATTAATTCTGACTCTTCGTTGCACCAGAATGTGATTATATGGCACCAGTAGTGAGTTTAGGACCTTCCCATACCTCCCCGCATCTCTTCCCCATGAAGAAGCTACAACAACAACAACAACTACAACAGCAGAGGGGGGCGGCGCGGCGACGGCGCGGGGAGTGTGCGTCCTCACACCGGCTCGGTTAGCCGCCATGACCATGCGCTCCGACGGGGTTACCACGAAGGGGCTGGCTGTCAGCTCCTCGTCAAGGGCGGAGCCTGGTAACCCCCCCCGCACCCAATAAGAAGGGCGGACCGATTCCATCTGGGGCGGAGCTAACGAGCCGAGGGCGTGTCACTCCCCGCCGGATATACGAAGCGACTCACCGGACGTGACGTAAGATGCGCCCCCAGCTTGAGACGACAAGACGCCACCTCGAGCGCTGTGAAACCTCCCGCATCTCTGGACCGGACCGGGTCGATTCTGCCCTGAGCCCAGGTGCACCTGGAGCCATCGCTACCCGCCTTTCCTTGCCATCAATCCCCGTGTGAGTCAGCCTTGTCCCGTTTATCTGTCGTCTGTTGGGGTTAATATAAGTGTGTCTAAGTGCCTGTCTTTCTATGATGTCCCTCTTGTAGTTGTAATCTAACCTTCCGCCTTAATATAATCTCCTCCGGAGGTCTTGAGAACCGTATCCCTGGTGTCGTGTCATTTTAATCCCAGCCGTGTGTCTTTTCCTTCATTGACCTAGCGTAGCGCGACTAGTCAACGTTCGAGCATAATCGGGTAAACTGTGCAGACGTGGTCATACCAAACCGCTCGGTAAACTAACATCCACCACCGCGTCTGTAACAATTGGTGTCGAGGAGTGGAATTCGGACCCGGGACTAAATTTATTAGGCCCAAATTTGTAGTAGAATCGATTCGGAGCGCGTTTCCCGCGCGTAATTATAACGGCGAAATTTGATTTTGTTATACGAAAATAAAAACCCGAATTTTGAAAGTCGCGCTATGGCAGACCAAGACAGCTGGGGTCCGGTAGTGGAGAGTGAGGCAGGGTCGGTCCAGGACCAAATTGAGGGACGCGAGGAGAGCGAAGCAGTGAGGGTAGCAGGTTCGCAAAGTAGCGCCGTCACGCACGAAGTAGCGGGCGCGCAAAATGGCGCCTCGCAGATGGCCACGGCGTCCACGCCCGCGACCGTGGCAGCGCCCCTGGTGGATTTGAACCTTTTTTTTATACAAATAAAGGCCCTTATGGCCCAGAATAGTGAGCGATTGGAGGGCCAAATGGGGGTAATGGGGAACCGGATGAATGCTCAGTGAGCAATTGGGGGTAATGGAAAACCAAATGGGGGTAATGGGAAACGAAATGGGGGTAATGAGGGACGAAGCGAGGGGTACTGGTGAGGGATTAGACAATAATTTTAAGGGATTAGACGAGAAATTTGGGAAATTAGACAATAGATTAGGGGAAATACAGGAGGGGTTAATGGGGGTAGAAAACAGAATGGCCGCTCAAGAGAATCAAATGGAAGGGATGCAAAAAGGGTTAGAGGGGTTAGAAAACACCATGGAAAGCAAATTGAAGGACATGAGGGACCAAGCGGAAAGGGAAGTTAAACAAATGGGGCAGCAGATAGAGGGGGTCAGAATGGGGGTAGAAACCAAACTGGATGCTCAAAGGGAGGAAATGGAGCAGATGAGGGTGGCATCTGGGCAGGAGATGCAAGTGATGGGAGAGGAGATCAGAGGAGGAGTGAGTGAGGAGGTCGGAGGAGTGCGCGAGGAGGTGAGGCACTGTAAGGAGCACATGGAGAAGGAGGTGAGAAAGGGGACTGTAAAGTTACAAGGGGGCATAGAGGACCTGACGCAGGAGGTGGAGCAGCTGACGGTGGGACAGACGGAGTTAGTGGAGCAGGTACAAAGGAACACTGCGGTAATAGGAGGGTTAAAAGCGACACAAAATGACCTAAAAAATGACTTGGTAGCGACGAAGAGGGAATGTCAGATGGTACGTGAGGGACTGACAACGAGGTTGGACGAGGTGATAGAGGTAATGGAGACGAAGGACCGGCAGGTGAGGACGCACATGGAAACGGTCAAGGTAGCCTTGGAGGACGAGCTTGAGGAGACGTACCGGGGAATAAAAGAGGTGAAGCAGAAATTAGAAGAAGTGGAAGAAGGGATGAGCGAAATTAAGAAGCGACGGAGAGGGGATAAGAAAGAGATAAAAGAGGAGATAAAAGAATTGGTCCAAAGTCTGTGTTTGGATCATGATGATGTGCCCATTAACCGGATGAGGGATTCGCAGGTGATGGAGGAGAAGCGAAGAGGAAGAGGACCCGGTGTAAGTGGTGACCAATATGGTCGTGCGTATGATGCGCCAGGTGATTTAAGAAGCTTGGGGGTCGAGATGGACCCGGGTGTTCGTGAGAGGCCGTTGGTGAAGTGTGCGACAGGTCTGGTGTGCGAAAGAGGAGGTGTGCGAGAAAGTCCGACTCTGGGGAGTGTGAGGAAAAAGTGTGTGCCAAGGAGTGAGGGTGCTGGCGAGAATGAGTCGGTCGTAGCACGTGTGCGAGGGGGCACATGGAAGCGCGGTATGGTGAGTGTTACAGAGGGTGTAACGGGAGAGTGTGCGCGAGAAAGGTGTGTGACGGACAAGTGCATGAGGAAAGAGTGCGCTGTCAAAGGCAAGGAAGAATGCACACCTGTGATGAGTGTTACAGAGGGTGTAACGGGAGAGTGTGCGCGAGAAAGGTGTGTGACGGACAGGTGCATGGGGAAAGAGTGCGCTGTCAAAGGCAAGGAAGAATGCACACCTGTGATGAGTGTTACAGAGGGTGTAACGGGAGAGTGTGCGCGAGAAAGGTGTGTGACGGACAGGTGCATGAGGAAAGAGTGCGCTGTCAAGAGTAAGGGTGAGTGCGCTGTCAAGAATGGAGGTGAGAGTAGTGAGAGTGACACGGAGCGTGAGTTGGTGGTGACAGGTGAGCGAGGATGCACACCTGGGATGGAAGGATGCACACCTGGAATGGTAGAGCGTGAGTGGGAATGCACGCTGGAGTTGGTGGTGAGGCACGTGGTTGGGTGTGCGAATGAGAGCACACCTGTGATTGTCACAGAGGAGGTGACAGAGGAGGGGGCGCGAAGAGGTGTGTTGGTGAGGTGTGCGACCAACGAATGTGTGCCAAAGTGCTCGGTGGTCAGGTGTGTGACCAAGGCTGTGAGTGGAATGAGGGTACCTGGGTGTGTAAGGAAAGGTATGAGCAAGCAAGGGGTAGCATATGCATGTAAGAATCCAGGTGAAGCATCGACGGTAACCAGGTTAGAGGTTAGGTCGACTTTTAGCCGAAGCGGGCCCTCGGTGCGTGCCGGGCCTCGCTTTGAACGGCCGCGTCCAGGCTCCACTAGGTGGAGCGGGCAGCTGGATAGGAAGGGTCGTCATGGCGACCACGTTTTGTGGAGACGTGCCGGCAGGTCGAGATCGAGCCATGGGATGGCTCCGTGCCGAGATGGTGCGTGGGGTCTCGGGCCGGGTAAGCTCCTGTCCCTGCCCCGAATGCCGGACGCACCCAGCCGCCGGCACAAAACAACCAGCATTCATTGCTCGGCTTTACGAAGCCGGGCTTTGGACAGGAATTGGCGCACCGAGAGGCATTAGTGAGTAGACTGGGTGATGAGGTTAGTGTTTTGGACCCAAAATTAGAGAAAAACAAAATTTGATGATTGGCAAGGGATTGGCAGTAGTGATTGGCAGATGATGGGTAGTGATTGGCCAAATTTTTGAGTTGTTGAAATTTGATGTGCAAAAATTGGTAGTGAGCGATGGGCCCGGTGGGTAAGGCTGGCATCCCTGCCGCCCTTCCCATGGTGGGGCAAATGCGCAATAGATTATGGGGTTGATGGCAGTGAAAACTAGCCCGGGTGGGTTAGGTTATCTTGATAGGGATCTAGCGAAGATGACATTAGGTGACGTTAAGGTTAGATAGTGACTGATACCTGTAGTGGGGACGCAGGTAGATTAGTATGGATGATAATGACGTGGGAGCGCAATAGTTTAAAGGGACGACTGGGAAGCGCAAGTTTCAGAGGGGAGTAGTTAGATGAGATGATGCCGTGTGTGTGTGAGGATGGAACAGGTGTGATTGCACAGGTGTGCAACTGGACAGGTGTGTGGAGCAGTGTATGAGTAGTGAGTGTTATGGATCAGCGCGAATGCGCTTGGGGAGAGAAGGGTGCAGGTGGCACCAGGTGTGAGAGCACAGGTGTGCAGGTACAGGTGTGTGGAGAGAGTTGGAGTAAGTGGTACGGAGTGGTGTGCATGGTGCGAAGGTGTGGATGGGGGAAGAGTGGACCCCTTTCACGAGTACCCGGGGCGGGTAGTGTAAGTGTTAGGTAGAGGGTATAGGTAAATTGTGGTTGGATATTGGCATTTGTGGTGCGGGTGACAGAATGGTATTGTGGATGGGTGCATTAGTGTTGTGGAAATGGCTGGGCGTGTAGCCTGTTAGTGCGTGTAGTTGGTTGGGCACTCCACCACTGTGAGGATGTCGGCCAGGTGAGGCCGCAGGTGGGCTCTGGGAGCCGGTAGTTATGAGTGGGTGCCTGAGGATCCCGGGTGTGGATCGGGCAGCCCAGTGCCAGAGAGGGCACCGAGTGGGGAGAGCGCCAGAGGGCCTTCCCCAGGTAGTTAGGTTAGGGTAAGGAGCAGGTAAGCTCGGAGGCAACTGCAGTGGTGGAGGTGTGCAGGTGGGTAGACCCGCTGGGAGAGGTACACGCCACAGCCCAGAAATTGTACGAGGGCACCGGGAGATGAATCGGGGGAGTGAGACCCCAAATTGAAGAGCACCACAGTTTGGCCAATGGGAATTGGTTTTTAGAACCCATAGTGTAAGAGGGCCAATGGTTTGGCCGGAGAAAGACCCCGGGTAGTGTAAAGTTGTTAAAGGCATTTAGGAAATAGTTAGGATTGATGAACCTGTCGCACCATACGCAGCCACTTGCCTGTGGTGATGATGATGACTCCACGCCTGTGTTTTCTTTGTTCTGTTGCAGGAAGTAAGGACTGCTGTTGGATTTGTGAGACGCATCACGACGTGGATGAGACATTGGGGTGATTCCATCTCTCCCTCCTTAGGAGGGACTGATGATGAATTGGTAATGGCAAATTGTGATGTTCAGTTGGAGATGGCAAATTTTGATGAGAGTTGAAAATGGCAAATTTGATTGGTTAGGAGGGAGAGAAGACGAATTTGGTTTATGGGAGGAACGGGGAAGACAGTAGGGACGTTTGTTGATTGGTAAAGTAGATGTTTATGGGTAGTGTTGTGTTTTGTGGATGCAGTAAGGGGTAAGGGAGGGGCCATGTAGGTTACCTGGTGGGGGGGGGGGGGGCGTACGGTAGGAACGTACCTGGCTCACCTGGTTCCCATGTGCCCCCAGTGTGCATTACCTTACATTGCGTGCACTTTTGCGCCCTTACCACCTTACTCACTTGTCTTCTTCTTTTGTCTCCCACCTCCGAGGATCTGGCTTTGGGGTAGAGAGAGAGGAGAGAGAGGTGCTGGCTTCGCAGTTGTGGGCCTGCACTTTCGCTGTTTGCTGCCTGGATCGATACACCATATGGACCGCAATGTTTGTGGCCACCCACCATGGACCGCAGTTCTTTTGCGGCCAAGCACCACCCATTGATGGACCTCTGGGTCAACGTGGCACCTATGCCAAACAGGTGAACCACTAATAGTTGGCCCCCTGACGGCCACAATAAGGAAATGGACGCGGTTGGCGCCTTTCTTTATTTTTTTTGAAGGAAGTAAGAAGGCCAAGTGCACCACACGAAGGCAAGACCAGCGGCAGAACATCGGCCGGCTGCGACACCACACAATGATTTATAAACACTTTATTGGTGCACCGGATGGTGCTGACTGTGTGATGGGGTGGTGCTTTTGATGCTTGGAAGGGGTGCTCTGCACATTATTAAAGGCCGTAGGCCACAGAGCACTCGTGGGTTGGTGTATCGATGCTGGCATGCGTGCTCTCTCTATGCATAACATCTGCATGTGTTCCTCCAGAAACAGGTCCTGGATCGTAGTGTAAATAGCAGCGTAGTCGTGTAAATAATGCTCCCTACCGGCTGTATGTTTAGTTTGCGAATTCTTTCCGGATTCGGTTATCCTGTGGGTGTGTTTCTGTGAGGAGAAGGGTGCAACGTCGCAGGGGGACATATTTACTCATTTGTGAATATCTGTAAAACTGTCGCACTCAGGGTAGAGTTAATAGTAGAGGGAACTACATCTGAGTGCCACACTAAAATAGGTAAAAATTTATCGGGTCGGGACGCCCCGAGGGTAGAGAAGGGTGCAATGTTGCGAATATGGAATTTGGCCTCCATATCCGCTTGTAAATATTCCCCTATTTCCCCAATACTCCCCAACTATCCCCAATCCCCCATTCCCTAGTCCCATTGTCTGTAAACAACACTCTGTAGAACCGACCTTCCACTTTTTCCCCCATTAAATGTCGTGCCCAGGTCCACCGCATCTCACGTAGACAACTTTCGGACATCTTGCTAGTTATTCTTAGTCTATGTCAGTTAAGGACTCGTTTCCATTAATTCTGACTCTTCGTTGCACCAGAATGTGATTATATGGCACCAGTAGTGAGTTTAGGACCTTCCCATACCTCCCCGCATCTCTTCCCCATGAAGAAGCTACAACAACAACAACTACAACAGCAGAGGGGGGCGGCGCGGCGGCGGCGCGGGGAGTGTGCGTCCTCACACCGGCTCGGTTAGCCGCCATGACCATGCGCTCCGACGGGGTTACCACGAAGGGGCTGGCTGTCAGCTCCTCGTCAAGGGCGGAGCCTGGTAACCCCCCCCCCCGCACCCAATAAGAAGGGCGGACCGATTCCATCTGGGGCGGAGCTAACGAGCCGAGGGCGTGTCACTCCCCGCCGGATATACGAAGCGACTCACCGGACGTGACGTAAGATGCGCCCCCAGCTTGAGACGACAAGACGCCACCTCGAGCGCTGTGAAACCTCCCGCATCTCTGGACCGGACCGGGTCGATTCTGCCCTGAGCCCAGGTGCACCTGGAGCCATCGCTACCCGCCTTTCCTTGCCATCAATCCCCGTGTGAGTCAGCCTTGTCCCGTTTATCTGTCGTCTGTTGGGGTTAATATAAGTGTGTCTAAGTGCCTGTCTTTCTATGATGTCCCTCTTGTAGTTGTAATCTAACCTTCCGCCTTAATATAATCTCCTCCGGAGGTCTTGAGAACCGTATCCCTGGTGTCGTGTCATTTTAATCCCAGCCGTGTGTCTTTTCCTTCATTGACTTAGCGTAGCGCGACTAGTCAACGTTCGAGCATAATCGGGTAAACTGTGCAGACGTGGTCATACCAAACCGCTCGGTAAACTAACATCCACCACCGCGTCTGTAACAATATTTTTGTTTGGCCTTTAGGATATCATGGGATGGAACGTGCAATTTGATGCAACAATAAAAACTTGTGCCATCTCACGTTGGTATTTGCCCCAAATAAAGCCGGCAGCATCATCCATGCATTGACAAAATAGCGGTCACACTCAAAGTAACTGTGCAAGTAAACATTTGCACCTTAAAAGTATACATGCACACTGTGCACAAAAAATTGTCGATAGCTCCGCCGTCTTCCTGGATTTTTTGAGAAACTGTTTAGAACAAAGTCCACATGTTGTTTTTTTTAAATTGTCGATAGCTCCGACGTCTTCAAGGATTTCTCGGGAACTGTTAAAAACAAAGTGGGGTTTTTTTTCCGCCACCAAGACGGCAAAGTGTTTTTTCATATCTAATGTATTTCATTGATATTCAGTTGTTGTTTTTCTACTCAGATCAGTGAGTAAATTTTCTTTTTTGCCTCAATACAATAGTAGGTGACGTTTTTTTTCTTCAAAAAACTTCCATGTCCCCCCCCCCCAAGAATCTATTGGTGCATCCCTTGTTATACATTTGTACACGCTTTGCTAGTAAAAATATTAATGACCATGACCACCGCGCAAAAAAACAACAAAACAAAAATACAAAATAAAAATAAACAACATGTGTTTATTGTTTATAATTATAGAGTTTAAAATTTTGCAAACATCTGTCTTTTTTAGTAACAAATATCAAATCATGGTTTTTTTAACAACTTCTCCGACAAGGTAAACATACTTTTTATTACCATCATTTACAGGACAGTAAGAAGTACCTACCGTACAATTTAGTAAAAATGTGTAGTCTACATGTACAAAATTATTTCTTAATTCTTTGTGGATCCTAAAAACTGTAATGAGGTGTGACATGAGCCTGATGACATAAACCACAATATCCCCACATATCATGATACTATTACTAAAGTAAAAGAGCATGCTTGCAATAGTACGATTTGTATTATAAATTGTAGTCTTGAAATAGATAAACAAAATCATAAAATGTACATTTCATCATGCATGACTTGCTGAGTCTGCTGTACATTTGTCAATTGAATTTGAAGATACTACTCTTCTAAGGCCAACTCCAAATCTTCCGGAACTTGTTACTAACTTGCTTGAATCAAGCATGATGATTTATTTGATCATGATATATGGCAATGTAATGTGAATTCTATCATCACGATCAGATTCTATCATCATGATCATGTCTATGTTTGCAGAACAATTGAAACTTTTGGCTAAACTTAAAGCTTACTAAAAAAATTACTACATAATCATATTAACTTACCATGAGATGTAGATGTTTCGGTCTTTTTCTCCTTCAGCCTGTTCACTTTACTGATGTCACAAAAGCGACGTGAACAATCATAATGGTAGCCAATGTTGGGATTTTCTGGTTTGGCTTCAATGCAGGATTGTGTATCGGCAAAATCAAGCCCCAGCTTTACCGCACAGTCGGCCAGTAAATCGCGTTCTTTACAGTCATAGAGCAACCATTTACTCGCAAATTCAACAAAGCGGGCCCAGTTTTTATCATTGAATTGAATGAAATTGCTTTTAGTTTTATGGACAACATGCATCACGCAAAATTTGGACGAAAATTGAACAGGTTTTCCTGTCACTGCCGAAGCAATGGGCGTCGCCATCTTGGTTTGTCAGCTACCGAACGGAGCTTAGTATGAGCTGCGTGATTGGCCAATTACGGCACCTGACGTATCTGGAGCGCTCATTCGCTGAATTTATCACGTGAACAACCTTGTCCGCGAATTTTAAACCTGATTTTTTTAATCGAAATTCTTTCTTTATTTGTATTTTAATGTGCAGGTATATTTATTGGGGACATTATTATATCGAATGGAACGAATATTTTGCTGATTTTCATGAATAAATCAAGTAATCCCCATTCCTGTTGCACGAAAAAGTGGATTTTAATGGTATGCCCCATGGCCTATTAGTCCTTGCAGTGATAGTGCTTGTGGGTGATATCATCGTTCTCCGAAGATACTGACACCGCTGTAATAGGCTGAGGATCATTGTGGTGACGTACATTTGTGGTTGTACAACCAACCTTTTGAGAATCAAGTTTCCACAAGTCGTAAACGGCAATCTCCCATGACATCTACCACCTTTTATAGTACCGATGGTTGTTTACATGGGATCATCGTGTTGGCAGCAAATGAACGACCTGAGATGATTTTTTAAATATCAAGTTACTATGTTAATGTAACCTCGACCATGCGTGTGTGAAACATATGGATCTTCACAAGATGGAGTTTCCCACGACCCACGAGGGATACTGAGCGGTGGTTGTGTCGAAGATGCAGCTTCTGACGACTTGACCTGCGATGTCACCCCACCTGGGAGCGGTTAGCAACATTTATGCTCACACATTGCATCATTACCAGTTCAAATGCAGTACCTGTAGATATATTCCTCAAGGAAACAAGGTAGAATTGCCATTGTGGGGAGAGCAGGAAAGCCACTGGGGGAGAGCAGCCTAGGTGAGTGGTGAATGCACCCAGGGGAAGGGGAAGTTCAGCGAGTGATGAAAATCACTCGGGCAGGGCGGCTCAGTGAGTGGTGAATGCACCATGGGGAAGAGGGTGGAGGGGTTCAGCGAGTGGTGAAAGCCACTCGGGGAGAGCAGCCGAGGTGAGTGGTGAATGCACCCAGGGGAAGGGGGTGGAGGGGTTCAGCGAGTGGTGAAAGCCACTCGGGGAGAGCAGCCTAAGTGAGTGGTGAATGCACCCAGGGGAAGGGGAAGTTCAGCGAGTGGTGAAAGCCACTGGAGGGGCCTCGCGGGCTCAGTGTGTCGTGAAAGCCACTGGGGGAGGGCGGGCTCAGCAAAGCACGTTTTTGTAGGTAATGTTGTGGATGATGGTTGCTGCTTCATACATTAGTATATATATATATATGATGGAAATCTTGGGTTGTAGGATTTTGTTTGAGGGCATTTATACCAATCCTGCAGGGGGTGTTGTGCAGTTGAAGGTTGAATCTGATACTCTAGCGGAGTGCACATATGGTGAGTAGTTTGCATTTGCCAGCAGGCTGAAAATGTACGCTTTTCAAACCTGTGGAATGTGCAGTCGATCAACGACCTTTCACAACCTCGTACTGCACTGTGTGCAGGTGAAGTGACTGCGGACAACGTGAGCTTGTTCCAAGGCCTTCCCTTGGGTCACCCGCAAGCTATGAGCGCTGCTGGAGCAGCATTGGGGTCGCACGGCATTCTTACCCAGGCCTGTGACGTCATATACCCGACACTGGGTAAGAATGCGTTTACACACGTGCTCAAACTTGGTCAATCCACCATTTTAAGCAATTGAAAGTTTTTAATTGGTATGTATCCATTTCTACTTAACGTGTGCTAGCTCCTCCACTAATACGAGAGCAGGTGTTGTTAGTGTGCAGGAAGGGTGTCGGAGTGAACTCCATTCAATGTACAATGTGCGCTGAGTGGGTTCATCAAAAATGTAGTGGTTGAGAGGGTCATTAACCAGTGTGGCAGCTACATTCAAATGTAAGGTGTGCACAGAGGGAGCTGCAGATGGAGGAAATGTTGAGTTGGATGTTGGAGACGGCGTGAATCTGGAAGGTGTGAAAACATTTTGCTACCTCGGAGACATGCTGAATGGAGAAGGTGGATCAGACTCGGCAACGGTTGCTGGAGTGAGATGTGCATGAAAGAAGTTTTGGGAACTGAGTGGCGTGCTGATGATGAGGGGAGTGTCATTGAAGCTGAAGGGAAAGGTGTATGCTGCATGTGTGAGAAGTGTTATGATTTATGGGAGCGAGACATGGGTAATGAACGTAGAGCAGCAACGAAGGCTGGAAAGGGTGGAAATGCGAATGGTTCGATGGATATGCGGAGTATCGTTGAGAGAGAGGAAGACAAATGATGAATTGCGAAAGATGATGGGAATAGAGCCTGTGATGGATGCTGTGAAGAGAAACAGGTTGAGATGGTTTGGTCATGTGTTGAGGAAGGATGAAAGTGATTGGTTGAGAAGAGTGATGGAAATGAATGTAGAAGGAAGTAGAGGACGGGGAAGACCGAGAAAGACTTTGCTAAAGATGGTGGAAGAAGAAATGCGGGCAAGGGGGTTAACAAGGAGAAATGCAGAAAATAGGGTAAGATGGAGAAGATTGTCATGGGGACCGCAAGGCTAACCCCCACTCTAGCAGGGAAAATGGCCTTAAACTGCCTGTTGTTGTGTAGTTAAAGTAGTGCTCCTTACAGCTATGGATGGATATGTAATACACAGCATATATGGTCTCTCAACCTGCCATTCAAATGAGGCCTTGTTTTCTGGACAGGTGTGCAAATGTCTCGAGTTACATCGATGTGCATTTGAACCAAAATACCGGCCAATGGTGCAACTGTAGTTTTTTTATCTGAGGGAAGACCATTTAAGGGACCGTACGTACTGCGAGCACATATGAGTAGTAGAATGACACCGATGGTGGGTTGTTTTCTCTATCCAAGATTGAGACGATATCTATGACAAAGGGAAAAAGGACAATGAAGGGACAAGTTTGTCGCAATAAGTAAGGTAATGAATGAATAAATGAACGTGGGGGAGGAAACGGTGTAAGTCGGGGGCAACATGGGATTGTAGTGCACAACCTGCTTGAAAGCCTTGGAGGACGAGTGGGATGGAATAATATTCAGATCAAGAGATGAGAGAAAAGAGGGACAAAGGAGTTGAGGTTTGCAGTTCACCTGGATTTTGGAAGTGGCACCAGAAGAGGGTTTAGCGGAACAACGCATGCGTGGAGGAGCTGGAGGGAATCAGAGAATTGAGAGAGCGGCAGAGGCTTCTTCCAGATGTGTACATGAAGGCTGCACGAAAATCATCTTTAACATAAGCGCGAGAGGGGGGATTGGTGGTGATACCGTGATAATAAAATGGATTTATACATATTTTGGATCTTGCGGTTTTACACAAGGAATGCCAGGCAAGTCCAAACCTCTTAAGGAAAATGACAACTCGTCCCCATCAGGTGGTGCGATTGCACGAGTTACAACATAGAGGTGCCGAGTCGTTGGTGACAGTAAGAAGAAGATGTATGTACCGTGGGTCACATGGTAAGAAAAACAGGCAAAAGGTAGAAATGATTTAAAGGAGAAAGGACAACACAGCTTCGTATCTACGAGACCGAAGGAAACAAGATGGTTGCACTTGTAAACTGGTTCTTTGTACATTTGTTGCAGGGGGGCAGCTGAAGGGTACACGAGAGTTCTCCTGTTCAAGCTGCTCGCAGTCGTTCCACCACGAGGCCACGCTGATGCAGCACATGGAGAGACACCCCCAAGGTTTTCATCACAGGAAGCACAAGTGCACCTACTGCCCCTACACGTGCAACTTCAAGAGGCGTCTGTACGAGCACCTGAGGGTCCACACCGGAGAACGGCCTTTCAAGTGCTCCGTATGCGAGAAGGGGTTCGCGCGGTCGACCGAGCTTCGAATGCACGCCAGGGTCCACACGGGGGAGAAGCCCTTCACCTGTCCCGTGTGTGGGAAAGCCTTTGCGCAGCTGCACCATGTCCAGTCCCACTTGAGGGTTCACACGAGGGAGCGCCCGTTCAAATGTCCCGTCTGTGATGAGACGTTCGTTTGGTCAAACGAACTTCGGAGGCACACAAGGTTGCACAACGGGGACTGTCGACGAAATAACGCTGGGACCTATCGGGGGCTCAGAGTACCTGTTAAAAAAGAACACTCAGAAGAAAACAGCCAATGACATGTGCATGAAACTCAGGAAATAATTAATCTTTAAATGTGAAATAAACATGAGGAAGAAGATCTGACATGTGGTGTTATTATGGACGTGTTCTGACTTTAAATGTCCAGCAAAGGAGATTGCAGGCAAATGCACAATACAATTTCCATAAATAAAACCACCTCCAACATGTCACGGGCCTAACCTCCACCCAAGTATTTCAATGAAATTATCGATCGATGTTCTCACCCACCTGGCTGTTCTCGATGTTTGTGGACAATGAGCTGCGTCGAGTTAAGGGTGAAAACGGATGATTTGCCATGAGGATTCGACGTTTTGTTGAGCATGGACAACGAACATAACTTGGGAAAAGATGTGCGGTGAAGGCAGGGTAATACACCTCGCTGCTGTGATGAGGACCGTGGTTACATCTCAGCGTCATTTGGATAATACTTCATAGAGGGATCTCCTTACTCTTTTACCACCTCCCATCTCCCCTCCCCCCAACCCTCCCACTACTCTTCACCCCACCCTGCCATGATTAATTAGCATATTGACCTTCCGTAATAAAAGTTTTGTTTTCCTTCGAAATGGTGTGCATACTGTCACCTCCCCAGGATTAATACCCCTGGGTGATGGATGGCCAACCGAGCTTTAACTCTGAGGTGTATGAGCCGAATTGACGACGGGTCCTTTGGCACGCGCGGGGAACAGTTTCCTGGTCTTATTTACACGGACGGATGCAACGAGGGTTTTCCGAAACCACGAACAAATAAACAAGACAGAACATCAGGAATTAAAAATGCAATCAATAATGAATTTAATGAAAATAATGCCAGGATAACAAAAATGAACTTACGGTAAACTAATTCCTATATTGAGGTGCCTCCACACGGACTCGTATATGAACAAGGGGAAAACGAAAGTAAAAATAAATAATATTCCTGCCGGCCGGCATTTATCTTGCTCAGAATGGCACGAATCGCCACGCGGCACACTGAGCCGTGAAGCGGCGGCAAAACGTCCCCCTCTTCCGGTCGTTCCACAAAGCGCCGATGTTTCTCAGGCGCACACAGCATGAAGCATAACCATCACGAGCCAGCACCAAGAGAGCGAGAGTTGCGTCCGCCTTTCACATAGCCCGGAACAGAGACAGAAAAATGCTTCCGCTTTCACTGCAGCCAGGAACAGAGAGAGAACGCGGATGCGACCACCTGCGACCAAGCCCAGAACGAGAGACAGCAAAATGGCGGTCGCTTCACCTTTTTGCTCCAGCACTAGAATGTTCGATGATGTCACACTCTAACCAATCGGGCTGTGGCCTCACGGCCATTCTTGACGCCCATCAAGAAGATTTGGCTAGGCGGGGTAGTGGTGTCCGGAGCCGGTTGGCGAGTGTTATTTTAATTATGTGCCAATCGCATGGCTGGCCGAATAAATGTCATAAGAACAAAGGGAAAAATCACAAGAGCAGTTACACACTGGGAATTTATTCTTATGCCCTATCTAATTGGCATAGCTCCACCCCTCGCACGGAGACACAAACGCTGACACGAACATCCGGTCCTAACTTAAATACATCGAGGTGGCTCCACGGCATACGGAGCACGCTAATCTATACAATTCTATCTGGACTAAGGTATTTCATTACCTAGCCCCACACACTTAACAATAATCTTCATACTTCAATAGTTGTTAATCACTTCCACTTCACCGATATAACACTATGATGGAATACGGTAGTTCTCCATATGTAGGAATGGCATGGGAAAAAATAGGACCGCGGGTCCTGAATCTCACCTGGATCAGGAGCAACAGTCACTCGAACCCCCCAGACCTTGATATTTTTTATGCCGTTAACAAACTTTGGTACATCATGGGTGATGAAAGTTGTGATCAAGTTTCATTGAAATTGTGTGTATAGCTTTGGAGAAGAAAGCAAATATATATTATGGGGGGGCAAAAGGCCATACAATTTCACCAATTCAATTTAATTAATTTAGTTAATTTCATTTCAATTTGAAGTAGACCACCATAATGAGTGCAGATTTTGATGCGGTCATACACCTGCATTAGGCATCAGATATGAAGCTTCTGGCCAAGTTTCATTGAAATCGTGTTTGGTTCAAGCAATAATGAGTGAAGTGTTTATGGACTCACTGACTAACCTGGACACTGCTCGATCGCATAAGCTCCCCGCAAAAAATGGGCACCCCATTAATAAGAGTATTTATGAAGTGTGTTCATCCTCGAGGCCTTGCAAGGTACCAATCCATTAATACATGTTGACCAAGTTGAGTGTAAAAAATACTAAAAAATAAAATAAAAACGAAAAATAAATACATTAAAAAAGTTTTCAATATGAATTTAGCAAGAAAGAATTATGGAGTGATGGTTGAGGGGCACAGCCAGGGAAGAACCGTGGGGGGCACAGTTAGAGAAGAACCGTGGGGGGGAGGAGGAGGGGGAGGAGGGCACAGATTTGAGATGAGAGAAAACTGCTTCTTGGTACATCATGGGAAAAAGTCTTTCACGAACTGGCTGGTCAGGCCTAACGTTTGACTGACTAGTTAGGGCAGGAATTTGTAATTTGTTCACGATGCTGGCAATAGCTCACCCGGTCTTCACAAATGACATCAGGGATCTTTCATGCCCACCAAATAATGTCGGCAGACATATCAAGATGGAGGAGAGGTGGAGGGAGGCAAAGAGGGTAAAAGACGAGCCTTACAGTCACTCTGATCATCCAAGCTAACCATGACCCAAGCATGTCTGAGTGCACGTGATCGCTATAGATACGCAGAGTCCACCAAGATACAGGCCACGAGCATCCAGAAGAACAGATCTTGCACAGCGGTGTACCATGTTCCTTTTTATTGTGGTTAACAATTAAAATGAATGCAAACAGGAAAACAGCCGTTTTCTCAAGCTCACGACAGCACAGCGTTAATGACTGTCGTAGCTCTTCACACAAGCACTCATCACGGCACTTTAACAAAACCTGCCAACGGAGGGAAACTAAACTACAAATACGTGACTTCAGCTGCTGTGTAAGTTCTTATTATAAATAAATGGAGCTGTAACATTGGGTTCCAGACAGAAAGAAAAAAAAAATCTTTACAAGGTTTTCATTCAAATGTAATTTTTGCTACTCTGTCAACAAAAGACAGTAGGAAACCAAGAGGGGAGGGAGGGGAAAGGGTAGGGGGGCACGAGGGGGGAGGGAATTATGAATGAATGGACGACTGTAAGGAGACCGACCTGCAATGTGGACATAAAAACACCAGGACATGCTTGCAAAACCAGTCCGTTATCGAGGCCTTGCACGGAAAAGGACTCCGTGCAGCCACTAGCCAAATCGACCTTAGAGCCAAATCCGTGTGCTCATGACCTCTGGCGGCCAAGCGGTTTCTCAGCCGAGGCCGATGGGTAAACCTGGATAGTCCCACTGCAATCTATCTGCCTTTTGTTGCTTTTTTTTTTTAAACAAGATTGTCACCAACATTCACTTCCCAAATGGTCTTCGCTGTACTCGTGTGCATTCGAGCGGTCGTGTACGTCCGTATGTGCCAGTCCTCTCGACACCATGTACGGGCCCCTGATCCTCGCAAGAAGATTGTACGTTTTAAAACTCAAACATAGACTCGAATCATTTTAAAACAAAACTCACATAAACCTAAGCCAAAATCTTTTCCCAGGGTTCCAAAACCTAAACTCGAGGAAAGACGAGGTGCAGCGGTGCTGGAGAGGTGGGTGAGACGTGTGGCTTAGGGTGGGACGGAGGGCTGGCCGGGCTTGCATGCTGATTATTTACAAAAGCAAAATGTATGTACAGCTAACCATGCAAGCACAGAGGTTGGGGACAAGTACATCAGGGAAAGGGGGTCAGGCCAGGATGGGGGTGGTACAGAAATGTGGATCATGTGGCTTTACAAGGCGAAAAGGTATGAGGTTAAAAAAATAATAATAATAAAGAACGCCATGAGCAAAGTTACATGCATCAGGAATCAAGGATGGAAACCTTAATCGGCACTGGGACGATCAAGAACAGTTGTGGAGCTAAACAATATGAAAGCAACAATATTAGGATTAGATGGAAATACATAAGGCATGGGAAAAAATTGTGGTTAGGGAAGTGGTGGGTTGGCATGGGGAAGAGGGTATCGGAGCAAGCAAAAAGGGGTAGAGGGATAACGACGTGATGGCTATAATAAGGTGAAGGATTAATAAGGTCAAAAAGAAATGTGGAAGTGCTGCGGAAAAGAAGGAAGAGCAGAAAGCACAAACGACGTGCCGATTGCAACCCATCTGCTACACGGGTGTGTGCCAGTTGGGCATCCATGTGCCGGAGAAGGAAACCGTGAACGGTCACCGGATGATTTGCAACACCGTGCAACAATCACAATGAAATATCCACATTACGTTAGACTCCATCGCTTCTAAAAGAGGTTCACCACCGCTCGGGCACACGTCTCGCTCCTTCTTCCACAATACAACTTGATCTAAAGCCGCACAACTCACAAACTGCACGTTCTTTCTCGACCTCATTCCCCAGTCCTTCCTGCACGAGCGGCGACCCCGAATCGTCCCGCCGGTACCACGTCTGTGCACTTGGTTAGTGCAGATATTCCTCGAGTCTGGCAAAGGCACAGGAGCCGATCCCCATCCGGGACATGAGCCGCAAGCACTCGGAGATTTGTCCCATTGCCAGCACGAGCATGGGCTGTTTGGGAAGGTTCTGAGACTCTGCCGAGACAAAGGAGAGAAACCGACGTTAAAATGTGAGGAGTTGAGGGACGGAGGGTGGTCATGAGCCAAAACCGAGTGCAAAATGGTACCTAGGATGGTACTGTTGAGAGCGGCACATATCTGTTCTCGCTGTGCTGGTTCCAGCTGATACCCCATGGGGCTGCTCCACGGATCTGCATAAGCCAGTAAACTAAACGCATCCTGCTCACACAGAACACAAACGACCCGGAAGGTAAGCATTGATCGAGCCAATCGTCAACAATAACGAACAGGAACTTGAGCAACCGACGGTTTTTAAGGTGCAGCCGTTGTCGGAATTCAGAATAGTGACGCGGAACCCAGTCACGCTCACGTGTCTAGACAAAACCCAGAATCCACTTGGACACGTCACAATGGGGTTCTGCGGCTCAATTTCAAATCGCCAATATCCCTTTACATTGACCTCAAGGTGCCCCATCTGCGAGGAGGGCTTCTCAGCCTTCCTCAAATTCCAAAATCCAACACCATCATCAATATGCTATGAGAATGAAGCAATCAAGTATTCCACCCAGGATTGTAAACACCTTGGAAAAGATCTACGACTGAGCGCAAATAAAATATTCAAACCATGCAAGGAAACACATTTTCGGCAAACCCATGCGGCGTCCTAGGTGAGCCAGGAAGTCACATGACAGCAAACATGGCAGCATGCACTGGAAACAACAGTGAAACGGCTCCTTTAAACCATTAGGAAGGACGGTACAGTTTGCCGTGTGTCCAAGCGTTCGCTTCGCCGCAGCAATTTGAAGGCATGCGAGACCAAGCTTGAGGTGCTGTGCGTGCAGCCATTGCCTGGAGGGCGCGGGCGTTGGTTCCGACGTGCTTCGTGCTCTCCCGTTGAAGTTGGTCACACAAAAGCTGCAGTTCTCTCCCAAATTGGATCATCCGCTCAACGGCAGCAAGAAACCCGCCACACAGCTGGCGCCTAGACCCTGCCAGGTCAACATCTGCACATGGGGTGGAGGAGGAGGGCGGGGGGAAACGGAAAGCAAATAAAAGGACATGGAATTTCAAAAGAAATAAAAAGCTCAAAATCCATCAACACTCCCACGATAGCTGATTGATTTTATCCATCATTTCACTGGAAATTTCACCAACACCACACTCGTTCAATCCTGGAGCATTTCTTGGAGTTTAAATTTTTAAGTGGTGAAGCAGATTCAATGTTTGGCTCTGTCCGTCCCTCAAAAATGAAGAAGAACCTTTCGAACCCACCGTGTTTAATTCTAAAGCGTCATTGTAATGGGTTATAAAGGGTGATTCTAAAGGATAATTCTAAAGTGTAATTCTAAAGGGTAATTCTAAAAGGTAATTCTAAAGGGTAATTCTTAAGGGTAATTCCAAAGTGTAATTCTAAAGGGTGGTTCTAAAGGGTAATTCTGAAGGGTAATTTTAAAGGGTAATTCTGAAGGGTAATTTTAAAGGGTTCCAGTGGGTAATTCTAAAGGGTAATTCTAAAGGCTAATTCTAAAGTGTAATTCTAAAGTGTAATTCCAAAGTGTAATTCCAAAGTGTAATTCTAAAGGGTAATTTTAAAGGCTAATTCGAAAGGGTAATTCTAAAGTGTAATTCTAAAGTGTAATTCCAAAGTGTAATTCCAAAGTGTAATTCGAAAGGGTAATTCTAAAGAGTAATTCTAAAGTGTAATTCTAAAGGGTAATTCTAAAGTGTAAATCTAAAGTGTAATTCTAAAGTGTAATTCTAAAGGGTAATTCTAAAGTGTAAATCTAAAGTGTAAATCTAAAGTGTAATTCCAAAGTGTAATTCCAAAGTGTAATTCTAAAGGGTAATTTTAAAGGCTAATTCGAAAGGGTAATTCTAAAGTGTAATTCCAAAGTGTAATTCTAAAGGGTAATTCTAAAGGGTAATTCTAAAAGGTAATTCTAAAGTGTAATTCTAAAGGGTAATTCTAAAGGGTAATTCTAAAAGGTAATTCTAAAGTGTAATTCTAAAGGGTAATTCTAAAGTGTAAATCTAAAGTGTAATTCTAAAGGCTAATTCTAAAGGGTAATTCTAAAGGGGAATTCGAAAGGGTAATTCTAAAGGGTAATTCTAAAGGGTAATTCTAAAGGGTAATTCTAAAGTGTAATTCTAAAGTGTAATTTTAAAGTGTAATTCTACAGTGTAATTCTAAAGGGTAATTCTAAAGTGTAATTCTAAAGGGTAATTCTAAAGTGTAAATCTAAAGTGTAATTCTAAAGGGTAATTCTAAAGTGTAATTCTAAAGGGTAATTCTAAAGTGTAAATCTAAAGTGTAATTCTAAAGTGTAATTCTAAAGGGTAATTCTAAAGTGTAAATCTAAAGTGTAAATCTAAAGTGTAATTCTAAAGTGTAATTCTAAAGGATAATTCTAAAGGGTAATTCTAAAGGGTAATTCCAAAGTGTAAATCTAAAGTGTAAATCTAAAGTGTAATTCTAAAGTGTAAATCTAAAGTGTAAATCTAAAGTGTAATTCTAAAGTGTAATTCTAAAGTGTAATTCTAAAGGGTAATTCTAAAGGGTAATTCTAAAGGATAATTCTAAAGGGTAATTCTAAAGGGTAATTCTAAAGTGTAAATCTAAAGTGTAATTCTAAAGTGTAATTCTAAAGGGTAATTCTAAAGTGTAAATCTAAAGTGTAATTCTAAAGTGTAATTCTAAAGGGTAATTCTAAAGTGTAAATCTAAAGTGTAAATCTAAAGTGTAATTCTAAAGTGTAATTCTAAAGGGTAATTCTAAAGTGTAATTCTAAAGGATAATTCTAAAGGGTAATTCTAAAGGGTAATTCCAAAGTGTAAATCTAAAGTGTAAATCTAAAGTGTAATTCTAAAGTGTAAATCTAAAGTGTAAATCTAAAGTGTAATTCTAAAGTGTAATTCTAAAGTGTAATTCTAAAGGGTAATTCTAAAGGGTAATTCTAAAGGATAATTCTAAAGGGTAATTCTAAAGTGTAAATCTAAAGTGTAATTCTAAAGTGTAAATCTAAAGTGTAAATCTAAAGTGTAATTCTAAAGTGTAATTCTAAAGGGTAATTCTAAAGTGTAATTCTAAAGGATAATTCTAAAGGGTAATTCTAAAGTGTAATTCTAAAGGGTAATTCTAAAGGGTAATTCTAAAGTGTAATTCTAAAGTGTAATTCTAAAGTGTAATTCTAAAGTGTAAATCTAAAGTGTAATTCTAAAGTGTAAATCTAAAGTGTAAATCTAAAGTGTAATTCTAAAGTGTAATTCTAAAGGGTAATTCTAAAGTGTAATTCTAAAGGATAATTCTAAAGGGTAATTCTAAAGTGTAATTCTAAAGGGTAATTCTAAAGGGTAATTCTAAAGTGTAATTCTAAAGTGTAATTCTAAAGTGTAATTCTAAAGTGTAAATCTAAAGTGTAAATCTAAAGTGTAATTCTAAAGTGTAATTCTAAAGGGTAATTCTAAAGTGTAATTCTAAAGGATAATTCTAAAGGGTAATTCTAAAGTGTAATTCTAAAGGGTAATTCTAAAGTGTAATTCTAAAGTGTAATTCTAAAGTGTAATTCTAAAGGGTAATTCTAAAGTGTAATTCTAAAGGGTAATTCTAAAGTGTAATTCTAAAGGATAATTCTAAAGTGTAATTCTAAAGGGTAATTCTAAAGGGTAATTCTAAAGTGTAAATCTAAAGTGTAAATCTAAAGTGTAATTCTAAAGTGTAAATCTAAAGTGTAATTCTAAAGGGTAATTCTAAAGTGTAATTCTAAAGGATAATTCTAAAGGGTAATTCTAAAGTGTAATTCTAAAGGGTAATTCTAAAGTGTAATTCTAAAGTGTAATTCTAAAGTGTAATTCTAAAGGGTAATTCTAAAGGGTAATTCTAAAGTGTAATTCTAAAGGGTAATTCTAAAGTGTAATTCTAAAGGATAATTCTAAAGGGTAATTCTAAAGGGTAATTCCAAAGGGTAATTCCAAAGGGTAATTCTAAAGTGTAATTCTAAAGGGTAATTCTAAAGTGTAAATCTAAAGTGTAAATCTAAAGTGTAATTCTAAAGTGTAATTCTAAAGGGTAATTCTAAAGTGTAATTCTAAAGGATAATTCTAAAGGGTAATTCTAAAGGGTAATTCTAAAGTGTAAATCTAAAGTGTAAATCTAAAGTGTAATTCTAAAGGATAATTCTAAAGGGTAATTCTAAAGGGTAATTCCAAAGGGTAATTCCAAAGGGTAATTCCAAAGGGTAATTCCAAAGGGTAATTCTAAAGTGTAATTCTAAAGGGTAATTCTAAAGTGTAAATCTAAAGTGTAAATCTAAAGTGTAATTCTAAAGTGTAATTCTAAAGGGTAATTCTAAAGTGTAATTCTAAAGGATAATTCTAAAGGGTAATTCTAAAGGGTAATTCTAAAGTGTAAATCTAAAGTGTAAATCTAAAGTGTAATTCTAAAGGATAATTCTTAAGGGTAATTCTAAAGGGTAATTCCAAAGGGTAATTCCAAAGGGTAATTCTAAAGTGTAATTCTAAAGGGTAATTCTAAAGTGTAAATCTAAAGTGTAAATCTAAAGTGTAATTCTAAAGTGTAATTCTAAAGGGTAATTCTAAAGTGTAATTCTAAAGGATAATTCTAAAGGGTAATTCTAAAGGGTAATTCCAAAGTGTAAATCTAAAGTGTAAATCTAAAGTGTAATTCTAAAGTGTAAATCTAAAGTGTAAATCTAAAGTGTAATTCTAAAGTGTAATTCTAAAGGGTAATTCTAAAGGATAATTCTAAAGGGTAATTCTAAAGTGTAATTCTAAAGGGTAATTCTAAAGTGTAATTCTAAAGTGTAATTCTAAAGTGTAATTCTAAAGGGTAATTCTAAAGGGTAATTCTAAAGTGTAAATCTAAAGTGTAATTCTAAAGTGTAATTCTAAAGTGTAATTCTAAAGGGTAATTCTAAAGTGTAATTCTAAAGGATAATTCTAAAGGGTAATTCTAAAGTGTAATTCTAAAGGGTAATTCTAAAGGGTAATTCTAAAGTGTAATTCTAAAGTGTAATTCTAAAGTGTAATTCTAAAGGGTAATTCTAAAGGGTAATTCTAAAGTGTAATTCTAAAGGGTAATTCTAAAGGGTAATTCTAAAGTGTAAATCTAAAGTGTAAATCTAAAGTGTAATTCTAAAGGATAATTCTTAAGGGTAATTCTAAAGGGTAATTCCAAAGGGTAATTCCAAAGGGTAATTCTAAAGTGTAATTCTAAAGGGTAATTCTAAAGTGTAAATCTAAAGTGTAAATCTAAAGTGTAATTCTAAAGTGTAATTCTAAAGGGTAATTCTAAAGTGTAATTCTAAAGGATAATTCTAAAGGGTAATTCTAAAGGGTAATTCCAAAGTGTAAATCTAAAGTGTAAATCTAAAGTGTAATTCTAAAGTGTAAATCTAAAGTGTAAATCTAAAGTGTAATTCTAAAGTGTAATTCTAAAGGGTAATTCTAAAGGATAATTCTAAAGGGTAATTCTAAAGTGTAATTCTAAAGGGTAATTCTAAAGTGTAATTCTAAAGTGTAATTCTAAAGTGTAATTCTAAAGGGTAATTCTAAAGGGTAATTCTAAAGTGTAAATCTAAAGTGTAAATCTAAAGTGTAATTCTAAAGTGTAATTCTAAAGGGTAATTCTAAAGTGTAATTCTAAAGGATAATTCTAAAGGGTAATTCTAAAGTGTAATTCTAAAGGGTAATTCTAAAGGGTAATTCTAAAGTGTAATTCTAAAGTGTAATTCTAAAGTGTAATTCTAAAGGGTAATTCTAAAGGGTAATTCTAAAGTGTAATTCTAAAGGATAATTCTAAAGGGTAATTCTAAAGTGTAATTCTAAAGGATAATTCTAAAGTGTAAATCTAAAGTGTAAATCTAAAGTGTAATTCTAAAGTGTAATTCTAAAGTGTAATTCTAAAGGGTAATTCTAAAGGGTAATTCTAAAGTGTAATTCTAAAGGATAATTCTAAAGTGTAAATCTAAAGTGTAAATCTAAAGTGTAATTCTAAAGTGTAAATCTAAAGTGTAAATCTAAAGTGTAATTCTAAAGTGTAATTCTAAAGGGTAATTCTAAAGTGTAATTCTAAAGGATAATTCTAAAGGGTAATTCTAAAGTGTAATTCTAAAGGGTAATTCTAAAGTGTAATTCTAAAGTGTAATTCTAAAGGGTAATTCTAAAGTGTAATTCTAAAGGGTAATTCTAAAGTGTAATTCTAAAGGGTAATTCTAAAGTGTAATTCTAAAGGATAATTCTAAAGGGTAATTCTAAAGTGTAATTCTAAAGTGTAATTCTAAAGTGTAATTCTAAAGTGTAATTCTAAAGTGTAATTCTAAAGGGTAATTCTAAAGGGTAATTCTAAAGTGTAAATCTAAAGTGTAATTCTAAAGTGTAAATCTAAAGTGTAAATCTAAAGTGTAATTCTAAAGTGTAATTCTAAAGGGTAATTCTAAAGTGTAATTCTAAAGGATAATTCTAAAGGGTAATTCTAAAGTGTAATTCTAAAGGGTAATTCTAAAGTGTAATTCGAAAGTGTAATTCTAAAGTGTAATTCTAAAGGGTAATTCTAAAGTGTAATTCTAAAGGATAATTCTAAAGGGTAATTCTAAAGTGTAATTCTAAAGGATAATTCTAAAGGGTAATTCTAAAGGGTAATTCCAAAGGGTAATTCCAAAGGGTAATTCTAAAGTGTAATTCTAAAGGGTAATTCTAAAGTGTAAATCTAAAGTGTAAATCTAAAGTGTAATTCTAAAGTGTAATTCTAAAGGGTAATTCTAAAGTGTAATTCTAAAGGATAATTCTAAAGGGTAATTCTAAAGGGTAATTCTAAAGTGTAAATCTAAAGGGTAATTCTAAAGGGTAATTCTAAAGTGTAATTCTAAAGGATAATTCTAAAGGGTAATTCTAAAGGGTAATTCTAAAGTGTAATTCTAAAGGATAATTCTAAAGGGTAATTCTAAAGTGTAATTCTAAAGGGTAATTCTAAAGGGTAATTCTAAAGGGTAATTCTAAAGTGTAATTCTAAAGTGTAATTCTAAAGTGTAATTCTGAAGGGTAATTCTAAAGTGTAATTCTAAAGTGTAATTCTAAAGGGTAATTCTAAAGTGTAATTCTAAAGGGTAATTCTAAAGTGTAATTCTAAAGTGTAATTCTAAAGGGTAATTCTAAAGTGTAATTCTAAAGTGTAATTCTGAAGTGTAATTCTAAAGTGTAAATCTAAAGTGTAATTCTAAAGTGTAATTCTAAAGTGTAATTCTAAAGTGTAATTCTAAAGGGTAATTCTAAAGGGTAATTCTAAAGTGTAATTCTAAAGTGTAATTCTAAAGGGTAATTCTAAAGTGTAAATCTAAAGTGTAATTCTAAAGTGTAATTCTAAAGGGTAATTCTAAAGGGTAATTCTAAAGGGTAATTCTAAAGTGTAATTCTAAAGTGTAATTCTGAAGGGTAATTCTAAAGTGTAATTCTAAAGGGTAATTCTAAAGTATAATTCTGAAGGGTAATTCTGAAGGGTAATTCTAAAGGGTAATTCTAAAGGGTAATTCTAAAGGGTAATTCTAAAGTGTAATTCTAAAGTGTAATTCTAAAGTGTAATTCTAAAGTGTAATTCTAAAGTGTAATTCTAAAGTGTAATTCTAAAGGGTAATTCTAAAGTGTAATTCTAAAGTGTAATTCTAAAGGGTAATTCTAAAGTGTAATTCTAAAGGGTAATTCTAAAGGGTAATTCTACAGGGTAATTCTAAAGTGTAATTCTAAAGGGTAATTCTAAAGTGTAATTCTAAAGTGTAATTCTAAAGGGTAATTCTAAAGTGTAATTCTAAAGGGTAATTCTAAAGTGTAATTCTAAACGGTAATTCTAAAGGGTAATTCTAAAGTGTAATTCTAAAGGGTAATTCTAAAGGGTAATTCTAAAGTGTAATTCTAAAGGGTAATTCTAAAGTGTAATTCTAAAGGGTAATTCTAAAGGGTAATTCTAAAGTGTAATTCTAAAGTGTAATTCTAAAGGGTAATTCTAAAGTGTAAATCTAAAGTGTAATTCTAAAGGCTAATTCTAAAGGGTAATTCTAAAGTGTAATTCTAAAGGGTAATTCTAAAGGGTAATTCTAAAGGGTAATTCTAAAGTGTAATTCTAAAGTGTAATTCTAAAGGGTAATTCTAAAGTGTAATTCTAAAGTGTAATTCTAAAGGGTAATTCTAAAGTGTAAATCTAAAGTGTAATTCTAAAGGGTAATTCTAAAGGGTAATTCTAAAGTGTAATTCTAAAGTGTAATTCTAAAGGGTAATTCTAAAGTGTAAATCTAAAGTGTAATTCTAAAGTGTAATTCTAAAGGGTAATTCTAAAGTGTAAATCTAAAGTGTAATTCTAAAGTGTAATTCTAAAGGGTAATTCTAAAGTGTAAATCTAAAGTGTAATTCTAAAGTGTAATTCTAAAGGGTAATTCTAAAGTGTAATTCTAAAGTGTAATTCTAAAGGGTAATTCTAAAGGGTAATTCTAAAGTGTAATTCCAAAGGGTAATTCTAAAGGGTAATTCTAAAGGGTAATTCTAAAGGGTAATTCCAAAGGGTAATTCTAAAGTGTAATTCTAAAGGGTAATTCCAAAGGGTAATTCTAAAGTGTAATTCTAAAGTGTAATTCTAAAGGGTAATTCTAAAGTGTAATTCTAAAGTGTAATTCTAAAGGGTAATTCCAAAGGGTAATTCTAAAGTGTAATTCTAAAGGGTAATTCCAAAGGGTAATTCTAAAGTGTAATTCTAAAGTGTAATTCTAAAGTGTAATTCTAAAGTGTAATTCTAAAGTGTAATTCTAAAGTGTAATTCTAAAGGGTAATTCTAAAGTGTAATTCTAAAGTGTAATTCTAAAGGGTAATTCTAAAGTGTAAATCTAAAGTGTAATTCTAAAGTGTAATTCTAAAGTGTAATTCTAAAGTGTAATTCTAAAGGGTAATTCTAAAGTGTAATTCTAAAGGGTAATTCTAAAGGGTAATTCTAAAGTGTAATTCTAAAGTGTAATTCTAAAGGGTAATTCTAAAGTGTAAATCTAAAGTGTAATTCTAAAGTGTAATTCTAAAGGGTAATTCTAAAGGGTAATTCTAAAGGGTAATTCTAAAGGGTAATTCTAAAGTGTAATTCTAAAGTGTAATTCTGAAGGGTAATTCTAAAGTGTAATTCTAAAGGGTAATTCTAAAGTGTAATTCTGAAGGGTAATTCTAAAGTGTAATTCTAAAGGGTAACTCTAAAGGGTAATTCTAAAGTGTAATTCTAAAGTGCAATTCTAAAGGGTAATTCTAAAGTGTAATTCTAAAGTGCAATTCTAAAGGGTAATTCTAAAGTGTAATTCTAAAGTGTAATTCTAAAGGGTAATTCTAAAGGGTAATTCTAAAGTGTAATTCTAAAGGGTAATTCTAAAGGGTAATTCTAAAGGGTAATTCTAAAGGGTAATTCTAAAGTGTAATTCTAAAGGGTAATTCTAAAGTGTAATTCTAAAGGGTAATTCTAAAGTGTAATTCTAAAGGGTAATTCTAAAGGGTAATTCTAAAGTGTAATTCTAAAGTGTAATTCTAAAGGGTAATTCTAAAGTGTAATTCTAAAGTGTAATTCTAAAGGGTAATTCTAAAGGGTAATTCTAAAGGGTAATTCTAAAGTGTAAATCTAAAGTGTAATTCTAAAGTGTAATTCTAAAGGGTAATTCTAAAGGGTAATTCTAAAGTGTAATTCTAAAGGGTAATTCTAAAGGGTAATTCTAAAGTGTAATTCTAAAGTGTAATTCTAAAGGGTAATTCTAAAGTGTAATTCTAAAGGGTAATTCTAAAGGGTAATTCTAAAGTGTAATTCTAAAGTGTAATTCTAAAGGGTAATTCTAAAGTGTAATTCTAAAGGGTAATTCTAAAGGGTAATTCTAAAGTGTAAATCTAAAGTGTAATTCTAAAGTGTAATTCTAAAGGGTAATTCTAAAGTGTAAATCTAAAGTGTAATTCTAAAGGGTAATTCTAAAGTGTAAATCTAAAGTGTAATTCTAAAGTGTAATTCTAAAGTGTAATTCTAAAGGGTAATTCTAAAGTGTAATTCTAAAGTGTAATTCTAAAGGGTACTTCTAAAGTGTAATTCTAAAGGGTAATTCTAAAGTGTAATTCTAAAGTGTAATTCTAAAGGGTAATTCTAAAGTGTAATTCTAAAGGGTAATTCTAAAGTGTAATTCTAAAGTGTAATTCTAAAGTGTAATTCTAAAGGGTAATTCTAAAGGGTAATTCTAAAGGGTAATTCTAAAGTGTAAATCTAAAGTGTAATTCTAAAGTGTAATTCTAAAGGGTAATTCTAAAGTGTAATTCTAAAGTGTAATTCTGAAGGGTAATTCTAAAGTGTAATTCTAAAGGGTAATTCTAAAGTGTAATTCTGAAGGGTAATTCTAAAGTGTAATTCTAAAGGGTAATTCTAAAGGGTAATTCTAAAGTGTAATTCTAAAGTGCAATTCTCAAGGGTAATTCTAAAGTGTAATTCTAAAGTGTAATTCTAAAGTGTAATTCTAAAGTGTAATTCTAAAGGGTAATTCTAAAGTGTAATTCTAAAGTGTAATTCTAAAGGGTAATTCTAAAGGGTAATTCTGAAGTGTAATTCTAAAGGGTAATTCTAAAGGGTAATTCTAAAGGGTAATTCTAAAGTGTAATTCTAAAGGGTAATTCTAAAGGGTAATTCTAAAGGGTAATTCTAAAGTATAATTCTAAAGGGTAATTCTAAAGGGTAATTCTAAAGAGTAATTCTAAAGTGTAATTCTAAAGTGTAATTCTAAAGTGTAATTCTAAAGGGTAATTCTAAAGGGTAATTCTAAAGTGTAATTCTAAAGGGTAATTCTAAAGGGTAATTCTAAAGGGTAATTCTAAAGGGTAATTCTAAAGTGTAATTCTAAAGGGTAATTCTAAAGGGTAATTCTAAAGGGTAATTCTAAAGGGTAATTCTAAAGGGTAATTCTAAAGTGTAATTCTAAAGTGTAATTCTAAAGTGTAATTCTAAAGGGTAATTCTAAAGTGTAATTCTAAAGTGTAATTCTAAAGGGTAATTCTAAAGTGTAATTCTAAAGGGTAATTCTAAAGTGTAATTCTAAAGGGTAATTCTAAAGTGTAATTCTAAAGGGTAATTCTAAAGTGTAATTCTAAAGGGTAATTCTAAAGGGTAATTCTAAAGGGTAATTCCAAAGTGTAATTCTAAAGTGTAATTCTAAAGGGTAATTCTAAAGGGTAATTCCAAAGTGTAATTCTAAAGTGTAATTCTAAAGTGTAATTCTAAAGTGTAATTCTAAAGGGTAATTCTAAAGTGTAAATCTAAAGTGTAATTCTAAAGTGTAATTCTAAAGTGTAATTCTAAAGGGTAATTCTAAAGTGTAAATCTAAAGTGTAATTCTAAAGGGTAATTCTAAAGTGTAATTCTAAAGTGTAATTCTAAAGGGTACTTCTAAAGTGTAATTCTAAAGGGTAATTCTAAAGTGTAATTCTAAAGTGTAATTCTAAAGGGTAATTCTAAAGTGTAATTCTAAAGTGTAATTCTAAAGGGTACTTCTAAAGTGTAATTCTAAAGTGTAATTCTAAAGGGTAATTCCAAAGGGTAATTCTAAAGGGTAATTCTAATGGGTAATTCTAAAGGGTAATTATAAAGGGTAATTATAATGGGTAATTCTAAAGTGTAATTCTAAAGTGTAATTCTAAAGTGTAATTCTAAAGTGTAATTCTAAAGGGTAATTCTAAAGTGTAAATCTAAAGTGTAATTCTAAAGTGTAATTCTAAAGGGTAATTCTAAAGTGTAAATCTAAAGTGTAATTCTAAAGGGTAATTCTAAAGTGTAATTCTAAAGTGTAATTCTAAAGGGTACTTCTAAAGTGTAATTCTAAAGGGTAATTCTAAAGTGTAATTCTAAAGTGTAATTCTAAAGGGTAATTCTAAAGTGTAATTCTAAAGTGTAATTCTAAAGGGTACTTCTAAAGTGTAATTCTAAAGTGTAATTCTAAAGGGTAATTCCAAAGGGTAATTCTAAAGGGTAATTCTAAAGGGTAATTATAATGGGTAATTCTAAAGTGTAATTATAATGGATAATTCTAAAGTGTAAATCTAAAGTGTAATTCTAAAGTGTAATTCTAAAGGGTAATTCTAAAGTGTAATTCTAAAGGGTAATTCTAAAGTGTAATTCTAAAGTGTAATTCTAAAGGGTAATTCTAAAGTGTAATTCTAAAGGGTAATTCTAAAGGGTAATTATAATGGGTAATTCTAAAGGGTAATTATAATGGGTAATTCTAAAGTGTAAATCTAAAGTGTAATTCTAAAGTGTAATTCTAAAGTGTAATTCTAAAGTGTAATTCTAAAGTGTAATTCTAAAGTGTAATTCTAAAGGGTACTTCTAAAGTGTAATTCTAAAGGGTAATTCTAAAGTGTAATTCTAAAGGGTAATTCTAAAGGGTAATTCTAAAGTGTAAATCTAAAGTGTAATTCTAAAGTGTAATTCTAAAGTGTAATTCTAAAGGGTAATTCTAAAGTGTAATTCTAAAGTGTAATTCTAAAGGGTAATTCCAAAGGGTAATTCTAAAGTGTAATTCTAAAGGGTAATTCTAAAGGGTAATTATAATGGGTAATTCTAAAGGGTAATTATAATGGCTAATTCTAAAGTGTAAATCTAAAGTGTAATTCTAAAGTGTAATTCTAAAGTGTAATTCTAAAGTGTAATTCTAAAGTGTAATTCTAAAGTGTAATTCTAAAGGGTACTTCTAAAGTGTAATTCTAAAGGGTAATTCTAAAGTGTAATTCTAAAGTGTAATTCTAAAGGGTAATTCTAAAGGGTAATTCTAAAGTGTAAATCTAAAGTGTAATTCTAAAGTGTAATTCTAAAGTGTAATTCTAAAGGGTAATTCTAAAGTGTAATTCTAAAGTGTAATTCTAAAGGGTAATTCCAAAGGGTAATTCTAAAGTGTAATTCTAAAGTGTAATTCTAAAGTGTAAATCTAAAGTGCAATTCTAAAGTGTAATTCTAAAGGGTAATTCTAAAGTGTAATTCTAAAGGGTAATTCCAAAGGGTAATTCCAAAGGGTAATTCTAAAGTGTAATTCTAAAGTGTAATTCTAAAGGGTAATTCCAAAGGGTAATTCCAAAGTGTAATTCTAAAGTGTAATTCTAAAGTGTAATTCTAAAGTGTAATTCTAAAGTGTAATTCTAAAGGGTAATTCTAAAGGGTAATTCCAAAGGGTAATTCTAAAGTGTAATTCCAAAGTGTAATTCTAAAGTGTAATTCTAAAGGGTAATTCTAAAGGGTAATTCTAAAGTGTAAATCTAAAGTGTAATTCTAAAGTGTAATTCTAAAGTGTAATTCTAAAGTGTAATTCTAAAGTGTAATTCTAAAGTGTAAATCTAAAGGGTAATTCTAAAGGGTGATTCTAAAGGGTAATTCTAAAGTATAAATCTAAAGTGTAATTCTAAAGTGTAATTCTAAAGTGTAATTCTAAAGTGTAATTCTAAAGGGTAATTCTAAAGGGTAATTCCAAAGGGTAATTCCAAAGGGTAATTCTAAAGTGTAATTCTAAAGGGTAATTCCAAAGGGTAATTCTAAAGTGTAATTCTAAAGGGTAATTCTAAAGGGTAATTCTAAAGTGTAATTCTAAAGTGTAATTCTAAAGTGTAATTCTAAAGTGTAATTCTAAAGGGTAATTCTAAAGGGTAATTCTAAAGGGTAATTCTAAAGTGTAATTCTAAAGGGTAATTCTAAAGGGTAATTCTAAAGTGTAAATCTAAAGTGTAATTCTAAAGGGTAATTCTAAAGTGTAATTCTAAAGGGTAATTCTAAAGTGTAATTCTAAAGTGTAATTCTAAAGTGTA
This sequence comes from Myxine glutinosa, assembly GCF_964187855.1. Classification (NCBI taxonomy): domain Eukaryota; kingdom Metazoa; phylum Chordata; class Myxini; order Myxiniformes; family Myxinidae; genus Myxine; species Myxine glutinosa. The sequence goes on from NC_136269.1 coordinate 137,757,521, forward strand.
ATTCTAAAGGATAATTCTAAAGGGTAATTCTAAAGTGTAATTCTAAAGTGTAATTCTAAAGTGTAATTCTAAAGGGTAATTCTAAAGGGTAATTCTAAAGGGTAATTCTAAAGTGTAATTCTAAAGTGTAATTCTAAAGTGTAATTCTAAAGTGTAATTCTAAAGGGTAATTCTAAAGTGTAAATCTAAAGTGTAATTCTAAAGTGTAATTCTAAAGTGTAATTCTAAAGTGTAATTCTAAAGGGTAATTCTAAAGGGTAATTCTAAAGGGTAATTCTAAAGTGTAATTCTAAAGGGTAATTCTAAAGTGTAATTCTAAAGTGTAATTCTAAAGGGTAATTCTAAAGTGTAATTCTAAAGTGTAATTCTAAAGGGTAATTCTAAAGGGTAATTCTAAAGTGTAATTCTAAAGGGTAATTCTAAAGGGTAATTCTAAAGTGTAATTCTAAAGTGTAATTCTAAAGTGTAATTCTAAAGTGTAATTCTAAAGGATAATTCTAAAGGGTAATTCTAAAGTGTAATTCTAAAGTGTAATTCTAAAGGGTAATTCTAAAGGGTAATTCTAAAGGGTAATTCTAAAGTGTAATTCTAAAGTGTAATTCTAAAGTGTAATTCTAAAGGGTAATTCTAAAGTGTAATTCTAAAGGGTAATTCTAAAGTGTAATTCTAAAGTGTAATTCTAAAGTGTAATTCTAAAGGATAATTCTAAAGGGTAATTCTAAAGTGTAATTCTAAAGTGTAATTCTAAAGGATAATTCTAAAGGGTAATTCTAAAGTGTAATTCTAAAGGATAATTCTAAAGGGTAATTCCAAATGGTAATTCTAAAGTGTAATTCTAAAGGGTAATTCTAAAGGGTAATTCCAAAGGGTAATTCTAAAGTGTAATTCTAAAGGGTAATTCTAAAGGGTAATTCTAAAGGGTAATTCCAAAGGGTAATTCTAAAGTGTAATTCTAAAGGATAATTCTAAAGTGTAATTCTAAAGTGTAATTCTAAAGGATAATTCTAAAGGGTAATTCTAAAGGGTAATTCCAAAGGGTAATTCTAAAGTGTAATTCTAAAGGGTAATTCTAAAGGGTAATTCCAAAGGGTAATTCTAAAGTGTAATTCTAAAGGATAATTCTAAAGGGTAATTCTAAAGTGTAATTCTAAAGGATAATTCTAAAGGGTAATTCCAAAGGGTAATTCTAAAGTGTAATTCTAAAGGGTAATTCTAAAGGGTAATTCCAAAGGGTAATTCTAAAGTGTAATTCTAAAGGGTAATTCTAAAGGGTAATTCTAAAGGGTAATTCCAAAGGGTAATTCCAAAGGGTAATTCTAAAGTGTAATTCTAAAGGGTAATTCTAAAGTGTAATTCTAAAGGATAATTCTAAAGTGTAATTCTAAAGTGTAATTCTAAAGGATAATTCTAAAGGGTAATTCTAAAGGGTAATTCCAAAGGGTAATTCTAAAGTGTAATTCTAAAGGGTAATTCTAAAGGGTAATTCCAAAGGGTAATTCTAAAGTGTAATTCTAAAGGGTAATTCTAAAGGGTAATTCCAAAGGGTAATTCTAAAGGGTAATTCTAAAGGGTAATTCTAAAGTGTAATTCTAAAGTGTAATTCCAAAGGGTAATTCTAAAGGGTAATTCTAAAGTGTAATTCTAAAGTGTAATTCTAAAGGGTAATTCCAAAGGGTAATTCTAAAGTGTAATTCTAAAGTGTAATTCTAAAGGGTAATTCCAAAGGGTAATTCTAAAGTGTAATTCTAAAGGGTAATTCCAAAGGGTAATTCTAAAGGGTAATTCTAAAGGGTAATTCCAAAGGGTAATTCTAAAGTGTAATTCCAAAGGGTAATTCTAAAGGGTAATTCCAAAGGGTAATTCTAAAGTGTAATTCTAAAGGGTAATTCCAAAGGGTAATTCTAAAGGGTAATTCTAAAGGGTAATTCCAAAGGGTAATTCTAAAGTGTAATTCCAAAGGGTAATTCCAAAGGGTAATTCTAAAGTGTAATTCCAAAGGGTAATTCTAAAGGGTAATTCTAAAGGGTAATTCTAAAGTGTAATTCCAAAGGGTAATTCTAAAGTGTAATTCCAAAGGGTAATTCTAAAGGGTAATTCTAAAGGGTAATTCTAAAGGGTAATTCCAAAGGGTAATTCTAAAGTGTAATTCCAAAGGGTAATTCCAAAGGGTAATTCTAAAGTGTAATTCCAAAGGGTAATTCTAAAGGGTAATTCTAAAGGGTAATTCTAAAGTGTAATTCCAAAGGGTAATTCTAAAGTGTAATTCTAAAGGGTAATTCTAAAGTGTAATTCTAAAGGGTAATTCTAAAGGGTAATTCTAAAGGGTAATTCTAAAGGGTAATTCCAAAGGGTAATTCTAAAGTGTAATTCTAAAGGGTAATTCTAAAGGGTAATTCCAAAGGGTAATTCTAAAGTGTAATTCTAAAGGGTAATTCCAAAGGGTAATTCCAAAGGGTAATTCTAAAGGGTAATTCTAAAGGGTAATTCCAAAGTGTAATTCTAAAGTGTAATTCTAAAGTGTAATTCTAAAGTGTAATTCTAAAGGGTAATTCTAAAGTGTAAATCTAAAGTGTAATTCTAAAGTGTAATTCTAAAGTGTAATTCTAAAGGGTAATTCTAAAGTGTAAATCTAAAGTGTAATTCTAAAGGGTAATTCTAAAGTGTAAATCTAAAGTGTAATTCTAAAGTGTAATTCTAAAGTGTAATTCTAAAGGGTAATTCTAAAGTGTAATTCTAAAGTGTAATTCTAAAGGGTACTTCTAAAGTGTAATTCTAAAGGGTAATTCTAAAGTGTAATTCTAAAGGGTAATTCTAAAGTGTAATTCTAAAGGGTAATTCTAAAGGGTAATTCTAAAGGGTAATTCCAAAGGGTAATTCTAAAGGGTAATTCTAAAGTGTAATTCTAAAGGGTAATTCTAAAGTGTAATTCTAAAGGGTAATTCGAAAGGGTAATTCCAAAGGGTAATTCTAAAGTGTAATTCTAAAGGGTAATTCTAAAGGGTAATTCTAAAGGGTAATTCTAAAGTGTAATTCTAAAGGGTAATTCTAAAGTGTAATTCTAAAGGGTAATTCTAAAGGGTAATTCTAAAGGGTAATTCCAAAGGGTAATTCTAAAGGGTAATTCTAAAGTGTAATTCTAAAGGGTAATTCTAAAGTGTAATTCTAAAGGGTAATTCTAAAGGGTAATTCCAAAGGGTAATTCTAAAGTGTAATTCTAAAGGGTAATTCTAAAGGGTAATTCTAAAGGGTAATTCTAAAGTGTAATTCTAAAGGGTAATTCTAAAGTGTAATTCTAAAGGGTACTTCTAAAGTGTAATTCTAAAGGGTAATTCTAAAGGGTAATTCTAAAGGGTAATTCTAAAGGGTAATTCCAAAGGGTAATTCTAAAGGGTAATTCTAAAGGGTAATTCTAAAGGGTAATTCCAAAGGGTAATTCTAAAGTGTAATTCTAAAGGGTAATTCTAAAGGGTAATTCTAAAGTGTAATTCTAAAGTGTAATTCTAAAGTGTAATTCTAAAGGGTAATTCTAAAGTGTAATTCTAAAGTGTAATTCCAAAGGGTAATTCTAAAGTGTAATTCTAAAGGGTAATTCTAAAGTGTAATTCTAAAGTGTAATTCTAAAGTGTAATTCTAAAGTGTAATTCCAAAGGGTAATTCTAAAGTGTAATTCTAAAGGATAATTCTAAAGGGTAATTCTAAAGTGTAATTCTAAAGGGTAATTATAATGGGTAATTCTAAAGGGTAATTCTAATGGGTAATTCTAAAGGGTAATTATAATGGGTAATTCTAAAGGGTAATTATAATGGGTAATTCTAAAGGGTAATTATAATGGGTAATTCTAAAGGGTAATTATAATGGGTAATTCTAAAGTGTAATTTTAAAGGGTAATTCTAAAGGGTAATTCTAAAGTGTAATTTTAAAGGGTAATTCTAAAGGGTAATTCTAAAGGGTAATTCTAAAGGGTAATTCTAAAGGGTAATTCTAAAGGGTAATTCTAAAGGGTAATTCTAAAGGGTAATTCTAAAGTGTAATTCTAAAGGGTAATTCTAAAGGGTAATTCTAAAGGGTAATTCTAAAGGGTAATTCTAAAGGGTAATTCTAAAGGGTAATTCTAAAGTGTGATTTTAAAGTGTGATTTTAAAGGGTAATTCTAAAGTGTAATTCTAAAGGGAATTCTAAAGGGTAATTCTAAAGGGTAATTCTAAAGGGTAATTCTAAAGGGTAATTCTAAAGTGTGATTTTAAAGTGTGATTTTAAAGGGTAATTCTAAAGGGTGATTCTAAAGGGAATTCTAAAGGGTGATTCTAAAGGGTGATTCTGAAAGGTGATTCTAAAGGGTAATTCTAAAGGGTGATTCTGAAGGGTAATTCTAAAGGGTAATTCTAAAGTGTAATTCTAAAGTGTAATTCTAAAGGGTAATTCTAAAGTGTAATTCTAAAGGGTAATTCTAAAGGGTAATTCTAAAGGGTAATTCTAAAGGGTAATTCTAAAGGGTAATTCTAAAGTGTGATTTTAAAGTGTGATTTTAAAGGGTAATTCTAAAGTGTAATTCTAAAGGGAATTCTAAAGGGTGATTCTAAAGGGTAATTCTAAAGGGTAATTCTAAAGGGTAATTCTAAAGGGTAATTCTAAAGTGTGATTTTAAAGGGTAATTCTAAAGGGTGATTCTAAAGGGAATTCTAAAGGGTGATTCTGAAAGGTAATTCTGAAGTGTAATTCTAAAGGGTGATTCTAAAGGGTAATTCTAAAGGCTAATTCTAAAGGGTAATTCTGAAGGGTGATTCTGAAGGGTAATTCTGAAGGGTAATTCTGAAGGGTAATTCTAAAGGGTAATTCTGAAGGGTAATTCTAAAGGGTAATTCTAAAGTGTGATTTTAAAGGGTAATTCTAAAGGGTAATTCTAAAGTGTGATTTTAAAGGGTAATTCTAAAGGGTAATTCTAAAGGGTAATTCTGAAGGGTAATTCTGAAGGGTAATTCTAAAGGGTAATTCTTAAGTGTAATTCTAAAGGGTAATTCTAAAGGGTAATTCTGAAGGGTAATTCTAAAGGGTAATTCTAAAGTGTAATTCTAAAGGGTAATTCTAAAGGGTAATTCTAAAGGGTAATTCTAAAGGGTAATTCTAAAGGGTAATTCTAAAGGGTAATTCTAAAGGGTAATTCTAAAGTGTGATTTTAAAGGGTAATTCTAAAGGGTAATTCTAAAGTGTGATTTTAAAGGGTAATTCTAAAGGGTAATTCTAAAGGGTAATTCTGAAGGGTAATTCTGAAGGGTAATTCTAAAGGGTAATTCTAAAGTGTAATTCTAAAGGGTAATTCTAAAGGGTAATTCTGAAGGGTAATTCTAAAGGGTAATTCTAAAGTGTAATTCTAAAGGGTAATTCTAAAGGGTAATTCTAAAGGGTAATTCTAAAGGGTAATTCTAAAGGGTAATTCTAAAGTGTGATTTTAAAGTGTGATTTTAAAGGGTAATTCTAAAGTGTAATTCTAAAGGGAATTCTAAAGGGTGATTCTAAAGGGTAATTCTAAAGGGTAATTCTAAAGGGTAATTCTAAAGTGTGATTTTAAAGGGTAATTCTAAAGGGTGATTCTAAAGGGAATTCTAAAGGGTGATTCTGAAAGGTAATTCTAAAGTGTAATTCTAAAGGCTAATTCTAAAGGGTAATTCTAAAGGGTGATTCTGAAGGGTAATTCTGAAGGGTAATTCTGAAGGGTAATTCTGAAGGGTGATTCTGAAGGGTAATTCTGAAGGGTAATTCTGAAGGGTAATTCTGAAGGGTAATTCTAAAGGGTGATTCTAAAGGGTAATTCTAAAGGGTAATTCTAAAGTGTGATTTTAAAGTGTGATTTTAAAGGGTAATTCTAAAGTGTAATTCTAAAGGGAATTCTAAAGGGTGATTCTAAAGGGTAATTCTAAAGGGTAATTCTAAAGGGTAATTCTAAAGTGTGATTTTAAAGGGTAATTCTAAAGGGTGATTCTAAAGGGAATTCTAAAGGGTGATTCTGAAAGGTAATTCTAAAGGGTAATTCTAAAGGCTAATTCTAAAGGGTAATTCTAAAGGGTGATTCTGAAGGGTAATTCTGAAGGGTGATTCTGAAGGGTAATTCTAAAGGGTAATTCTGAAGGGTAATTCTGAAGGGTGATTCTGAAGGGTAATTCTGAAGGGTAATTCTGAAGGGTAATTCTGAAGGGTAATTCTGAAGGGTAATTCTGAAGGGTAATTCTAAAGGGTGATTCTAAAGGGTGATTCTAAAGGGTGATTCTAAAGGGTAATTCTAAAGGGTAATTCTAAAGGGTGATTCTGAAGGGTAATTCTAAAGGGTAATTCTAAAGGGTGATTCTAAAGGGTAATTCTAAAGGGTAATTCTGAAGGGTAATTCTGAAGAGTAATTCTAAAGGGTGATTCTGAAGGGTAATTCTAAAGGGTAATTCTAAAGGGTGATTCTAAAGGGTAATTCTAAAGGGTGATTCTGAAGGGTAATTCTGAAGGGTAATTCTAAAGGGTGATTCTAAAGGGTGATTCTAAAGGGTAATTCTAAAGGGAAATTCTAAAGGGTAATTATAATGGGTAATTCTAAAGGGTAATTCTAAAGGGTAATTCTAATGTGTAATTAACCCATTAAAATGTAATTAAAAAGTGAATATTAATTAATATTCTAAAGTGTAAAGGCTAACACCTGCTCTAGCGGGGAAAATGGCCTTAAAACGATCATTCATTCATTCAATTCTAAAGGGTGGTTCTAAAGTGTAATTCTAAAGGGTAATTCTAAAGGGTAATTCTAAGGGTAATTCTGAAGGGTAATTTTAAAGGGTTCCAGTGGGTAATTCTAAAGGGTACTTCTAAAGGGTACTTCTAAAGGGTACTTCTAAAGGGTAATTCTAAAGTGTAATTCTAAAGGGTAATTCTAAAGGGTAATTCTAAAGGGTAATTCTAAAGGGTAATTCTAAAGGGTAATTCTAAAGGGTAATTCTAAAGGGCAATTCTAAAGGGTACTTCTAAAGGGTAATTCTAAAGGGTAGTTCTACAGGGTAATTTTGAAATGTGGCTCTAAAGGGTAGTTCTACGGGGGTTGAAAGGGTAATCGTTTTTCCTTTTTGTTTTCTTCGTTTCTCGGCTTTGCCCATTTCATATTACACGTGCCAAACTGAACCGCTTCCTTCAGACACGGGTGCAATTTTTTTTTTAACTTGGGACAATCTCATACTTGTCACAATCTACAAATGTCTCCTGGATTTACCAGCGGTCAAAATATTCCTGTGCAAGACGAGAGAATAAAAAACAAAATGGCCGTGCCTCAAAACCTGATTTGCATTCACAAAACTTCCTCATGCAACGTCCCACAGTATGGTGTTTGCAGTTCTAGGAGAGTGCAAGCTTGGCCCAAGTCTTTTGCAAACTAGCTGGACAAGTCTGACATTTGAAGGGAACTAGTTTGGGTTCCAGCGATGACTCGCCCCCTTTTCAGACACTATGAGATCTTTCAGACACTAATGCCTGTATGAGCAATGATGTGCCAGTTATACCCATTTCAGTGTCTTCTTCTTCATCATCATCATCATCCTCCTCCTCCTCCTCATCATCATCTTCCTCCTCCTCATCTTCCTCCTCATCCTCATCCTCTTCATCGTCATCCACAGCTCCGGAGCAGGTGTTACGTTTACACCTGCCATTGAGGACTCCATTGGTTTCGGAGCTATCCAGCACGCCGTTCCCATAACATTCCATGGCCTCATCTTCATCCGGTTCATCGTCAGCCTCACTTGGGGAGAGAACAAAGGCAAGGCTCACCCAGTGCAGCAATACAAATGGGCAACATGGTGTTGCATGCACAACTCGTACAGGTGATCAAAGCAACATAGTGACAAGAGTGGCCAAGGTACAGAAAACCACGGTGCTCAAGAACAACCACGGTGCTCAAGAACAACCACGGTGCTCAAGAACAACCACGGTGCTCAAGAACAACCACGGTGCTCAAGAACAACCACAGTGCTCAAGAACAACCATGCGCTCTCGGCGAGCGGCTATTATAACGTACAAGCAAAGGAAAGAGAAAGGGGACGGGCAGCATGTGTATCGTTAGAACCAGCAATCCTGATTTTCTTTTCAGCACGTGAACAAAAGGCGCAGTTGCTGACCTGAGTGCCGTTGTTGGGCCTCCATTGCGCTGTTGTTGCAGCTGTGGCTGCTGCTTTACTTTTCTACTTCCTACGTGGCCCTTTCCATCTGTTACTCCATTTGTGCAGCTCACAGTCTCAGCACCTGGAAGGAACACAGTGCGTTCTCTTTTCAGACACCATGAGCTGGAAAGATGCAACAACCATGCACATGGACAAACAATTTTCTTGGTTCAAGAAAGTGGACACAATAAGCTCCGTCAGCTGCCACCTTTTCCAATTGAAGAATCGGTGCTACAAACCTGTGGTGTGGGTGCAGGAGCCGTTTGCTGTTACAGCGGAATGGGAAAGGCCTGGATGACAAGGACTAGCATTTGGCGTGCGACAGGCCCGGGGGCTACCGGCGTAGCTGTCTTGAGATTTGGGACTGCGGCCTCCAGCACCCAGCGAGCGTACTTCACTGTCAGTGCCATTCACCATTTCTACAAACTGTCGCACCCTGCAACGGCATATCGGTCACCCAGCATGGTACATCAGGCTCCACTGAAACCATCATCAACATTTAAATAACAAGATCATTCAGAGAAGAGTACATGGAAGCACCATGAAACGATGATAGACTGACAATTGTACCACATCCATTTTGCATAAACCACTGCATCTCCGTGTCTCGGTCCTTATTCTCTAAATGCGGTAAAAAGTCGTTTTGATGCATGGCAAGATATCAGGCCAAATTTACTGTCAATTTTGATGATTTACGACCCATAAGAGCAGAGTATTAATCCTCGTGTCCAAAAATACACCAAAAACAATATTTCCACAGGATCCTCTCGATATACGATGTGACGAGTGGCACTATCACCACCGTCACCATTTTGTGGGCCACACTGTACCACAAGCCAAAACTGATTAATGTGAGAAACGGCCTACTGTGGGCCGGGATGAGCATATTGGCAGCAATACCAGGCATGAGCATCTTACTATAATTCACCAAATGTCTGTCCGTCCGTCTGTCCGTTCGTTCGTTCCCAGGTACTGCAAAAACGGCTGAACCGATTGCAACGAAACTTTGGGTGGGTAATCCTGGGACCCCCTGGAGTAAAATAGGCTATATTGTTTTTCCAATTTCAGCTTTGGTCTCCACCATTTTCAGGTTTGGACTCCCACCTAACGTTATTGTCCCGGGTACCGCAAAAACGGCTCACCGATCGCAACGATACACCTCCATGCCCATGGGATTCCCACGGGTGACCCCACTAGTTGTATATAATAAGACCCAATCACGTCTCACCAGAAATTGGAGGCATTAACCAATCAGCTCTCACCTAATCAATTACCCCAGTTGGCTAGGAATATCAAACCGATCAACTCCTATGCTCTTCTAGCCAAAAAAAGCTGCATAAAGCAACTACGAAAAGCTACATAAGGTAAGCCCTTTGCTGTTTCAAACTCCATCCGATTTCCTCTACAGCTGCAAAACTTTCAAAAGCAGTACATACAAGAGACTTGGTCATGATCATTGCATTAGTAGATGAAAGTATTACTTCCTCAAGGGGTGGAAGGTGACAACCTTCTCATGGTCCACCCTGTTGTCTGCTTTCTTGCCAAACTTGTGTCATCAAACCAATAAGACTATTTCAATTGTACTTTTATGCCAATAGGTACATCTATCCCCAATGGCGTTTATCATGGCCAACCTGTCTGTATTCTAGGAAAGAGTTTGTGGATCTTACAAGTCAATGTAGAAGGCATGCCCCAAGCTAAATATGACTTCCTGTTGAGATTTCCCCAAGAGTATGGAATTGATGTGATTGCACTCAAGGAAACGCACATTGGTAACCTGTCGCCTCCTCATTACAAAATCTGCAGTTTTGCAACCGTTGCTGCAGTGCATTGTGACAAAGATGGCGTTACTACCTATGTTGACCATAGACTCAAAACTGACTAATTTTGGAGCCCTTGCTGCCAGCCAGAAACTGAAGACGTTTTTAAGGAATACGAGTAAACTGGCAATCCTGACACACCACTCAACTTCTCTCATGTTTGGATTTGATACATCATCGGAGACAGATATAAACCATAGAAAACAAAATACAATCAGGAAATGTGACGATGCTCCTAATACAGTACCTTCAGAAAGTATTCACACCCCTTGACGTTTTCACATTTTGTTGTGTTAAAGCCTTAATTTAAAATGGATTAAATTGAGATATATTTGTCACTGATCTACTACACATGATACCCCATAATGTCAAAGTGGAGTTTTTTTTGGAAATTTTTACAAAAAAAAAAAAAAGAAAAGCTGAATTGTCTTGACTCTTGAGTCAATAGGTATTCAACCCCTTTGCTATGCCACTCCAAATTGAGCCCAGGTGCATCCAATTTCCTTTGGCATCCTTGAGATGTCTCTACAACTTGATTTGAGTCCACCTTTGGCCAATTCTATTGATTGGACATGATTTAGAAAGAAACACACCTTTCAAAACAAGGTCCCACAATTGACAGCGCATGTCAGAGCAGAAACTCTACCATGAAGTCCAAGGAACTGTCAGTAGAACTTCAAGATAGAATTTTGAGGAGGCATAGATCTGGGGAAGGGTATAAAAAATTTCCAGTGATTAAAGTTCCCAATAGCACAGTGAGCTCCATCATTAGGAAATGGAAAGAATATGGAACTACCCAGACTCTTCCTAGAGCTGGCCATCCGACTAAACTGAGCAACCGGGCAAGAAGGACCTTGGTCAGGTAGATGAGTTGACCACTTTGATAGAACAACAGAGTTCCTTGGCTGAGATGGCAGAACCTGCTAGAACAGTAGTTCGTAACGTTTTTAAAGGCGCCAAACCCTAACGAAACCCACCGAACACTCGCGGAACCCCTCAAATTTGACAAAAAATTAAGAAGAATTGCATCTTAATGCGTTTTCTGTTCTTCTTTTCGGGAGGCGATCTGGGAAATGCGTGGTTTTGTTTGGGCAAGGGCCACCCTCAAATCATTTTCGCATGCAAGCCTGCTCCTTTTCTTTGTTTTAATGTCCACCAGTTTCGAAAACGCATGCTCGCAGAGATACGTTGTAACGAACGGCGTGAGGATCTCAAAGGCAATTTTAGCGATGTGAGGATACCCTTCCATTTGGCGGCACCAAAACGTTGAGCGTTGTTGTGCCGAAGAGTTGTTGTTGAGTCTGGCTCTGCTGAAGTTTGATGAGGTCGTCGAGGTATTGGTCGTTGACATCTGCCGTTGCAACGTCGAAAGTAAACGGCTGCCGCACCCATGCTGGGTATTGCTCTTGGTCGGGGAAGTAGCCATCGAATGACTTTCCCAGCTCATCCAAGTGCGTGGCAATCGCTTGCTTCAGCTCCCCCGGTACAGCAGTGCCTCCAACTTCAGACTCATCTTCGATCCCACTCACGCACTCGTCCAGTAGCGAAAAGTTCGCGAAGTTGTCGTTCTCTGTTCGCCGCCTCCACAACGGTAACTTCTTTCGGAAAGCGCTCAGCTTTTCTTCAGATTCGATGACATTCACTCCACCGCCCTGCATCTGGAAATTGAGATGATTGAGTGCGTCGAAGATGTCAGCCAAGTACGCCAAGGCAAGGATGAACTCTGACTCTTGGAAGTGCATTGCATGGCAATGCTGGTGTTCTCGCAAAAACAGGGCTAATTCTACACGCAAGGCAAAAACACAGCTCACTACTTTCCCTCGTGATAACCATCGAACGTCAGAGTGGTAGAGAAGGACTTCGAATTCAGAGCCGATTTCATTGCACAGCTCTTTGAAGATGCGATGATTCAGAGCACGGCTTCGCACGTAATTCACAGTTTCAACGACGATTTTCAGAACATTGGCCAGTTTTGGAGGCAGGGTTTTGATGCCAGCGCGTGTCTGTGCGGGACGCAGTGCGTGACGATGATGTGTGGTGCATCGGCCTTCACCAGCGCTCCAAAACCGGAGTTGCATCCCAGCATGGCTGGAGCTCCGTCCGAACAAACTGCAGACACCATGTTCCACGAGAGGCCGTTGCTTCTGAAGAAGATGTCCACAAGCTTCTTCACATCAGCTGCGTTCGTCGTCGTTGTCCGTTGCTTCTGAAGAAGACGTCCACAAGCTTCTTCACATCAGCTGCATTCGTCGTCGTTGTGAGAGGCTTGCAGAACAGAAAGTCTCCCTTGATCTCGTCTCCTTTGACATAACGCACAAATAAGATGAGCTGGCTCAAATTCGAAACGTCGGTGGTCTCGTCGAGTTGAAGGCTGAATTTCGTCGGGCTCGCGACTAAATCTGCAACTACCTGGGTGAGGACGTCATCGCTCATGTCATCGATTCTGCATCTGATGGAGTCATTTGAGAGTGGAACGAGAGACAACTTGTTTTCAGCAGCTTTTCCCAGCATGTTGGCCATCTTCAACACAGCTGGTTTGATGACTGTCTTGCCAACAGTGTGTGGTTTGCCCTGCTTTGCGATCAGGTACGCAACTTCATACGACGTGGTGAGGATCGGTTTGTCAATTGGAACGAAGCCGAGAGTGGGGGCAAGGTAGCACTTGCGTCGAATCGGACTCTCTTCAATTTGAATTCATCCAGCGTTCTTTGCAGTTTTTGTACTGTCCCTCGCCGTGCAGTTTTTTTTAAGTGTTCCCGTAGTTTTGCTGGTGCTAGGCTGGAGTTGCTCAACTTGGCATTGCAAAGCATGCAATGAGGACGCTGACTTTCGTCCCGTTCCGTCAAACACGTGAACCCGTACCGCACGTAATCCTCCGACCACTTCCTTTTTTTGATCGACATACTGCAAAAAGAAAGAAAAAAAGGAACAAACTGATCTTAATTGAGTTCGGGCAAATAATTATATGACAAAAATTAAAAAAGGAACATGCTTAAATATAATCAGTACCCCTCTGAAAACTGAGAGATTTTAACGAAGAAAACATAACTTATAGTTACGATGACGGGATTTATTATCGACTCAACTCTGTGTCACCTCAAATCCCATTATAATATTACATAGAAAACTGCGACTTGTAGGTTTTGAATTGCGACCAAAGGAGTTATATCATCTCCACCTAATTTTCTGAGTAATTCAATCATATTTTATAATCACCATCCACTTTTGACTTTAATATAACTCTGAACCCGCCCTACATATCCACAAACATTTCCAACTTACTTTTCAATTAATTAGTAACTCCAAAGTAAGGCGCGACCAATGACGCACGGCACACGGCAAGCTAATCGAGGCTAATCACTGGAATTTCCGAACACCTGCAAAGTCCAAAATCCAGTAAGTAAGTAAGCAAGTAAGCACCATCAACAGAAAAATTAGCAAGTTGCTCATTGATTCAACTTACTAGTCAGTGTGAAACAACTTATCTTAAACACAGACCAGAGAAACCATGAATGGGATGGGAATACAATTGCAAATAACATTTCCATTCGTGCGTAACATACATAGCAAAAGAATAATAATATTAATAATAAGCGTAATTACACATAGATTCAAAATTGATACAAAACTAAAATAAAAATAAAAAATTGCAATGCGTTTCGGAGGACCTCCGCTGAACCCCTGAGACTGGCTCACTGAACCCTTGGGGTTCGGTCGAACTCAGGTTAAGAACCACGGTGCTGGAAGGACAACAGTCTCTGAAGCACTCCACAAATCTAGGCATTATGAGAGTGGCCAGATGGAAATCACTTCTAAGAAAAAGGCACATGACAGCACACCTGGAGTTTGCAAAAAGACAAGTGAAAGACAGAGCATCAGGCAAAATATTCTGTGGTCTGATGAGATGAAAATTTAACTCTTTGATCTGAATGCAAAGTGCTACGTCTGGTGGAAACCAAGCCCAGCTCATCACCCATCTAACACCATCCCTACCGTGAAGCAGGGTAGTGGCAGCATCATGCTATGGGGATGATTTTCAGTGGCTCCAACCTACACAAGGGAAAATATATAATTTAGTGCTCCAACCTAATGAATGCGTGAGGCAGTTGCCCTGAAACAACTTGTCTTTGCCTCTTGGAAGGCTAATCCAACTGAAGGCAATCTCAGTTCCTTCCACCAAGCTCGGAACAAGTGTGTGTCTACCCTCAGGAGAGCCAGGAAACACTATCTCTCCACACTCAAGACTGGAATCTCAAACCTTTCTTCTTCCTCCAAATACTGGTGGCATCTGGTCAAATCCGTTTCTGGTGTTTGTTCCCCCTCCATCCCCTCCCTTACCTCAAACGGCTGCACAGACGACACCGCACGTGACAAAGCCGAATGCCTCAACTCTGTGTTTGCCTCTAAATCTTGTGTCCCAAACCCATCTCTCTCTATACGCACCTTACCCAGTCGAACCCAGCTGCTCCTGAACTCTGTGTCCTTCTCTCCTGACAAGGTGGAGAAGTTTTTGTCAAACCTCGACTCTGATTTTGCAACTGGACCTGATGGCATCAGCCCACGGGTCCTAAAATCCTGCTCTGCTGCTCTTTCACACCCTCTTTCTGTTCTCTTCACCCTCTCTTTTGCTCAAGGTCATCTGCCATCAGTTTGGAAATCGGCTAGCATTACCGCTTTGCACAAAAAACGTGCAAAAACAGATCCTTGCAATTACAGACCAATCAGCCTGCTCCCAATTATCAGCAAAGTCATGGAATCCATCATTGCTTCGGATATGAAATCCTTCCTCTTCTCCAATGGCTTGATCTCTGATCATCAATTTGGTTTCAGACCAGGTCACTCTACTCTGGACATGCTGCTTCTGCTGTCTCATCAATGGATGGAGGTCCTCAATGCCAAACAGGAAATCAGAGCTGTCTCCCTTGACATATCACGTGCCTTCGAAACGGTCTGGCACCCTCACCAAACTCTCCTCGTATTGTAGCCATGGAAATCTCCACGCATGACTTGTGGACTTCCTCTCTGGTCATAGTCAACGTGTGGCCCTGAATGGATTTCTCTCATCTCCCCTTCCTGTTCAGGCTGGAGTTCCACAAGGCAGTGTTCTGGGCCCTGTGCTATTTCTGGTCTTCATCAATGATCTCTCTGACTCTCTGGAAAATCCTCACTATCTCTTTGCTGATGACTCCACTCTCTGCCGCTCCATTCCTCATCCCTCAGATCGGCAGTCTGCAGCCTCCTTACTCTCTGCAGACCTGGACAAAATCACAGGGTGGTCAAACAAGTGGAACATGTCTTTCAATCCTGAAAAATCTCACACTCTCACTATGTCTCTCAGAAAAGACCGACTGGACAACCCTCCCATCTACTTTCTCAACAATCCTCTCCAAGAAGTTCTGTCACTCAAGCTTTTGGGTCTCACTATCTGCAACGATCTTTCCTGGGAAAACCACATTTTCAAGCTGGCCTCCAAAGCCAGTCGCCGACTGGGCATCATCCGTCGTGCGAAGTCCTTCCTTGGCACACCTGAGCTCCTCACCACATACAAGGCTTTCATCCGCAGCTCAATGGAATACTGCTCTCCCCTCTGGGCTGGTGCTCCTGACTCACACCTAGCTCGTCTTCACGCTGTTGAAAGCAAAGCTTTCAGAATCATTGGAATCTCCCGTGACGAAGCTGATTGTGAGGGCCTTTCACTCACTCACCGCAGGCAGGTAGGTGGTCTTTCTGTCTTCTTCCGACTCCTATCCGGCCTAGCTCCTCCAGCTCTCTCTGTGCTCTGTCCCCCAAATATTCCTACAGGTCGCACAAGATCTGCCAGCAACCCTCTTCTGGTGAAATTGCCAAAATCAAGACTCTCTGCTCACCTTCACTAGGGTGCATCAAACGCCCAACTATTTTTAAAAAGATGTTGGATTGATCTGTCCCAAATTTTATTTTGTTCCAATCATAAAATAAAGTTGCTATGCAAAATTTGGTAAGGTTTGGACATCATCTTCTGGGTCCACCTCACCATTTCATATTTTGAGTCGGTGGTATCAGAGTTGGAAATTTGACACGCAGCTGTTTTGAGGCCCATAAATAAAAATGAAAGGATTGACTGATTGCTACATATAATAACTCTTTGTAAAGGTATTATTGTGCTCTGTAGCAATATATCATCATCATAGGGATCCACGGCATACAATTCATTTATATACAAATAGTCAAAATAAAGATTTTTTTCAAAATATGGATATAAAGCTAAATGAAGAGTATTTTTAAAATATAATATATAAATTAAAGAATATCCTGAATGTTGTAGTCATCTTGTCTTTACAGAGATCTTTTAACTAGACAAGATGATTAAAACAATTATTAGGCTATACTCTAATAAAATTGGATAATTGATTTATTTGTTGTACATAATTATGAAATGACATTATTGTTACTAATACTACCTTTTTCTTTCAGATAAAACAATGGATGGCACAGTAAAGAAAGCATCTGTTGCAACAAGAGAGTCCACCAAGGTGTTTGGTCTTGGAAGTGCCATAACTGAACAAGATTCCCAGATCAATGGCACCAGACTTCCAACTTGTTTACAAGTACTACGTTGTTTCATGTGGCACACGGAAGATGGCAAACTTGAACGACGCTCTCGGTGGGAATCAGCAAAGCTTGTACTGCAGAAAGTGACACCATTTTATGGCAAGGCTAATATTCCTATCATCTCTGAACGCAAGGCTATTGAGAAAATTATCAAACTTGCAGATGATAATTCCAAGCTTAGATCAATCCCTATCAACCGAAGAACAACTCCAGCAAGCATCACAAAGGTGAATCAAATGGAGATGAAATTTATGGAGACATTTCCCTTGTGGCCCAATGATGCTAGTTCTCACATCATGAATCCTGAAGACTTAGCATTCCTGGAATCTATGAAGACAGATCGCTGTGCAACATTTGGCTGCCAAGATAAACTGTTGGCAGATAAGATGCAGCGTAAAGTGAACCGCGAGGAAAAATAATCAGAGAGGCGAGCAAGTATGGAGCTGGAGTTCAACATAAATACTACAACCACTGTGTATAATATTAGTGACAGTGATGAAGAAGTAACTCTTGGACCTCCAACAAGCACACCAACAACCTCAAGAAGTCATCATCGTTTAGTTAGACCTGGCACATCAGTTTTCATTCCACATGACATCCTGAAGAGGCCCAGTCTTGTTTCACTGGCAACAAGGATGAAGATGACACCAACCCAACAGGCTGCTTTCACAGAAGCTCTTATTGAAGAAACAGGAGGGGATGTAGCGAAGGTGTCAACATCATATGCTACAGCAGATAAATCAAGACGCAAAATTGGACAGCATATTGCTACTACCTGTAAAGACAAATGGATACCTCCGAAGCTTGCTACGTTGCACTGGGACTCAAAGCTGCTTCCATGCTTAACTAACCAAAACACTTTTGAAGAACGCCTGGCTGTGCTTTTGGGTTCTCAAACTGATATGAAGCTGCTGGGTGTTCCATCCTACAAGCCTGGAACAGACCGTAAATCTGGAGATATAATTGCTCAGCTGACTAATAACCTACTTGAATCATGGAACTGCCAAGAGAATGTTGTCAACTTGACATTTGACACAACTGCATCTAACACCGGCCACATCAGTGCAGCTTGTGTAACAATTCAACAACGGCTTAACAAAGCTCTTCTGTGGTCAGGCTGCAGACACCACATTGGTGAAGTCATTCTTACGCACATTTTTACTGATCTTAAAGTTGAAGCATCTAAGTCACCAGATATCTTCCTCTTCTCAAGGTTTCGCAAGAACTTTGAAATGTTTCCACACACATTCAATGAACCACTTTCACGATTTGATCCATCTCAACTAAATGAAGCAGCAACAAGTTTGACAAGTGACTGGCAAAATAATGTTCTCAGACTCTGTCACACCGAGCAATCTCTAAGACGTGATGATTATTTGGAATTTGTTGATCTGTGTACTGTATTCCTTGATGGTGAAGTAGCTGAACATCAAATAACCTTCAAGCGTCCTGGTGCACTGCATAAAGCCAGATGGATGGCGAAGCTCCTCTACTCAATCAAATTATGTCTCTTCGAAAAACAAATCGCTGATCTTCCAGCAGGTACAATTACCACAGAAAAACAAGTGCCAAAGATCAGAGAATTTGTCACGTTTGTCACTCTAGTATACAGGTCCTGGTGGATGACATGTACCTCTGTCACCGATGCCCCATGGAATGACCTGCAGCTCATCTCCAAACTGAAACAGTATGAAGCTGTCAATGCTGGAATCTCAAGAAGTGCCCTGAAAGCCTTCAAACGACATCTCTGGTACCTCACAGAAGAGATGGTTGCACTTGCCCTCTTCAGCTCAGTTGTTCCTCATGACCATCGCCGTGCTCTGGCAGACAGACTTCTGGAGGTTCAGCCAGATTTTCCAGTAACCAACCCACAAGGACGGTTTTGGTACTGGGTTTGGAAAGCCCAGATTTCCTGATGACTTGACTGAGAAGACCACTCTGGCTGATTTTGTTGGACCAGATTCATGGTACCTATTTCATCATCTGAAGCTTGACTGGGCATTTCCAGTTACCGATGTTCAAGAATGGACTAACTCTGCAGCCTACCAGACATCATGGACTAATGTTGAAGCCTTGAATGTGGTGAATGACTCTGCAGAAAGGGGAGTTAAGCTTAGCTCTGACTTCCTTTCAGCAGCCAGAAGTGAAGACCACTACCAAAATGTGCTACAATTTGTTGAGCACAACCGCAAGGAGTAACCGAATCTTCGAAAGCGAGCAGCTCAAGACTAAACTGTCAGAAATATCCATGAAAACTACAGTATCTTTGTTTTGTTTCTATTTTCATGTTTATCCATAGTCAGATGTACTCGTATTAAGATGATAAATGCTAAGATTGTGTATATATGATTCTACTGTAATAAAAATATCATTCTGGTATCTATAATACATATGATTATACCAATAAAATCATGATTTTGACTATTTGTGTATAAGTGAATTATATCCCTATCCCTATGATGATTATATATTGCTACAGAGCACAATAATACCTTTCCAACAAGCTATTATATGTAGCAATCGGTCAATCCTTTCATTTTTATTTATGGGCCTCAAAACAGCTGCGTGTCAAATTTCTGACTCTGATACTACCGACTCAAAATCTAATTTGCTGAGGTGGACCCAGAAGATGATATCAAAACCTTACCAAATTTTGCATAGGAACTTTATTTTATGACTGGAACAAAATAAAATTGGGGACAGATTGTTTTCTTGACATAGGGGCGTTTGATGCACCCTAACCTTCACTCTTTCATTCGTCTTTTCTCCCGCCTCTGGAACAAACTCCCTCACTCTCTTCAATCCCACTCCTCCCTCCAGGTCTTTAAAACAGCTGTTTACCACCATCTCTTATCTTCCCCCATCCTAAACCTTGATCTATTCTTCCCATGTTAATTCACCCCAGATCCACTTTTTTGAAATACCGACTTACTTCCTGGAAGTCCTAGCAGTGTCCATGTGTTCTATACCTCTGCCCCTCCACCCTCTCCCCCTCCACCCCCCCCCCCCTGCCTCCTCACCCCAAGCCCCCTCCCTCCCACAGATCTCCCGATGACCCTGTTCTCTGCTGTTGTACTTGTTTGCTTCCCTCTCTCTCCCCATCTTGTCTCCCGCTCCCTTTATTGTATGCTTTGTGTGTCGTTTTTTTTTTGTTTTTGTGATTAATGTTAGCTCTTACACGATCCTCGATCTTGTTAAAGAAAAAAAAAAAGGGGGGGGGGGGGGGGGACGTACTTGACCACTACCAGAAAGTAGGTTTTAACTTTTAACCAAAGCATCACACAAGCGATTGAGTTTTCCTTTGTACGAGCGACTGTTGCGAAAGCAATTGGTGTGTTTACAAAGGTTATGGTGTTTCTCTTTGCAAGTTTCAAAGCAAAATTTGATAACACACGATTTATATAAACATACAACACACACAACACAACACACACAACACACACACAACACACACACACACACACACAACACACACACACACACACACACACACACACACACACACACACACACACACACACACACACACACACGCTCTCTTCTACATCTCTTCACTCCTCCCTTGCTCTTCCAGCTGAAGAAAGTTGCATAAAGAAACCAAGAACTGCTACACAAGGGAAACCCTTTGCCGTTTCAAACTCTACCTGAATTGCTCTGCAGCTGAAAAATATTCACAAGTAGTACATACATGAGAATCCCAATGCCATACAACACCTCAGCCGCCAGACCGGTTTCATCGCTAATTGGCGAGTTATCAGTGACATCGGAGACAGAAACGCGCACCAAACTCTACATTCCTGCCTTGGTTGAAGGCTGCTTTCACAGCTCCCTGCAATGGAGTCATGACCTACTTGAGGGAAAATTCTCAGCTATGGAAAACATTCATAGCAGTCATGGGTAACCTGATACCCCTCCTCCCCCCACCCCAACCCCTTCCCCCTCTCCTAGAGGAACTTCAACAACAAAGGAGGAGGAGAAGAAGAGACAATGCAGCAGAACAACACTCTACTTAATTTACACTTACTTTAAACGGAAGAGGAGTTCAGGATTTCGCTCCAGCAGGCCAGAGTAGCACTGCTGCGTCGTCTCGATAGCTTCACCCATCCTTCCGGACAAGACCAACTTCTGTATCCCTGTGCGAAACCCACGGTGAGGGTGCCATATGCTTCACTTTATGCAGCCAGGAGCATGCAGAGAATCAGGCCTGGCAGTCAGCCTGCCTTTCACATTCACTTTAAACACATTTTACATAAATACAAATAAAATCAACAGTGGAGGAAAAACAGCAGCAATGTTTGGGATGGGTTTTGGCTGGGGGGAGGGGAGGGGGGTGTCAGGCACAAAACACTTAGCTCTTCTTCATTCAGTTTCTCGTACTTATGTCGTGTCGCTTCTCTATATACACCCATCCTCTTATGCGAATACACAACCATTGGACTGGTACCCAGATAACTATCTGCAATCTCTCCTACTCTTCCTGTAGCCCATATATAGCACACATCCCTTTCCATGCCAATTTGTTTTTACAACCCATGACAAATGGATTAAGATTGATAAACTTGACAGCATGTTTTTCATGAAAATTGACATTCCACTTTGTTCACGATGCCATGGACATGTTTTTCCGATGGCTGGCTGTCTTTACTCAAGCGTACATGGCATGGAGGTGACCATACAACATGTGCAAAGGTCCCTACTCATGGAAATCCACTGAGCCCGGCTGGATTGAACTTGCGTTTGATCAATAATTCATAAATGCGGGAATAAATGACTGCAAAATTACATTTGAACACCATCAAGGCATCACGGGAGAGACATGTTCGGCAACGGAAATCAAGCCACAGGTAAATAATTCTGGGCTCACTCTGCCGATTTTTTATGGATGCGAGGTCTTCCTGGAACGTTTGTCCCGTAGCACGTGCAAAAGCCTCAGCCGTTGCACAGTAGCCATGGTGCACCAGGTATGAAGCCACCATCCTGGAGGGAAGACGCACACAGTGAGAGGATGCATGACTGCGAATAACTGTTCGAAAATTGTTCAAACAGGCTTCCAAGAGAGGTTTGCCGTGCATACGTCTGGAGCGTCATTTGCCACTGCCCGTGTGGCTCGGTAAGAGGGAAGCGAGAGATGGCGTTTTGGATGCGAGCACGCCACTCGCGCGTGTAATCTTCAATGTCGAACACAAACGGGCGCTGCCCGAAGTTTGCTTCGACCACCTCGCCCGGAGTCTGCAGCCCTACTGTGGGGTAAAGGTTTGGCTAGATAAAGTGGGAAGCGTGGGGAGAGGAGTGTAGAATAAGAAGGTCGAGAGACAATGAAGGAGATGATGTGTGAACAAAATACATTTTTCCTATCCATGAATACCCCAACCAAAATGGTCATGCAGACCTCGAAACTTGAGACTTCATCGATTATTCTGCCCCATACAGTCTTAAGAAATAAGGACATGGGAAAGGGCCTGTGAGCAGCTCATTTGATTGGTCAAGATGATGTAAAATACCGCAACATTTTTATCCAAGTACTGCTAAACGAAAGGGTTTTGAAAGTGTGAAAACGGCAATTTGTGTTCTACAGTGTTCAAGTATGTAATTTATTTGACATAAAATAAAGGTTTTAAAGGTTGTAGAAAAAAAGTATTTTGGAAGTTGCCGTTGATGTGGCATCTTTTACACCACCTTTTTTATCATGGTATATTAGTTCTTCATCTAGAGCCTGGTATTGGCTTAACGGTTGGGTTGCTGGCTTAGGATCCTAGGATCCTGAGTTTGAATCCCGGTCGATGGTTGAATGAACGCCAGGGGGTTTGACTCAGCCTGTCATCCTTCTGAGGTCGGCAAATTGAGTACCAGCTCACTGGTAATTGGGGCACTGAATCATCAGCACAAACGTGCTTCCAAAGATAGGATGCAACCAGCAACCAGCAACCACAGGCTGCATACGAAACAACAGTTCTTCATGTCTGTTTTAAATCGGTAGTACGATCATTTGGAGGAAAACAAATTAATTCATACACACAAGGGGAAAAGGACAAGGTCCTATTCAGTGCATGTATTTTAAAGCATACATGGAGATGCCATTTGAATGACTAGGGAGATACCCGTGCTACGCACGGGTGGGAGGCCAGAAGCAAACAGGCAATGCAGATACGGCGAATGCTAAAGCATGAAACCAATAAATTCCACATTCCTGTAGCACATTCAGTCGCACGTCAGACATGGACAGCAAGTTCGTGAAGGGCTTCCATGAAAAACGTACCCGTTCGCAAACAAACGGGTACGTTCACGTATAGAAACATCGATCGTGGGACCGTGGCGAATCTGCATATGGCGATCTGCGAAGTTCACGTTCAGAAAGTAGAAACCATCATGGCATGTCGTCATTCACTTGAACTCGACATCACAAAATAAACTTTTTTCATTCCAAGCAACATAACTCCAATTAATTCGTATATAAACATCATTAAAAGTAAATAATGACCTCGGCCAAAGTTCAAACGACATTTAATCTCTCCATGAGAGAATTCCACATAGCTATCCTTCATTGTAAAAACCACCAAATCAACAGTTAAAAGGATTTTGAGCCGATAGCTGTTACGGCCTTGGCAAGATCGATGGAGACAGCGATCTGTTAGCGTATTCACCGCCCAAATAGCTATGTGGAATTCTCTCATGTGGAGATTAAATGTCGTTTGAACGTTGGCCGAGGTAATTATTTACTTTTAATGATGTTTATATACAAATGATGTTTAATGATGTTTATATTGGTTTTGGGTCGTCCTTTCCGCATATCTCGTGGGATTGTAAGTTGGAGAGACGGCCGTGATGGCGGCGAGGGGGATGGAATTCTCTCAAGCATGGATTCAACCTGTGTCCTTATAAAAGGTCTTTGTCCGAGGTCACCGAGTCCGATCGGTGCAGCTGTGCAGCGATCGGTGCAGCAGTTTGTGCGGCACCCGGGAAAACAACATCGTCACAATGAAAACATCGTCACAATGAACGTTATGCGAACGCGAATGTTATGCAGGAGTCCAAACCTGAGAATGCTGGAGACTAAAGCTGAAATTGGGAAAACTAAATAGCCTATTTTACTCCTGGAGATCCCAGGATTATCCAAGCAAAATATCGTTGCGATCGGTTCAGCAGTTTTTACGGTACCTTCAAACGGACAGACAGACAGACGGACAGACATTTGGTGAATTATAGTAAGATAACTGTCATATCTGTTCCATGGAGCACATCTTATTTAATCTTGTGGTAGAGTCACATCCTGCATGGTAATATTGCATCAAACCATTCACCGCTTATGGCATTCCACATTACCCCCTTCCCGAATCCTTACACCCCAAACATGTGGAACATATTTAGTGTACCGACACATTAAATTTCCACTGCTAAAACTTCCCCTTATAGCTTGAACAACGATGACGGATACTTTAGTCTGAATCGGCCATCCTTTCGCAGCTAAATTATTACACCGAATGATGATGGCCGTTTAGTCAAGGCCAAAAATATTGGCACCCTTGCGCTTTTTTCAAGTAACTCACAATTTCTCTAAAAATAAGTTGAAATTGACAAAAGTATTTGGTCTCCACAATTCTTTATTTCACTGTTAATATTACAGAACCTTTGTTTTTGATTCAGAACTTAATATATCCTTTTAAATAAGAAAATTAAATAGAAATGGCATTGACAAAATTATTGACACCCGAGACTTAATATTTGGTAGCACGGCTTTTGGAGAAAATAACTGCAGTCAAGCGCTTCCTATAGCCATGAATGAGCTTCCTCCACCTCTCTACTGGCAGTTTGGCCCACTCTTCTTGTGCAAACTGCTCCAGCTCTCCCAAATTTGAAGGGTGCCTTCTCCCAACTGCTGTTTTCAGATCTCCCCACAGGTGTTCAATGGGATTTAGATCTGGACTCATTGCTGGCCACTTCAGAACAGTCCAGCGTTTTGTTTTGAACCATTCCTGGGTGCTTTTTGAAGTGTGTTTGGGGTCATTGTCCTGCTGCAAGACCCATGACCTTCCACGGAGACCCAGTTTCTGATATTGGGTTGAACATTGCGCTCCAAAATGCCTTGATAATCTCCTGATTTAATGATGCCATGCACACATTCAAGGTACCCTGTACCAGAGGCAGCACAGCAACCCCAAAACATCACTGAACCTCCTCCATGTTTGACTGTAGGGAAGGTGTTCTTTTCTTTGAAGGCTTCATTTTGTTTTCTGTAAACATGGAGATGATGTGCTTTGCCAAAAAGCTATAATTTAGTCTCATCTGTCCACAGGACATTCTCCCAGAAGGATTTTGGCTTGTTCGGGTGTGTTTTGGCAAACTCCAGTCGAGCTTTCTTAGCAGTGGGGTCCCTCCTGGGTCTCCTACCATAGAACGCCCTTTCATTGAGTTGGCGATGGATGGTGCGAGTTGAAACTGTCGTACCTTGTGTTTGAAGGTCAGCTTGAATCTGTTTGGCAGTTGATCGAGGTGCTTTCTCCACCATTCAAACAATCCTTCACTGCAATCTTCGATCAAGTTTTCTCTTGCGGCCACGTCCAGGGAGGTTGGCTACAGTGCCATTGGCCTACTTCCTGATAACATTGCGTACGGATTGGCCTTGAGATTGTCCATGCTTGGCTACAATTTTGTGTCTGACCTCAGACAATTCTCTGGTTTTCTTTCTTTTCTCCATACTCATTGCGGTACACATAGTGACACAAAACAGCAGAATGTCTCATTTTCTCCATTCAAACTGGTTGAATGAGTGATTTTTATATTGATGGCACCTGCAGCTCACCACAGGTGAGCTCAATTCCAAAGTAAAGGAGAATCACCTGCTTTGAATCTAATTATTTCTAACAACTTCTAAAAGGTGTCAATAATATTGTTCGGCCCATTTTAGGATTTGTGTGTGGAATAAGCTAAGATTTAGTAATTTTTTCAGCTTTTTTTGTTTTGTTCCACTGCAAACCAAAGAAATACATTTGTGGATACCAAAATATTTTATAATTTCAAAAATGCTCTGGAAGAAATGGTGCATTATTTGAAAAAAGTGCAAGATGCCAATATTTTTGGCCACAACAGTACACGAGCAAAAATCATACAACACAAGGAATAAACAGAAAAGACTTACAGGGAGGTCTGTAAATGCAACACCTGCGGAAAGAGCAAAAAAGAAAACACGTTAACCACTCAGGGCCGTGCACATGTGACAAGCGAAACAGGAGAAAGTGAAAATATAGGCATCACAGTCAGCGGGTCAAATCACCATAGATACGAAAGGTACAAAGCATTTATTCCAGTGAAATAAACTACAAAGCGCAATCGCACAAATAACACAAGATGCACGAGAGGCCTGCTCATCACGCCACGTCACAGGCTCAGCTTTAGCACGTGTATTGGAATTTTGGTGTGTGCAAAGCACCCAGGCTGTGGCCGTTCTTTGTGTAGAAACAGGTGTTGTTGATCAGGTTGACGCAGCAACCGACGACGTCCCCGGTGGTGAAGGTGGGACCGTACGGTTGGCCCGAGCCCGACGAACAAAAACTGTGTCCATCATCCCCGTGGTAGCCGTATGAGAATTTATCCCATCCTGGGGGAAGAAACATTACCGAGGCTTCAGGAAATCGGCAATAACGGGATAAGTAGGAAGCGAGAAGGGACGATGTAGTTTCATAAAATGGGAGCATATAAGAGTGCACAGAATGCATGTTGCTTTCCCATGTCGAGGTCACAGTTGCAGTGCCAAAGCTCGCTAACCTTCAGATTGGCGAAACAAAACCGGGTGCCCAATTTGCACTTACTTTGCGCACCCTCTCACATAAAAAAGATTCGGCCATTGTTGCCAGTATCCTGGCTATAAATAACCTGCTTGGGGTTTCCTGTGCAAGTCTTTACCTGAAAAGACATAATGGACTGAATAATCTTATTAATGCATTAATAACTAGAAAGGCACTTGGTAGAGAGCATAACTCTGCCAGGCTGAACAGTTTATCATTTTGTATCCCACTGACAGGCCAGATCTGGATCCAGACATGAAGCAAAATCTAATCAGCTTGTTCTTGACATCAAACCAACTTAACTACCAAGTTTTGTTATAATCCCTCCAACACGTTTTGAGTTTTGGCCCTATCACTCAATCGTGAAGAATCGCGAGAATTTAAAAAAAAAATCCTCTTATCCGGATCTGGATTCAGATTCGGATCTTCACCAAAATCGAAACATTTCTTCCTTGTCACATACTCAAACTCTCCACTAAATTTCGTCCGAATTCGTCCACAGCTTCTTGAGATATCCTGTTCACAAACAGACAAACAAACAGACAGGCGTGAAAAGATAACCTCCATCCACTTTCGGTGGTGGAGGTAACTCGAGAGCTCATAAAATACCCCATGCACTTGGGATCAAGTGTATACTTAAATTTAAATGAAATAATGATTTTAATGATCGTTTAAAAATATTCCGGAAGTTTAGCGTTATTGAAGCAGTATTAAACACCACATTCTATAACATATCCAAGTACTAGTAAATGGAATGGTTTTGAAAGCGATTTGTGTTCTGCAATATTCAAGTTTAAATATAATTCAATTTAAACAAAATAAAGATTGCAAAAGTTGTAAAAATAAATTAATTCCGGAATTTACCGCCGTTGATGCAGCGTCTTTTACACCACCCTATCACATTACATTAGTTATTTGTGCTTGTTGTTTATGTCGTTTATGGCGTCCTTCGAAACAGTAATTTTCCTGTTTGGAATGATTTTCAATTTTGTTTGATCGCCAGACAGGTAGACAGAGAATTTTTTTTAATCTCACTCCTCTGTGCGCATGTGCGTAGCTCAATAGATTACTGCTCTACTTTATGGGCCAGCACATCAGCATCACATCCCTCTCTCCCAGATTCTGTGGAATCCAAAGCTCTCAACATTATTGGTATCGCCCGAGATGAGGCCGAAGCACAAGGTCTGTTCCTATCGCATCGCATGCAGGCCGGTGGTCCCTGCTTTTTACAACGTCTCTCCAGTCGTTCTCCCTCTGCCCCTCAAACGTGCTCTTGCTCTCAAGATGCACGTCAGCACCAATTAGTCCCCATGAACGTATACATGCTCGCAAACCATTGACTGAAAAGGGGTAACCAAACCAAAGGGTGGAAATGGGTATTGGACCACAACCAGTGGGATGATGAACTAATTGGTCCTTTAACGAAGCGACACATAGGCTCCACTAGTCAAGTATATTTGTAGTTTTTGTAGTTCAGGTTTGTGAAATATTGGGCGTTTTTTGCATCGTGGTTGAGTGTCCCAATCGTTTCCTAAAGGGTTCGGGGTTAAAATTTCATCAGATATCTGCAGGTGATTGACGCACAAAGTTGCATCAGGCGATCAACAGAAATACCTGGACACAGAACACAATCGAGATGGTGTCTGTGGAGCTCATTTTATATCACGTCTGATAAATACTAAGTCTTCTTCTTTCTTAGGAAGCACAAGGCTGTGGGGTAGCATCATTGCCCGAGGACGCAGCTGTGCTGCTGATGCAGTGCCCTCTGCTAGTTACGGCAGGAATTTGTAATTTGTTCAGGGTGCCGGCGATAGCTCGACTACTCTTCAAGAAGGACACCCGTGGGATCGTTAACGTGCACCAACTAATGGCGGCAGATGGGATTCCCAGTTTAACGTCCATCCGAGAGCTGGCACACACATTGATGCCTGTGGAACACAGGGATGACAGTTTATAGCAGGGTCGGGATTCCAACCCAGGCTGGACAGCTTAGAGGCGAGTGTGCGTACCTTTGGGCCGTCCTGTCAGCCCTGATTACTACTCATGATAATGAATGAAATTATATATTTTCAGCCCAAGATATTCAAATGTGTTTGCAGTTTTAATGCAAACAAAACTGTACGCTATAATTTATGTATGATCACATAGATGGCTCTGGAGCCCTGACAGGGCCTATGAAAATCATGGCTGCTACATAGCTACAAACGTCTTCAAGTGTGGAGAATATCGAATGAAGACAAATTACAATTGCTGACCTTGTACATTCAATTTTTTTTAATGCGGTAAATTGATGTAGAGGGAGTGTGGTAGGAGATGCAGTCTTCACAGTAAAGAAATATAAACTTGGCTTTTCATCAAAATTTTCAACAATGTATTATAATGGAAACAGGGGTGAAATCGATGGCGAGTCATCACAAATCCCCATGCTTCTCGCCTAAAGCAAAGTTTGAGATGGCGAAAAGTTCAACGGGGGCGACCCAATATCAAATTTCGAATTAATTATTTCTCCATTTTGACCCCTGTGACCTTAGGTCCCCACCTCCTGGGGTATGAGCCGGGCATCAAATACAAAAAAAATCTTGACATATTCATAAGCCTTCAGCGACTTACAGGCCCGTAAAGAATCATGAGTGAACTGTCCTGGTTTATCAATAAGATAAAAGTAAACGTCCAGAAAACTAATATCGGGCTACATTGACGGATCGTCAAGACAACCATTTGATAAATAATACTGATCAGGTGAGCTGCAGGTGCCCTCTTGATACGAGTTTGTTGACCAAACTCTCACGTGCATCAAGTGGTAGTTTAAGCATGTATTTAGACCAGTATTTGGCCTTCATGCGACATTGGTTCTCTTTGTTATAATAATAATAATACATTTATTTTGTATAGCACTTTTCAAGAAGCCCAAAGACGCTTTGACAGAGTACAAAAAAACAAGTGCAAAAAGACAAAAATCAACAGGTAAATAATCAAAGCAAAAGGAAGGAGAAGGAGAAAAGATAGTCAGGGGTTAAATGCTGTGGGTTAAATGTTGAATGCAGTGTTGAACAGGTGGGTCTTGAGTGATGTTTTGAGGGTGGTGAGTGAGGAGGAGTCTCTGATGGTGTGAGGTAGTGAGTTCCAGAGGGTGGGAGCAGCGATGGAGAAGGCCCTGTCCCCCCAGGATCGGAATTTGGTCCGCATGGGGAGGGTCAGGAGGTTGGTACCAGCAGAGCGGAGGTTGCGGGTGGGAGTGTGTCTGGAGAGGAGGTCAGTCAGGTAGGATGGGGCCAGGTTATGGAGGGCTTTGTAGGTAAAGAGGAGGATTTTGTACTGGATTCTCTGGGGTATGGGGAGCCAGTGAAGCTTGTAAAGGACGGGGGTGATGTGGTCACGGGTCCGGGAATGGGTGAGTAGACGGGCAGCGGAGTTCTGAATGTATTGGAGTTTATTGATGATTATTGAGGGTGAACCAAAGAGGAGGCTGTTGCAGTAGTCCAGACGGGAGGTGATGAAGGCGTGGATGAGGGTTTCTGCAGCCGTGGAGGAGAGGGATGGACGGAGACGGGCGATGTTTTTCAGGTGAAAGCAGGCTGTCTTTGTGATCTGTTTAGTGTATTTGTCGAAGGAGAGGGTTTGGTCAAAGATGATGCCAAGATTCCGGATGTGAGGGGAGGTGGATACTGGGAAACCGTCGATGTTGAGGGCAAAGTTATGGGTGGATTTGGTGAGCGTTTTTGGGCCAATGATGATTATTTCAGATTTATCATAGTTAAGTTTGAGGAAGTTGATTTGAAGCCAGGATTTTATTTCAGTGATGCAGTTTGTCAGGATAGAGTGGGTGGCGGTGGAGATGGACTTGGTGGAGATGAAAAACTGGATGTCATCGGCGAAGCAGTGGAATTGGAGACCATGACGGCGCATTAAGTGACCAAGGGGGGACAGGTACAGGATGAAGAGGAGGGGGCCAAGAACTGAACCTTGGGGGAGGGGAGCAGTGGGGGATTTGCAGTTATTGATGGAGATGAACTGGCGTCTGTCGGAGAGGTATGATTTGATCCAAGAGAGGGCAGTGCCGGTAATGTTAAAGGTGGTTTCAAGTCGGGTGAGGCGGATGGTGTGATTGATGGTGTCAAAGGCGGCGCTGAGGTCGAGGAGGATGAGAATGTTGAGGTTGCCAGCGTCAGAGGAGAGGAGAAGGTCGTTGGTGATTTTGAGGAGAGCAGTTTCAGTACTGTGGTTGGAGCAGAATCCGGATTGGAATGTTTCATACAGGTTATTGGCAGAGAGAGATGTTTAAGTTGAGTGGCTACAGTGCGTTCCAAAACTTTTGACAGAAAGGGTAGGTTGGAGATGGGTCTGAAGTTGTTTAGGGTGTCAGGGTTGAGTCCAGGTTTTTTTCAGAATGGGGGTAACAGCAGCAATTTTGAGGGATGGTGGGACAATGCCTGTAGACAGGGAGGAGTTTATTGTTGCAGTGATAAGTGGAGAGAGAGCAGGAAGGGAGGCCTTGACAAAGCTGGAGGGGATGGGGTCAAGAGTGCAGGTGGCAGTTTTCATTCCTACGAGGAGTTCAGAGAGGTCAGTAGGGGAAACTGGAGAGAACTGAGACAGGGGTTGGCAGGATAAGGGGGGGCAGGTGGTTTGAGGGGAAGCAGGTGCGGTGGTGGCTAAGCTGCTGTAGATGTTGTCAATTTTGCTTTGGAAGAATGAAAGGAAGGAGATGCAGTTGTCTACTGTGAATGACTGGGTGGTGGTGTCCAGGGGGCTGAGGAGTTTGTTTATTGTAGAGAAGAGTGCTTTTGGGTTTCCAGAGCCAGAGTGGATAATTTGAGAGTAGTAGGTGGAGCGGCCGTGGGAGAGGGCATCTTTGTAGTGTTGTAGGTGGTCCTTGTAGGCTTGGGAGTGAATTGTGAGACCTGTTTTATTGCGGAGTCTTTCAAGTTGGCGAGCACGAGTTTTCATCAGGCGGAGTTCAGGGGTAAACCAGGGAGCAGAATGGGTGAAAGAAACTGTTTTGGTTTTTATAGGTGCAAGTTGGTCAAGGCAGGAGGAGAGAGTGTGGTTGTAGTAGTCAGTGAGGTCAGAAGGGGTGTGGAGGTCAACGAAGGGAGAAGTGGACATTTTTTCAGAGAGTGTGGATGAGAATGAGGTAGGTGAAAGAGCGTTTAGCTTATGGAAGTTGATAGTGTGATAATGCCTTGGTGCTGGGGTGGGGTGGGGATGTTGATGGTCATAGTGATGGCTAAGTGGTCAGAGAGGGTGAGGTCGGAGCCAGAGAGATGGTGCAAAATTAATCCAGTAGAGCAGACAAGGTCCAGAATGTGCCCACGGTTATGGGTAGGAAAGTTGACATGTTGAGTGAGGTTAAAGCAGGTGAGTAAATCAGTGACGTCAGTGGTTATTGTGGAGTCAGTGGAGTCCATGTGGATATTGAAATCACCGAGGAGGAGGATTGAGGGGGAGAGGGAACAGAGCTGGGTCAGAAAGTAGGAGAAGTCAGACAGGAATGATGGGTGTGGTTTGGGAGGGCGGTAGACGACAGCCATGACTGACTGTGTGTGACCAGAGAGTTTAAAAGCCAGGTGTTCAAATGATGGAGCAGATGAGATGGAGATGAGGCTGGTCTTGATGTCCTGTCGGTGAATTACGGCAATTCCACCACCTCGGCCCTCCGAGCGTGGTTTATTGATGTAAGAACATCCATTGGGTGTAGTGAGGTTGAGTGAGAAGTAGTCCAGAGGTTGTTGCCAGGTTTCAGTGAGACAGAGAAAGTCCAGTTTATTTTCCAGAATGTAGTCGTTCAGGATGTGGCTTTTGTTGTTGAGGGACCGGGTATTGAACAGGGTGAGCTTGATGTTGCTTTGTACGGTGGGGATGAACTCAGGTGATTTAGCTAGGGTTTGCAGACAGGAGGTGCGATCGTGTGCGTTGCTGTGACCAGGTGCGCTGGGACGATGAGTGGGAGTGCGCTGAGCCGACCAGAGTATGGGAATGAAGTGACCTGTTTGTAAATAAACAAACTTACGACCGGAGCCTCTATGAATGTATCTGGGTCGTCGCAGGAGTCCATGGGATTTGATTGCAGAGATGCATGATGGGGTGGAGTGAGTATTGAGCAGAAGAAGTTATCATCAGCAGTTATCATCTATAACTTATATATAAGTATAAGTATATCTATAACTTATATATAACTTATATATATATATATATATATATATATATATAAGTTATCATATAAGAGCAGTTATCATCCGACATTGTTTTTCTACCTACCAGAGTCTGAGGTAGCCTAATGTGTGATGTCACATCCGTAAACACATGGTATTTCCGATTGCAGCATGAAATGATTTTTGATTTTAATGATTTTGGTATAATTTTGGCAGGTATAATGATTTTTATTGAAAGCAAAGGCCGCACACACAAATCACTCGTACAACATATTCACCCTTTTGTATCACCCGTGATAATATATTGTACCGATAACGTATTCACCATCACTTGTTTGCGTTTTGATTATCACGTTCCATTGCAGTTATCAATACCTGGTGTTGGGCTAGCGGCTAGGGTGCCGGCTTAGGATCCTAGGATCCTGGGTTCGAATCCCGGTCGATCGCTGAATTAATGCCAGGGGGGTTGACTCAACCTGTCATCCTTCCGAGGTCGGCTAATTGAGTACCAGTTCACTGGTAATCCCTGTTTGTCGTTAAAGGCGGCAAAAAGGGTTGGCGTCAGGAAGGGCATCCGGCCATAAAACATTGCTTCAAAAAGGGGACCAAAAAAAACAACATCAACCACGGTTCCCGAAAAAGGCCAACCCCCGCTTTGCGGGGAAAAATGGCCTCTAAAGGTGGTTTATTGCAGTTATCAATACCTGAATCACTCTTTCGTGCCCATGACCGTTTCAAATAGTGTGTACGAGCTCCTTTGTGAAACTTAAACACTGCACAGTAAAGAGGGTGAACAAAGGTTTCTCAAAGGAATGTTGTATGCCAACATCACGATATTACAGGTCAAGCTTCCTCACTCAGGTATAGCTGAGAAGGCACCGATGCACGACTACTGGTGTGTTCAACGTTTTACAATCACGGCTTAGTCCATTGAGGATTCATTAAAATCATATGAAAGGAATCTCAACCAATAAGAAGCTAATCACACTTGTCTGGGCAATGGTTATGAACCTTCACACAAACTTTAGGGTTTGTAATCTATGGTAGGTTTCTAAAATGGTTTAATTCATCATCAATATATAATTTTGTCACCTGAAGTTATGATGTGACAGTTTAAAATGTAAGCAAATGGAAGATGACTAAAAAGAACCACGATGTACGACCACCAGACAGCAAACACTCACCCCACTCCCAGGCCACCACCATTTGTACTCCCTGTACTCCTCCTCCCCCCTTCCAGTCCACCACTATGTGTACTCCCTGCTACCCCACTCCTCGCCCCTCCCAGTCCACCACCATGTGCGCTCCGCTCCCTGCTTTCCCACCCCCCCCCCCCTCCCAGTCCACCACTATGTACACTCCGTGCAACCCCACTCTAACCCCCCTCCCAGTCCACCACCATGTGTGCTCCCTGCAACCCCACCTCTCCCAGTCCATCTCCATGTATGCTCCATGCTACCCCACCCACACCCTCCCTGTGTACCACCATGTGCGCTCCCTGCTGCAATTCACCATAATTGCAACGTCTCACCTGGTAGCCTGTTCATGTTCACCCCTTGTGCCGAGAGACCAATTCCCATATACCTGCAATGGCATTCAGACAATTACAATGAACAAATTAGTTAAATACAAACTAGATAACAAGCAAACAAGAAAAAGAAACAAAAACAAAGGGTGGGTGCAGGGGGTAGAGAGGGAAGAGGACAGAATGCAGAAATAAAATAAAGAACTAGAACAATGTGACTGTCACCACTATGTCTCCGCATAGTCCCACAACGGGTAGATGCCATCATTCACTGTCCTAAAAATAAACAAGTTTGATTTAAATCCCTTCAGCTATTTTCAAGTATCACATTTTCACCAGCCATGACAGGTTTCACATCGATCAGTGAAGCGGTTATGGAGAAGGGATTTATATTAAAATATCGGCTTTAAAAGCTAATATGGCTGCCATACCACATGACATCAAAAATGTACACTCTGTATATGTTTGGGTAGGGGATCACGTTTGTGAAGTTTCGTGTTGATTGGATAAGGTTCGTTTTTCTATCCAAGATGGCTGCCAAACCACGTCACCTATGACACCATCATTTTCAAACTCTACGCAACAATGGTGTTAGATATTTGTAAAATTTCCCATCGATAGTGTAAGCGGTTTTAGAGATATAATTATTTAATATTTTCCTTCAATCCAATATGGCTGACACACCATGTGACCAATGAAGTTTTTGTGATCATCTTTTAATCGCCATGCCTAGTGAATAACAAACGTAAAGTTTTGAGTCAATCGATTTGGTGGTTTGGGAGAAGATTTTTTTTTAAAGGTTTTAGGTTAAATCCAATATGGCTGCCAAAGCATGTGACCTATGATGTCATAAATGTAATATTTCAATACAAATGGGTCATAGATTATGTGCATGCAATTTCAGATTTTTAGGATAAGGAATTCGATTGAAACATTTTTGGCTGGTATACCACTTCACCGATGATGTCACCATATCATGCATTGGGAGTACTTGACCATGTGCCAAGTTTCAAATTTTTCCATTCAGCGGTTTCCGAGAAATCGTTTTTTTAAATTCTTTGCGTTTAATCCAAGATGGTTGCCATATTATGTGACTGATGACATCACAATTATCATAAAAACATTCTGCATGAGTGTCACTCCTACCCTGAAAGTTTCGTCTCAATCGGACATATGGTTGCTGAGAAAAAAGAGGTTTAGCTCGTACAGACAGACGGACGGACAACCCGAAAACATAATGCCTCCGGCCACCTTCGGGGGTGGAGGCATAAAAAGCAAAACTACCCAGGATACATATGGCAGCGAGACTGACAAAATGAAAATCAAATGATAGACACGGAAATATGTAAATAAATAATCGAGTCGTCACATTGTTTAATTACCATCTACACATTAAATATGCAATATTTGCGAGGTTATTAAATGCTGATACATACATTTTAGCTCTTTCACGAGCCTCGATTCAGTATACAAAAAGAAAAAGAAAAGGAGAAGGAGAGAAAAAAAAAAAAAACCCTCTGCCTCTTACTCTCAGTCCCAACCTGCCACTTTCATCCAGCATCAGTCCCCGTTTACACTCTGGCCTTCCCTTCTTTTGAAAAAAAAAATTCCATCTTCACTTCTCTCCCACTTTTAGTGTATAATATTCAGATGACCTGCAAATCAAAGGTGCAAATAGTTAAATTTGTAACCGCAACGCCACACAAGGGCATGGCATAAAGTACCAACTCAAAGATACGGAACAAGGCCCGGTAAACAAGTTGTTAAAATATAAATTGCATACCGGTACATACATGAAGTAGAGACAGCAGCGACAGCCGTGCATGTGAAGGGTAAAACAAATCCATAAAATGTGATGCTGTAATAATGCTAAAGTACAACGGCAATGACATTTAATTCTGGGTCCACAACCGAGTGATCAGTTACACAACCAAAACATAACTTCCATCCACCTTCGGTGGTGGAGGTAACGAGAACAGCACGAGGTGGAGCGCACACCTCCGCCAGGCTGAACAGTTTATGTTTTGTATCCCTCTGATAGGCTGGATCTGGATTCGGACCTGAACCAAAATCTAATCGGCTTGTTCTTGTCACTTAACCAACTCGTCACCAAGTTTATTCATAACTCGTCCATAACTTTTTAAAATATCATGTAATATATCGCTTTTCGCCCGATCTCTCACTGGTGAAGAATCAATACAACAACAACAACAACATGCATTTTAAGGCCATTTTCCCTGCTGGAGCGGGGGTTAGCCTTGCGGTCCCCATGACAATCTTCTCCATTTTGCCCTATTTTCTGCATCTCTCCTTGTTAACCCCCTTGCCCGCATTTCTTCTTCCACCATCTTTAGCCAAGTCTCGGTCTTCCCCGTCCTCTACTTCCTTCTACATTCATTTCCATCACTCTTCTCAACCAGTCACTTTCATCCTTCCTCAACACATGACCAAACCATCTCAACCTGTTCCTCTTCACAGCATCAATCACAGGGTCTATTCCCATCATCTTTCGCAATTCATCATTTGTCTTCCTCTCTCTCACCGATACTGCGCACATCCACCGAACTATTCGCATTTCCACCCTTTCCAGCCTTCGTTGCTGCTCTACATTCATGACCCATGTCTCGCCCCCATAAATCATAACACTTGTCACACATGCAGCATACACCTTTCCCTTTAGCATCAATGACACTCCCCTCCTCATCAGCACGCCACTCAGTTCCCGAGACTTCTTCCATGCACATCTCACTCTAGCAACCGTTGCCGAGTCTGATCCACCTTCTCCATTCAGCACGTCTCCGAGGTAGCAAAATGTTTTCACACCTTCCAGCTTCACGTCGTCTCCAAGATCAAACTCAACATTTCCTCCATCTGCAGCTCCCTCTGTGCACACCTTACATTTGAATGTAGCTGCCACATTGGTTAA
Organism: Myxine glutinosa; assembly: GCF_964187855.1. Taxonomy (NCBI): domain Eukaryota; kingdom Metazoa; phylum Chordata; class Myxini; order Myxiniformes; family Myxinidae; genus Myxine; species Myxine glutinosa. Next base: position 137,794,491 of record NC_136269.1, read on the forward strand.
TGACCCTCTCAGACCACTACATTTTTGATGAACCCACTCAGCGCACATTGTACATTGAATGGAGTTCACTCCGACACCCTTCCTGCACACAGCACAGGGCCACTTCCCAGTTCTTTCCACCTCACCACATGCTTTACCACTTGCCATCACCTTCGTCTTTCCTATATTCACCTTCAGACCTTTTGTCTCCATACATTCCTTCCACTTGTTCATCTTTTCCTTCAGTCCATCCATACTTTCCGCAATCAACACCAGATCATCTGCATACAACAACTCCCACGGTAAACCCTCCTTTACGTTCTGAGCCAGCACCTCAATCACAGCTACAAATAGTAGTGGAATTAGTACCGACCCCTGATGCACTCCCACCTTCACCTCAAACTCACCACTGTTCCCGTCCTTCATCCTTACAGCTGTGCGCGCTCTTTTGTACATTGCCATCACTACTCTGATCAACCATTCCTCCACTGCTAACTTCCTCAATGCCCATGTCAATACTTCGCGTGGAACCCTATCGAATGCTTTCTCCAGATCAACAAACCCAAGAAACAACTTCTTCCTCTTCTCCATGTACTTCTCCTGCAACTGCCTCACAATGAAAAGCGCGTCTGTCGTTCCTCTTCCTGGCATGAATCCAAACTGCATTTCGTCGATCTTCACCTTCTTCCTTATCCTCCTCTCCAACACCCTTTCCAATATCTTCATTCCATGCTCCAATAACTTTATCGCTCGATACGAGCCACACTCCAGAGGGTCACCTTTCCCCTTGTATAGAGGGACGAGGGTACTCAGTTCCCAATCCACTGGAATGCGGCCTTCTTTCACCACCAGATTACAGATCTCTGTCATTCTCTTCACACCCCAACTTCCTGCTGCCTTCAACATATCTCCCACAACTCCCGTCGGCCCTCCCGCTTTTCTACTCTTCATTGCTTTTATCGCTTCCTCAACTTCCTTCTCAGATATCTTCTCTGCCGGTCCTAAAACTGGGTTACTCTCTATGTTGCCATCCCATTCATTCTCTGTATTCAACAGCATTTCCATATATCTTTTCCATCTTCCTTTAATTCCATTTGGGTCCACAACGATTTGTCCCACTTCATCCTTCAAGCAACTCACCCCCATCACATCACGCCTCTCTTTCGCTATCTGCTTTGCAATCCTGAATACCGCTCTCTGACCCTCTTCCGAATCCAAGCGTTCTCCGAACATTTTCCTACATGCCTCTTGCGCCTTTGCTACCTCTTTCTTTGCAGCCTTCCTGGCTGCCTTATAACTTTCATGCTCTGCTGTTTCTGCTCCCGTACCCTTCGCCTTCTGCCACTCCTTGAACTTCTTCCTCTTCTCGTCAATCCCCTTTCCAACTTCATCATCCCACCACCATGTTTCCGAGTACCTCGGTGGTCCTTTTGTCCATTCACATACCTCACCAACGGCTCCCAACAGACTTTCTTTCATTGACATCCAACCACGTTCAAGCTTAACCACATCATCATCTACCCTACTCAGCCTCTCTTTAAATGCCTCCCTTACTGTCACCTCTTTCAACCTCCACACCTTCATTTTCGGTTGGTACTTCACCCGCCGAGCTCTCCTCACACCTTTCACCCTTATGTCGCAGACAACCAAGTGGTGCTGTGAAACAGCCTCCTCCCCCGGGATCACCTTTGTGTCCCGGAGGTGCCCCCTATCTCACCTACGCACCATCAGGTAATCAACAGTTGTCGTCAACCCACCTGACATGTATGTAACAAGCTTATTATCCCCTTTCTGGAACTGAGTATTACAAATCAACAAATCAGCTCCATCAGCAAACTCCAAAATCCTTTCACCTTCTCCATTTCTCACCCCATATCCGTAACCCCCATGAACTCCCTCAAAACCGTCCATACTCCTTCCCACATGTCCATTTAGGTCTCCTCCCACCACAACAACTTCCTCATCTTTTACGTTTTCCATCAGCTTCTCTATCGCACACCAGAACTTGTCCTTCTCTTCATCGCTCCGACCAACCTGCGGAGCATATCCCGAGATGACGTTCACCAAGAGCTTTCAAATCAGCATTTTCACCATCATCAACCTATCACTCACTCTAGTCACACTCACCACACTGTCTACAAACTCCTCAGAAAACAGGACACCAACACCATTCACGCCCTCCGGGCACCCTTGCCACACACACTTGTATTTCTGTCCCTGCCTACCCTTCACCATTGTCACACCACTTCCCTTCCATCTCGTCTCTTGCACACAACATATGTCCACTCTTCTTCTGACCAATACTTCCACCACTTCTGATCTCCCTGTCATTGTCCCTACATTCCATGTCCCAAACCTCAGAAACCGATCTCCACTTCGGGCTGTACCCTGCCCATATGTAGTTGTAATTGTCATGGTTCTCTTTTTGAAGCAATCTTTTTATGGCTGGATGCCCTTCCTGACGCCAACCCTCTTTGTCGCCTCTTACGACACGCAGGGATACGGTGTACCTATTCTAACCAGGGTACACACCGGGACAAGTGGTGAAGTGAAGAATCACTGGTGAACAATCAAGTTAAATAATTCTCATGTCCGAATCCATATTCACATCTTCACCAAAATCAAATCGAATCGTCCTTGTCACACACCCAACCTCTTCACCAAGTTTCGTCCAAATCCGTCCATAACCTTTTGAGATATCCTGTTATGTATTGGTTTTAGCCCCATCACTCAATGGTGAAGAACCTCTTTAAAAATTCTCGTAGCCGGATCTGGATCTTCACCAAAATCTAATCATTTCGTCCGTGTCACATACCCAACCTCTCCGCCAAATTTCGTCCGAATCCGTCCACAACTTTTTGAGATATCTTGTTCACAAACAAACAGACAGACAGGCAGGGGTGAAAACTTAACCCCCATCCACCTTCGGTGATGGAGGTAACAATGTTTGTCCATCACCATCCTCTAGAACAGCTTCATCTCCATAAAGTCCATCGATATTATTCGTATAGGTTAAAAAAATCCTTTCGAGTTTCATTTTGATGTTAAATATCGTGTTCTTGTCACTTAACCAGTTATTGGAAGTTACTTCCAACGTTCCAGAGTTATTGGAAGCTTCAACTCAGAACATCACAATGTACAACAATGAAGGTCGGGTTTATTGTCCTTATGTTGAACAAAACAAATGATTGCTCTGACTTTAAACAATAAAATGTACAAAAAAAGTTAAGTCTCACAAATTTGAATCGTTTCTGGAACACAAGTATTCAAATGGGAAGAGTCGACTGTACATTTCACCACTTTTGAGGAGCAAGGATTATGTTCACAAAAATTGTACCTCGTTACAGCAAATTGAACTTTCAAACTCGTCTTCCTCATCTGAAACCTGGTGGTGCCTCATGTAGTCTGTCTCTGGAGTACACTCCCCCTTCCATCCCTCCCCCCTCTTCAAATGGCACCACCACCCATTCCGCTCGTGAAAAGGCCGAATGCCTCAATTCTGTGCTTTTTTTCCTTATCTTGTATCCCCCAACCAACTCACCCATCCTTCCCTGTCCGACCCAACAGCTCCTGGACTCTGTGTCTTTTGCACCAGGGAAGGTAGAGAAGGTTATTTCAGTCACCGACTCTGACTGCAACTGGACCTGACGGCATCAGCTCACGTGTCCTAAAAAAACTACTTTGCTCCTCTTGCACATCCTCTCTCTCTGCCCTTTTCACCCTGATATTTGCCCAAGGTCATCTTCCATCTGCTTGGAAATCAGCCAAAATCACTGCACTACATAAAAAGGTGCAAAATCTCATCCCCTCAACTACAGGCCGATGAGCTTACTTACAATCATTAGCAAGGTCATGGAATCCATCATTGCAGTTGATATGAAATCTTTCCTTTTCTCTTCTTAGATCACCAATTTGGTCTGAGACCAGGCCAGGTCACCACCTTGGACGTGCTGCTTCTACTCACCCGACAATGGATGGAGGCCCTCAATATTAGACATGAGATCAGGGCCGTCTCTCTGGACACATCTCAAGCTTTTGATACAGTCTGGCATCCTGCCTTACTCTCCTCAATGGCCAATCACACATATGGCTTACTAACTTCCTTTGCTTCTGTATCCATCTTGTCCACCCCTTGCGTTCTATTCTACCTCTCATCCTTTGTTGTCCATATCCATCTATTTTCCCCCTTGATCCTGCTGTTGGCATTTCCCTCTTCTCTTTCTGTCGTTCCTTTTGCTATGTTGCGTCCTGATCCGGTGTGTTGTAGTTCTTCCACAAGCCTTGACCTTGTACAAAATTCTTTTTTAAATGTTTATTTCATTGTATTGTCTATGTACAGGGTGTAGGGCCATGATGTGAAAGTTGTAGCTAAGCTTTCTTCAGGGGAATGTATAGCCTGGTGATAAAATGCTGATGCCAACCCCCAATCTGGCAAAGTTGTGACCACAAAGGCACTTTTCAATTTTTCGAAAGTAATAACTCAAGGTCACTGGGTGTAAAGGTACAGTGAATATGATAATTGTGGTTCAGGTCAACGCGTTGCTATTTGAAGAAGTATTCGCCTGAGCAGCATGATGTGGTGGTTTGTTGTCCTGATGGAAGCGAAACACCGACTGTGGAAGTTCCAGACAGAATTCAATAGTTGCCCCTTTCTGAACGTAATGGGTGAGAATGATGCCACGAGCATCCCAAAAGATGGCCACCAACATCTTCTGGGTCCGATGCCTGCACACAAAATATATTTGGTGTAGGTGAGTCTGAGTCTGAATGTTTCCACTGTGCCGACTGTCATTTGGTTCATGGAAGGGGGGCATCCATGTTTTGTCCATTAATCACAAACTGTCCCACACTCATCGCATTTATCGTCACCATGTTCTGAGACATGGAGTATAGTATGGCTTTTTGGTCATCTGTAAGCATTTGCAGCACCCAGTGTGTGATTTTGACATTTTGAGATCAGCTTACAAAATCATATACACAGTTGTTGTTGTTGTTGTTGTTGTTGTTGTTCTCCTCCTCTTCTCTTTATAAGGGGTGAGGTCTGATGGTACCAAGCTCCTGCCTTGACCACGATCCTCTTCCATTCCTCTCTGTCCTCAGCCAACTCTCTCTACTCTCCAACCACCACCACCTCACTGATATTCCTCTTCACACAATCCTCCCATCTAAACCGCGGTCTACCCGTTTTCCTCCTACCTTTCCCCCCTCAACCTATCCGCTGTCGTTACCGTTCTTTCTTCCCCCATCCACACCAAGTGTCCAGCCTATCTCAGCCGCATTTCACCAATCTCTCCATCAAGCTCATCTGCACACCAATCTCCTCCCTCAGTTCATCCATTCCCCTTCTATCCACCCTCTTCACTCCCACAATCCTCCTGACCAAGCTGTTCTCGCAAACCTGCAGCAACAATTTAATATGCCAAGGGCCATTGGGATTTCTTTCACCATTATCCTGCGATTGCTCATTACCAATTAATTATTCCACATGCCGAATGTAGTTTGAATGAATGACTTGTCCAGATTCGTCAGGAATGAATGAAGCTAATTTTCGCTGCTTTCACGTCCCTCTTCAGCTTTCGCGCCTAACATTGTTCACGTCCATGATTGACTCTCCACACGACCAGCTGGCGATCAATTGCACAGGAGTTTATCCACTCAGATGGTGCGTAGGCATACGTAGATGGTGCGTACTTTATTGTGACGCACTACCTGATGGTGCGTAGGCGAGATAGGGAGCATCTCCGGGACACAAAGGTGATCCCGGGGGAGGAGGCAGTTTCACAGCACCACTTGGTTGTCTGCGACATAAGGGTGCAAGGTGCGAGGAGAGCTCGGCGGGTGAAGTACCAACCGAGAATGAAGGTATGGAGGTTGAAAGAGGTGACAGTCATTCAGCATTAAAAGAGAGGCTGAATATGGTAGAGGATGTTGTGGTTGAGCTTGAAAGTGGTTGGATGTCAATGAAAGATAGTCTGTTGGGAGCCGTTGGTGAGGTATGTGGATGGACAAAAGGACCACCGAGGCACTCGGAAACATGGTGGTGGGATGATGAAGTTGGAAAGAGGATTGACGAGAAGAGGAAGAAGTTCAAGGAGTGGCAGAAGGCGAAGGGTATGGGGGCAGAAAAGGCAGAGCATGAAAGAAGGATTGTAGCCAAGAAGGCTGCAAAGAAAGAGGTAGCAAAGGCGCAAGAGACATGCAGGAAAAAGTTTGGAGAACGCTTGGATTTGGAAGAGGGTCAGAGAGCGGTATTCAGGATTGCAAAGCAGATAGCGAAAGAGAGGTGTGATGTGATGGGGGTGAGTTGCTTGAAGGATGAAGTGGGACAAATCGTTGTGGACCCAGATGGAATTAAAGGAAGATGGAAGAGATATATGGAAATACTGTTGAATGCAGAGAATGAATGGGATGGCAACATAGAGAGTAACCCAGTTTTAGGACCGGCAGAGAAGATAACTGAGAAGGAAGTTGAGGAAGCGATAAAAGCAATAAAAAAATATAAATAACCACCTTTAGAGGCCATTTTTCCCCGCAAAGCGGGGGTTGGCCTTTTTCGGGAGCCGTGGTTGTTGTTGTTTTTTCGGTCCCCTTTTTGAAGCAATGTTTTACGGCCGGATGCCCTTCCTGACGCCAACCCTTTTTGCCGCCTTTAACGACAAACAGGGAATTATCAGTGAACTGGTACTCAATTAGCCGACCTCGGAAGGATGACAGGCTGAGTCAACCCCCCTGGCGTTAATTCAGCAATCGACCGGGATTCGAACCCAGGATCCTTGGATCCTAAGCCGGCACCCTAGCCGCTAGCCCAACACCAGGGTTAAAGCAATGAAGCAATGAAGAGTAGAAAAGCGGGAGGGCCGACAGGAGTTGTGGGAGATATGTTGAAGGCAGCAGGAAGTTGGGGGTGTGAAGAGAATGACAGAGATCTGTAATCTGGTGGTGAAAGAAGGCCGCATTCCAGTGGATTGGGAACTGAGTACCCTCGTCCCTCTATACAAGGGGAAAGGTGACCCTCTGGAGAGTGGCTCGTACCGAGCGATAAAGTTATTGGAGCATGGAATGAAGGTATTGGAAAGGGTGTTGGAGAGGAGGATAAGGAAGAAGGTGAAGATCGGCAAAATGCAGTTTGGATTTATGCCAGGAAGAGGAACGACAGACGCACTCTTTATTGTGAGGCAGTTGCCGGAGAAGTACAACATGGAGAAGAGGAAGAAGTTGTTTCTTGGGTTTGTTGATCTGGAGAAAGCATTCGATAGGGTTCCACGCGAAGTAGTGACATGGGCATTGAGGAAGTTAGGAGTGGAGGAATGGTTGATCAGAGTAGTGATGGCAATGTACAAAAGAGCGCGCACAGCTGGAAGGACGAAGGACGGGAACAGTGGTGAGTTTGAGGTGAAGGTGGCGGTACCAAGTCCACTACTATTTGTAGCTGTCATGGAGGTGCTGGCTCAGAACGTAAAGGAGGGTTTAACGTGGGAGTTGTTGTATGCAGATGATCTGGTGTTGATTGCAGAAAGTATGGATGGACTGAAGGAGAAGATGAACAAGTGGAAGGAATGTATGGACACAAAAGGTCTGAAGGTGAATATCGGAAAAACGAAGGTGATGGCAAGTGGTAAAGCATGTGGTGAGGTGGAAAGAACTGGGAAGTTGCCGTGTGCTGTGTGCAGGAAGGGTGTCGGAGTGAATTCCATTCAATGTCCAATGTGCGCTGAGTGGGTTCATCAAAAATGTCGTGGTTTGAGAGGGTCATTAACCAGTGTGGCAGCTACATTCAAGTGTAAGACTGTGTGCACAGAGGGAGCTGCAGATGGAGGAAATGTTGAGTTGGATCTTGGAGACGGCATGAAGCTGGAAGGTGTGAAAACATTTTGTTACCTAGGAGACATGCTGAATGGAGAAGGTGGATCAGACTCGGCAACGGTTGCTCGAGTGAGATGTGCATAGAAGAAGTTTCGGGAACTGAGTGGCATGCTGACGAGGAGGGGAGTGTCATTGAAGCTGAAGGGAAAGGTGTATGCTGCATGTGTGAGAAGTGTTATGATTTATGGGAGCGAGACATGGGTCATGAATGTAGAGCAGCAACGAAGGCTGGAAAGGGTGGAAATGCGAATAGTTCGGTGGATGTGCGGAGTATCGGTGAGAGAGAGGAAGACAAATGATGAATTGCGAAAGATGATGGGAATAGAGCCTGTGATTGATGCTGTGAAGAGGAACAGGTTGAGATGGTTTGGTCATGTGTTGAGGAAGGATGAAAGTGACTGGTTAAGAAGAGTGATGGAAATGAATGTAGAAGGAAGTAGAAGACGGGGAAGACCGAGAAAGACTTGGCTAAAGATGGTGGAAGAAGAAATGCGGGAAAGGGGGTTAACAAGGAGAGATGCAGAAAATAGGGCAAAATGGAGAACATTGTCATGGGGACCGCAAGGCTAACCCCCATTCTAGCAGGGAAAATGGCCTTAAAATGCCTGTTGTGTTGTTGTTGTTTATAGTTACTCTAATGCGGGCAAGGGGTTTAACAAGGGGAGATGCAGAAAATAGGGCAAAATGGAGAAGATTGTCATGGGGACCGCAAGGCTAACCCCCGCTCTAGCAGGGAAAATGGCCTTAAAATGCCTGTTGTGTGTTGTTGTTGAAAGTTACTCTGTGTGTGCTCCGTTCTGACTCACTGGCCGTCTGGGTTGTATAGCGCTTTGGATAAGAATGATACGTTTCATATCTGCGTGCATGGTGCATGCAGTAATTATGGAGGATGGGGGGGCCTGAACGGATCATGGGCCTAGGGCCAACACCAACAGGCCATTTAATCCGACCCTACTGTACCTCTACATGATCTTAATTTATCCGAAAGGTCATTCCACAAAGTATTTCAAATAATGTACACAAAACCACCATTAATATTAATGACCCTGGAAGTATCGTAGCTAGAGATGCGTTGTGAGTGTGAGGGAGGAATTAACACCTTAATTGGTCTGACTGATAGTTTTGCCAACTACTGTTGTTGATTTTGCTTCATCTTGTACTCCAAATTGACTTATCTATGAATGAAGGAAATAAAAATGGGGAAATTAGTCAATTAGAATGGCACACCACAACGACTTTTAGGCCCGAAACATGCAGTACATGGCAGCATTATGAGCTGTGTGCTGAGATTGAAGGACGAAGTAGGTCAACCCGCTACGTCGGTGAATTAAAATCAAATTGTATTTACGAGACTCGGTGACATGATGGTTAGAGCGTCTGCTCTGAGTCTGGGTGGTCGGTGGTTCAAACCTCGCCCGAGTCATAGCAGAGACTTAAAGTATGCCATGGCGGTGGCGAGGGAAAGATCTCTCCTAAATTGCTCCACTGATCGGACAGAGAGAGAAGAGACATCAAAGATGGCGTCGCTGGTACCCAGAGTGCCCCGGAAGATACGTCAGTCAATAGCTGTGTCTGTCTTCATTCAAGCTCTGTTCTATCCCGTGTGCCTGTGTGTCATCGGTGTCTTTTGTGGGACAGCTAGTGGCTCCTCCATGAGCCTTAGATCCTATTTTTTTTTAAACGATCATTAAAGCAACACTTTTTATAAAGACCAAACATATAAACAAAAGCTAGTATTTAAATGTTTGGCAAATTTGTTTAGTGCAGGATTTCCTTTTGAAGGAAAACTAAAATTTGACAATGTACCAAATGTATCAAAGAAACAAAACTAAAACAGAAGATGACCACTCAAAATAAAAAATAAAAGGAATAAAACAGTTTGTAAAAGGCAAATTAAACAACATCAACAGAATTTTCTGCAAACTGCAAAAAATACTTTCGAACGCAAGCGGAGAATTTGTTAATGGCCTCAATTATTCCCACCTTCGTATGAGAGGAATAATTATACTGACAACAGCCGTAAAAGATTCATAAAAAAACATTTCCACTTTGACATTATGGGGTATTATGTGTCGATCGCCACCAAAAAAATCTCAATTTAACCCATTTTTCATTTAGACTGTAACACAACAAAATGTGAAAAAGTCACTGGGTGTGAACTTCTTCCTGGAGGCACTGTATGTATACGTATATTAAATGAAAGGAGCACAATGAGATCATGCACATTGATTATGAATAGGATGGCGTCTGTATGGCACTCAAGTCTTTGCAGACAGACATTATGTTGACGAATAAATGATGCAGAGCCGGCTGATCCAGATTTCACACTCATCAAGGTCTTGTCCAGACAACATACCACCAAATCGTTTATTTGTGATCATAAATAGTTATGTCATGTCACAGCTGTGGTCAGTGTGCTCCTTTCGTTTAATTTACTCTTCCTGACTGCAACCCTTCTAACTGGTGATCACCAGGGCAGAGACAATGTATAATGTAGTTTACTTCCTGAGAGTAAACAACATTTCAAAGTTCGCCTACAAACCCAGTCACTGACTGGGCATCGTCTGTCGTACAAGGTCCTTGGCACAGCTGAACTCCTATCCAACTACAAGGCCTTCATCAGGAGTACTGCTCTCCCCTCTGAGCTGGCACTCTTGCCTCACATCTTGCTCAGTTTAACACCGTGAGAATCAAGGCCTTCAAAATCATTGGAATATCCCGTGATGAAGCCTATCACTTCGCCATCGCAGACAAGTTGGTGGTCTCTCCATCTTCTACTGCCTCTTTTCTGGTTTGCCCTTTCCATGCTTTGTCCCACCCCACTCTTCCCCTCCAGGTTTCAGCTGGGCGCACGCAGTCCATAATCAACCCCCTTCTGGTGAAACTCCCAAAATCCAGAATCACTGCTCACCTCCACTCATCCATTCCTCTCCTGTGGAATCAACTTCCACATTCCCTTCAATCTTATTCTTCCCTCCAGTCTTCAAGACAGCTGTTCACCACAATCTTAGATCATCCCCCATCCAAAATCATGATCTTTTCTACTCCTGCTTACCTCCTTCCACCCACAAACACTTCCAAATGTCCAGGTTTTCCTTCCTGAGAGTTTGCTTCTGTGTCCATCTTATCCTCCCCCCCACCTCCACCCTCCCATACATCTTATCCCTACCCCTCATTCCTCCTCACATCCCTTAGTTGTCTAAGTCTCCCTCAATTTTGCCCTTTAACCCTGCTGTTGGTGTTTTTCCCCCTCTTTCTACTCTTCCTTTTGTTATGTTGCGTCCTGATCTGTTCAGTGTTCTAGATCTTCCACAAGCATTGACTTTGTAAAAAATATATATATTTAATTGGCCATTTCATCAAGGGAAAGATATATCCTGCAAGAGAACACAAACTGTGTACACCGAAACAGCTTTGGACATTACTGCAATAAGTTGGGCATTAATACCATGAGAGCGAAGCACATTGAATGAGTCGGAATGGCTGAGATGTCGGGTTGCTACTGCCATGACCACTATTGTTCTGGCTTTTTGGCCAAATCATCATGCAAGTCAAACACACAAACCGTCGATTCTGTAATGAAAAAAAAAAAAAAAAAAAAAAAAAACACCAAAACTGTTCATATTGAAAAACTTACCCATCGCGGCCTTTGCTGACAATTTTCACTTCAAAGTAATAAATGCCGCAGGCCGCTGGGATGGGATGCGTGGCTCGGACAGAGGCTGCGTCTTTGGGTGTTTTGCCATGGCCTGCATGGACGAGCAAACAAAACGAAGTATAAGAGGATCAGAAGGTGTAAAGTGCATTAGTTCAATGAGGAATGCTATAGCAATGACACATTTAGTGCAAATCAGGCAAAGAAGAAAGTTTAAAAAAAATTAAAACTAAATAGAGAAATAAAAAAATAAAAATAAAAAAGAAAGTCCTTCGAATAGTCAAATTATGAGGAGGCATAATTCTGAGGAAGCGTATAAAACAATTTCTAGAGTGTTGAAAGTTCCCAAGAACACAGTGTGCTCCATGATTAGGAAATTGAAAGACGATGGAACTACCCAAACTCTTCCTAGAGCTGGCCGTCCTTGAACCAAACTGTGCAACCGGGCAAGAAAGACCTTGGTCAGGGAGGTAACCAAGAACCCAATGATCACTCTGATAGAACTACAGAGTTCCTTGGCTGAGATGGGAGAACCTGCCAGAAGAACAACAGCCTCTGCAGCACTTCACAAATCTAGGCTTTATGGGAGAGTGTCCAGATGGAAGCCACTCCTGAGAAAAAGGCACATGACATCACACCTGGAGTTTGCAAAAAGTCACGTGAAAGACTGACAGCATCAGGCAAAATATTCTGTGGTCTGATGAGATGAAAATTTAACTCTTTGGCCTGAATGCAAAGCAATAAGTCTAGCAGAAACTGAGCACAGCTCATCACCCATCAAACACCATCCCTATCGTGAAGCATGATTGTGGCACCGTCATGCTATGGGGATGTTTTTCAGCAGCAGGGACTATGAGACTTGTAAGGATAGAGGAAACAATGAATGGAGCCAAATACAGGCAAATACTTGAGGAGCACCTGCTTCAGAGTGTAAAAGACCACATACTGCGGCGAAGATTTACGTTCCAACAGGATAATGACGCCAATCATACAGCCAAATCAACACTGGAATGGCTTCAGCAACACTGGACAAGAACGTGAAACTCCTTGAGTCCAGCACGGCTGGTGGCGGGTCATGCGCGCGCGGGGAGCACGGCTGGTGGCGGGTCATGCGCGCGCGGGGAGCACGGCTGGTGGCGGGTCATGCGCGCGCGGGGAGCACGGCTGGTGGCGGGTCATGCGCGCGCGGGGAGCACGGCTGGTGGCGGGTCATGCGCGCGCGGGGAGCACGGCTGGTGGCGGGTCATGCGCGCGCGGGGAGCACCGCTGGTGGCGGGTCATGCGCGCGCGGGGAGCACGGCTGGTGGCGGGTCTTGCGCGCGCGGGGAGCACGGCTGGTGGCGGGTCATGGGCGCGCGGGGAGCACGGCTGGTGGCGGGTCATGCGCGCGCGGGGAGCACGGCTGGTGGCGGGTAATGGGCGCGCGGGGAGCACGGCTGGTGGCGGGTCATGCGTGCGCGGGGAGCATGGCTGGTGGCGGGTAATGGGCGCGCGGGGATCACGGCTGGTGGCGGGTCATGCGCGCGCGGGGAGCACGGCTGGTGGCGGGTCATTTGCGCGCGGGGAGCACGACTGGTGGCTGGTCGCGCGTGAGTCGAGGAGCGGGCCGCACGCGAGTCGAGGAGCGGGCCGCGCGCGAGTCGCGGGGCGGGCCGCGCGCGAGTCGCGGGGCGGGGCGCGCGCGGGTCGCGGGGCGGGCCGCGCGCGGGTCGAGGGGCGGGCCGCGCGCGGGTCGAGGGGCGGGCCGCGCGCGGGTCGAGGGGCGGGCCGCGCGTGGGTCAAGGAGCGGGCCGCGCGTGGGTCGCGGGGCGGGCCGCGCGCGGGTCGAGGGGCGGGCCGCGCGCGGGTCGAGGGGCGGGCCGCGCGCGGGTCGAGGGGCGGGCCGCGCGCGGGTCGAGGGGCGGGCCGCGCGCGGGTCGAGGGGCGGGCCGCGCGCGGGTCGAGGGGCGGGCCGCGCGCGGGTCGAGGGGCGGGCCGCGCGCGGGTCGAGGGGCGGGCCGCGCGCGGGTCGAGGGGCGGGCCGCGCGCGGGTCGAGGGGCGGGCCGCGCGTGGGTCGAGGGGCGGGCCGCGCGCGGGTCGAGGGGCGGGCCGCGCGCGGGTCGAGGGGCGGGCCGCGCGCGGGTCGAGGAGCGGGCCGCGCGTGGGTCGAGGAGCGGGCCGCGCGTGGGTCGAGGGGCGGGCCGCGCGTGGGTCGAGGGGCGGGTCGCACGTGGGTCACTAGGTTAGGGGACACTGACCCACGCGCGCGCACACACACACACACACACACACACACACACTGTGTGTGTGTGTGTGTGTGTGTGTGTGTGTGTGTGTGTGTGTGTGTGTGTGTGTGTGTGTGTGTGTGTGTGTGTGTGTGTGTGTGTGTGTGTGTGTGTGTGTGTGTGTGTGTGTGTGTGTGCATGAGTGAGAAAGGTGAGAAAGGTGAGAAAGGTGAGAACGGTGAGAAAGGTGAGAAAGGTGAGAAAGGAAAGAAAACAGTTAAAGTCTGAAATTTGTGGAATAACAAAGGTTGTGTGTGGGTGAGATGATGGTGGGGAGAGAGGAAGTCCAAAGATACATTTGAGGGGTTTGCTGCCTGATTCGATTTATTTTTCCATCACAATATAAGGTGGGATTGTGGTGGGGGAGAGGGAGAGAATAGCTTGAGGAAGAGGTGAAGGGGGACGGCATGACAGCATGACAGTGGGTGGGAGAAGGGAGGGGAGTCGGTTTGGCAAAATGACAGGGAGGGGTGAATGCATGATGTAGATGCAGGAAGGACAGCACGATGGTGGAGAGGAAAAGAGGGGAGACAGAAGGACAGCAGGGGAGGGGGTGTCGGGCATTATGATGTGAAACGTACAAATGACGGAGGAAGGGGGGGGGGGGGAGACGTGACAATAATGATAATGGATAAAGGGGGAGGATGGGTAAAGTGGGATGGGATGTCAGGATAATCATAATGGGGAATTGGGGGCAGGATGGGAGACATTAAGACATTACAGAATGATAATGGTGGGGGGTCGGGGATGGGAGACTTGTCAATTATAATGAAGAGGGGGTGGGTTTGGGGCAAGATGGGAAAGGTGGGTAGGGGTTGTGCCGGGGGAGGGAGGGATGATGAGGAGGGATGGGGGGATGATGATGTGAGGGTGATGGGGGGGGGGGGGGGTAAGAGAGTGATTGTGTCGAAAGACTTGGGGGGGGGGGGGGGAAGGTGAAGGCAGGGTACACCGGAACAATGAAGGAAGACCAGGGGCAGGGGGATGACAGTCGGGGATGAAGTGATGTGATGGAAGAGGCGAGTGATGTTACACAACATGTAATAAACACTGTCACGAGACCTTTATAATGGACGCGCAGGTTGTTCTGGGACAGGCCGATGTAGCTAAACTTGTCCTTGGGGCTCCATGATCGCGGGAGGGAGGTCTCGTCCTCGTTCACGGCCGGATAAAGGCGTCGCAGCCGTTCGCTCATCTCTCGGTCCTGGAAACTCATCGCCGGTTCTCCTGGCCCGGCTGCCACTGGGGCTGCCATCTTGGACGCTCCAGAATCGCTGCTGCAGCCGCTACACCAAAGGCTCCCGTCATTGGACGGCCATAGTGCTCGTCCCAGCGGCCCTCGACCAATGAGACGGCAGGGAGCCGATCGCAGCCAATAGCGTGCGCCGTTGTTGTCGGCAGCGCGCGCTGGTGTCGCTCCTCGCTCCGCGACAGCGCCGCGCGGCTCCTGATTGGTGGATTACGGTATTATTGGAAAGTTGTTGTAAAAGTTGCGATGAGCATCATTTTCCCATTATAATTGCATTTCTCATTTCACAACATATTCATGTTATTATAATCCGCTCTGTATCCGCATAACAAAGTTTCTGCGTTAGCAACAATTACTGTTATCATTGTCGGTGTGATAACATGCAATTGTTAAAACTTTATCGTATATGTAGTTATATTTATAAACCAGAATTGTTTTTTTTGAGTTTGAGTGACTCATGTGACGTCATAACAATACATATATATATATATATATAGTATATATATATCCCATCAATAAGTTCTGTTTTTACCGTTGTACGAGCGTCCACTAGACTCGACGTAATCGTTTGTGACGTCATTTTTTTTTTAAAGTTGTATTTATAGATTTGTAAAAGTTACACGAGATTAGGCACGAGTTTCCCATTGAAGCTACAACGCACACCCGGTGATTGAAAGACGCACACCCGATGATTGTAAGACGCACACCCGATGATTGTAAGACGCACACCCGATGATTGTAAGACGCACACCCGATGATTGTAAGACGCACACCCGATGATTGTAGGACGCACACCCGATGATTGTAGGACGCACACCCGATGATTGTAGGACGCACACCCGATGATTGTAGGACGCACACCCGATGATTGTAGGACGCACACCCGATGATTGTAAGACGCACACCCGATGATTGTAAGACGCACACCCGATGATTGTAGGACGCACACCCGATGATTGTAGGACGCACACCCGATGATTGTAGGACGCACACCCGATGATTGTAGGACGCACACCCGATGATTGTAGGACGCACACCCGATGATTGGAAGACGCACACCCGGTGTTTGTAAGACGCACCCCCGATGATTGTAAGACGCACACCCCGTGTTTGTAAGACGCACCCCCGATGATTGTAAGACGCACACCCGGTGATTGAAAGACGCACACCCGGTGATTGAAAGACGCACACCCGGTGATTGAAAGACGCGCACCCGGTGATTGAAAGACGCGCACCCGGTGATTGTAAGACGCGCACCCGGTGATTGTAAGACGCGCACCCGGTGATTGTAAGACGCGCACCCGGTGATTGTAAGACGCGCACCCGGTGATTGAAAGACGCGCACCCGGTGATTGTACGACGCGCACCCGATGATTGTAAGACGCGCACCCGATGATTGTAAGACGCGCACCCGGTGATTGTAAGACGCGCACCCGGTGATTGTAAGACGCGCACCCGGTGATTGTAAGACGCGCACCCGGTGATTGTAAGACGCGCACCCGGTGATTGTAAGACGCGCACCCGGTGATTGTAAGACGCGCACCCGGTGATTGTAAGACGCGCACCCGGTGATTGTAAGACGCGCACCCGGTGATTGTAAGACGCGCACCCGGTGATTGTAAGACGCGCACCCGGTGATTGTAAGACGCGCACCCGGTGATTGTAAGACGCGCACCCGGTGATTGTAAGACGCGCACCCGGTGATTGTAAGACGCGCACCCGGTGATTGTAAGACGCGCACCCGGTGATTGTAAGACGCGCACCCGGTGATTGTAAGACGCGCACCCGGTGATTGTAAGACGCGCACCCGGTGATTGTAAGACGCGCACCCGGTGATTGTAAGACGCGCACCCGGTGATTGTAAGACGCGCACCCGGTGATTGTAAGACGCGCACCCGGTGATTGTAAGACGCGCACCCGGTGATTGTAAGACGCGCACCCGGTGATTGTAAGACGCGCACCCGGTGATTGTAAGACGCGCACCCGGTGATTGTAAGACGCGCACCCGGTGATTGTAAGACGCGCACCCGATGTTTGTAAGACGCACACCCGATGTTTGTAAGGCGCACACCCGGTGATTGTAAGACGCACACCCGATGTTTGTAAGACGCACACCCGATGATTGTAAGACGCACACCCGGTGATTGTAAGACGCACACCCGGTGATTGTAAGACGCACACCCGGTGATTGTAAGACGCACACCCGGTGATTGTAAGACGCACACCCGATGATTGTAAGACGCACACCCGATGATTGTAAGGCGCACACCCGATGTTTGTAAGGCGCACACCCGGTGATTGTAAGACGCACACCCGATGTTTGTAAGACGCACACCCGGTGATTGTAAGACGCACACCCGGTGATTGTAAGACGCACACCCGGTGATTGTAAGACGCACACCCGGTGATTGTAAGACGCACACCCGGTGATTGTAAGACGCACACCCGGTGATTGTAAGACGCACACCCGGTGATTGTAAGACGCACACCCGGTGATTGTAAGACGCACACCCGGTGATTGTAAGACGCACACCCGGTGATTGTAAGACGCACACCCGGTGATTGTAAGACGCACACAACCCGATCCCAGGTATTGCGAACTCGAGGAGGTGACGCGTCTCGAATGGAAAACGAACAAGTTTCACCAAGACGACGAAAATGGAAGCTCATGATGAACGTCGAGGCGTAATGACGTCATAAATCAATGCATGACGTGTTCATTGTAACGTCGGTGGTGACGCGGGTGCGCTTTGTTTTGTTCACCAAAAGGTTGTTAATTGACGCTTTTATTGGGCACGACGGCTCACAATTACCCATGATGCCCCACCATTATCGGGCACGTGACATGTGCTTTCCCAATGTGTTTTGGAGGTTTATGGCGCACACCAATGTTTACCCTCAACCACTGTTTACCCTCTTTTGTCGTGTCAGCTCTGATTGTGCGGTGTTACCAGGCGTCCTGCCAAGGGGAGCCGGCCCAGGGTTCTTACCATATTGGTCATGATACACCAAGCCCTGTGCAGATGATTGGAGAGACGTGTTGTACATCTGATCCACCAGCTAGTGACGTCATCGGGATGACGGGGACTTTGGCACACCTTGTGTTATTCTCGAGGAAACTTTGCACAGTGTGTCATGATGACCAAGTGAAGAAACTCCGTGTCATACTACATGGCACACGTGATTGGTGTATTTTCTGATGATATGTGATCTTAAGCGAGGGTGTGGAGTACCATGGTGGTCCCCTCTCTCACCAGATCCGCACCTTTGTGGACCCTGCCACCTGAGGAATTTGGGGGCTTTTTTTACCCTAACAGTTGTTGGACCAACAACAGACTTAAGTCCTGCTATAAAACAAAGGTGTTGTTGCTAATGGGATTGTTTTTAGGCGGTCAGTAGTGGTGGTGGTCCCTGATGATGATGGGGAGGAAGGGGGTTGGGTGGGGGGGGGGGATACGAATTATAGAAACGTAAACTGAAAACAGCTCCTTGTGTTGTGTACAGCAGGTAAGGAATGGTGTAAGGCTTGTCGTTTGCACCATGGTCATCCGGCATTGAGCATCAAATCAAAATGATCATCCAAGGTCATCGAGGTGATAAAGTACAAATGCACGCACGCACACACACACACACACACAATATACTGTGTACACATACATTTGGTATATATTGTATACCCAACCCATACAATTCATATATACTGTATACACATACAGTTAGTATATATACTGTATACACATACAGTTAGTATATATACTGCATACACATACATTTGGTATATAGTGTATACCCATATAGTTCATATATACTGCATACATATATAATTATATACACTTGGTATTCACTGTATAGGCCTACACATACAATTGGTATACACTGTATGCACGCAAAGTTGGTAAATACAGTATATACACAGTTGATATATACGGTATACATGCACAGTTGGTATACACTGTATACACGTAGGCTATAGTTGTTATATATACAGGATACATATACAATTGTTGTATACTGTATACACAAGCAGTTGGTATATACCGTGTACACATAAATTGTTGGTAAATACTGTATACATGTACAGTTGGGATATACTATATACACATACAGCTGTTATATACTGTATACACATACAGTTGATATATTGCATGTATACGTACAGTTGGTTTATACTGTAGACACGTATAGTTGGTATATATACTGTACATATACACAAACAGTTGGTATGCACGTCCAGTTAGTATATACTGTATACACGTACAGATGGTATATTCTGTGTAAACATTGAGTTGGTATATCCTGTATACACATATAGTTGGTGTATACTGTATTCATACATTTGGTATATGCAGTGCTATCTACACATACAGCTGGTATATACTACATACACACTGTTTTTCATGTTTGTTTCTCACAATCTAATGTTTATTGAACAGTAAGATATATATATATATTCCGAAAGTATTATATCAGCATTTAAACAATATTGTGATTTATAGTAATTAGTACATCCGCTCCTTACGAGAGCGGGATAAAATGTCATGTTATTATCCTCTCTGCGGTAAATAGACTACAGTAGATCTGGGCACGATACACCACGAGAAGCCGCGTTTATCAAAGGAGGGGAAATCCCTTGTGGAGAGGGGATATTATTCGTATTAATATTGTTTTGTAATAACATTCATATTATGCTATTTTATCATTAGTGTTATTACTTTTGTTTTACGAAACGGCCTTGGAATAACGCCATGAAAAACGCCACGGAAGCATTAGGAAGGATCGTGTTATACATAGACTGCAGTAGATCTTCACTGTGGTGCGTTTGTCGATGCGACAACGCAGAGATTACCTCACGGATGTCTGCATTCCTCCAAATTTCTTTCGGTTCAGTGTTAAACAGCAGCAGCAACTGTTTAAAAAGGTTAATCATAGGTGTTTGGGGTTTATAATATTTTTTACTTCTGGTACAGGTTTTCCACGACACGGCTCGATAACCTATTTATAAATGTGAACAAAGAACAAATATTATTTATAAATGTTATTTATAAACGTTTGTCCAGGGAGGAAATCTCTTGGGTATGGGATATTATTCGTATTAATAATATTGCTTTGTAATAACATCAATATTATGCTATTATCATGAGTGTTGTTATTACTTTTGTTAATAAAATCCGCCTTGGAAAACGCCAAGATAAGCTATTTTAATACGGCTATACACATCGACACGGCTATACACATCGACACGCAACCCCTTTGCCGGGGGAAAAACCCCTTGGGGTGGAGAGGCAGGGGAGTTAGATCGCTACAACCTCTGTCGTGTGACCCCCTTGTCTCCCTGTCACGTCTGGTTGCGATTGTACAAGTAACGACCAAATATATCTCGGCCTGCCAGACAGACACCAAATTGCATCTTTTCGTACGATTGTTGTACAACACACTAAACTTAACCATGCCTTTATCACAAAGCTCAAAATAGTTTGTAACAAAACAGTAAAACCGAATAAACTTGTAAGCATTTGATAGATTTTCCAACTGCTGTGACCATCAGCTGGAATCCATTATTCAGAGATTTCGACCCTTTCAGCTGAGAATTTCTCCAAATAGAACAGAACACACACACACACACACACACACACACACACACACACACACACACACACACACACACACACACACACACACACACACACACACACACACACACACACACACACACACAGCATAATGTACACACACAACATACTGCACACACGCAGAGAGAGAGAGACACAGCACACACTCACATAGAGATAGACACACACCGTACTGTACAAACACCCAGACACACCGTACTGTATACACACAGCATACTGTACACACACAACATACTGCACACACGCAGAGAGAGAGAGAGAGACACAGCGCACACACACTCACATAGAGATAGACATAGACAGAGATAGGAGAGATAGACAGAGAAATTGATAGATCGATAGAGAGATAGAGAGGGAGATAGACACACAGAGACACAGAGAGACAGAGAAAGAGAAAGAGAAAGAGAGACATAGAAAAAGAGAAAGACAGAGAGAGAGAAAAAGAGAAAGACAGAGACAGACAGACAGGCAGACAGACAGACGGAGATAGACAGACGGAGATAGACAGAGACAGACGTAGACAAAGACAGGACAGAGATAGACAGACAGAGACAGGCAGTGATAGCCAGAGATAGACAGAGACAGAGACAGACAGAGAGATAGACAGAGACAGACAGAGAGATAGACAGAGACAGAGACAGACACAGACAGAGAGAGATAGACAGAGACAGACAGAGATAGACAGACAGAGATAGACAGAGACAGAGAGAGAGAGAGACAGAGACAGACAGACAGAGAGACAGAGAGAGAGAGAGAGATAGACAGACAGAGAGAGACAGACAGAGATAGACAGACAGAGAGAGAGACAGACAGAGAGAGAGACAGACAGAGAGAGAGACAGACAGAGAGAGAGAGAGACAGACAGAGAGAGAGACAGACAGAGACAGGCAGAGAGAGAGAGAGAGAGAGACAGAGACAGACAGACAGAGAGACAGAGAGAGAGATAGACAGAGAGAGACAGACAGAGAGAGACAGACAGACAGAGATAGACAGACAGAGAGAGAGACAGACAGAGAGAGAGACAGACAGAGAGAGAGACAGACAGAGAG
Organism: Myxine glutinosa; assembly: GCF_964187855.1. NCBI lineage: Eukaryota > Metazoa > Chordata > Myxini > Myxiniformes > Myxinidae > Myxine > Myxine glutinosa. Next base: position 137,816,181 of record NC_136269.1, read on the forward strand.
AGAGACAGACAGAGAGAGAGACAGACAGAGAGAGAGACAGACAGAGACAGGCAGAGAGAGAGATAGACAGACACACAGAGACAGACAGATAGAGACAGACAGTGGCAGACAGAGACAGACAGTGGCAGACAGAGACAGACAGTGGCAGACAGTGACAGCCAGACAGAGGCAGACAGAGACAGACAGTGGCAGACAGTGGCAGCCAGAGATAGACAGACAGAGGCAGACAGAGACAGACAGTGGCAGACAGTGGCAGACAGAGGCAGACAGAGACAGACAGTGGCAGACAGTGACAGCCAGAGATAGACAGACAGAGGCAGACAGTGACAGCCAGAGATAGCCAGAGACCGCTGTGGGTTCACGTGAGGACGCCTCAGTTGTTAACGTGGTGGGTCACGTGCCGTCCAGTCCCAGTTAAAGGTCCGATCATGTGCCTCGTATTAATTACAGCGACCCAGGGCTCAACGAGGTGAACAATCACACCTGCTCGTTGTCTTCTTCATAAGTAGGAACTCTTCGGCTTCAGCAAAAACAGACATTTCGGTTTTCAATTTCCTCTTCTTTGTTTTTCTCTTTTCCTTTGGTCCGTTGAGGCTTTGTTATTGACGCGTTTCGAAATAGGGCATTAACATTAAAACTACCGCGGCACGAACTTTAAACTGTCTAAACGAGACACTCAAACAGTACAGATGACACGTCGTGAAAACAATACCCGAAAACACGCCATAAGCGAGCAAATACCTATTTTTCTCTCACGACTCCTTGTTCGCCGGTTTGGCAACACCACGTGGTGACGTCATACGGGCCGTGTCGTCAGCACGTCAAGAAAAGCGACGCTACACGCTTTGCGTTGACGTTGGGGGCGGTGCAGCAATGGTTTGTTCGACTTAAACAAATGCCGCGATCCCATTGGTCCGTTTGAGTCTCAAGCGCCGATTGGTTCGTTTGTAACGGATTTCCTAATTCAAACGTGCTTCCTCACTCCTCAGTGAGGCTTTCGATCCCGTGACGTAAATCCGCATTTTATTCGATTTCGCTCCTTCGAGGCAGAGAAAGTGTGAGAGAGCTTTTTCTCGAACAGGAAAGCGAAGAACTCCCGCCATGGCGTCACAAAACGTGGATCCGTCTTCAACAAGTTCACTTACGTCTGCGAAAGCGTCGGGAAAAGGCGGTGCCGTGGCGAAAGGTTCTGTTTCCAAAAGGTAAGGTTCCACGAGCGGGAATAACGCGGCAGGTGTCGCGTGGACGATATGAAAGGTGATGCGTATGCGGGATGGGAACATCATGTCATCTCCCCCTCTCCCACCTTTCTCCAGATCCAGGTAACCTTCTGCCCCAATACTTTTTAACCCCTCCTTCCCCTAGTCTATATGCCATCTCACCTTCCTTTCCAACCATGTCCTCCTCACCCAGACCCAGGTAACTTTATGACCTAAGCCTTTGTCTCTCTCCCCCAGTCAGCCAGTCTACATGCCACCTCACCTTCGTGACCAACCATGTCCCCCCCCCCCCCCCCCATCCAGGTGTAACCTGCCCCCTGCCACACCCAGAAATTTGTCCCCCACCCCACCCCTCCCCTCCCAGACCCAGGTACCATTCTGCCCCACACCTTTGTACCCCTCCCCTCCCCTCCCAAATCCAGGTACCATTCTGCCCCACACCTTTGTACCCCTCCCCTCCCAAATCCAGGTACCATTCTGCCCCACACCTTTGTACCCCTCCCCTCCCAAATCCAGGTACCATTCTGCCCCACACTTTTGTACCCCTCACCTCCCAAATCCAGGTACCATTCTACCCCACACCTTTGTACCCCTCCCCTCCCAGACCCAGGTACCATTCTGCCCCACACCTTTGTACCCCTCCCCTCCCCTCCCCTCCCCTCCCCTCCCAAATCCAGGTACCATTCTGCCCCAAGCCTTTGTACCCCTCCCCTCCCAGACCCAGGTACCATTCTGCCCCACACCTTTGTACCCCTCTCATCCCAAATCCAGGTACCATTCTGCCCCACACTTTTGTACCCCTCCCCTCCCAAATCTAGGTACCATTCTGCCCCACACCGTTGTACCCCTCCCCTCCCAAATCCAGGTACCATTCTGCCCCAAGTCTTTGTCCTCCACCCTCCCCCAGTCTATATTCAACGCTCATCTCCACCTCCAATCCTTCAGACCCGTACAATTGTCTTGGCTGTAGGACTGTCCCTGACTCAGTCCATTTTCTGGAGCTCTTCTCCAGGTACTTCCCAGTCACCTCCTTTTTATTCCCTTTTTTCCCTCCTGTTTCCATTCTTGAGTTTTGCTACACCTGTTGGGACCTTTTCCTCTCCCTTCTATAATGTCCTCTCTCTTTAAGTTTGTGTTGTTGCCCCACTCTGCATTCAAAAGGGAATTGTTTGAAACCTTTTGCCAAATCCCTGGTTCCCTACATACTTTGCACGACAGTACAGTCACAAAAAATGCTTAAATGTTCTGAACATGGTGTGGCATTTTCTTATTTTATACAAGTCGGGGTTCATGGAGGAGATCAATGATAAAGGGGAGTGGGGTTACAAACTCCAGGAGGGTAGAGGAGGTCATGTACAAGGCGGGTTAACCCACAGTGAGAAGGGATGAGTGGGTGTAGAGGAGGTTAAAGCGCGGCGTTACGCGCGCTGCTTGTGAGCAAGGAGGAAGCGGACAAGCGGTAACATATAAACATCTTTATTGTAGGAGCTCACTATAACACTGTCCCGCTCCGGGCTGGGCGCCCGGTGTATATCATGAGGCCACGCCTACCCCTCGGGCGTGGCCACCGCCCACTTGGTGCGCGGGATGATGTCACCACGCCAGTGGGCTTTTGTGTCCGCCACACGCGCCCCCCCAGAATTCCCGCGCACCTGGAGGGCCAGTTTGCGGGGCAGACGAATGACCCGGCCGAAACGCCCCCTGGCGATCGGCGGCGTCCGGGGTGCAGGGATGCCAGGTGGGATGCCCCTGGCTGCCCCCGGGGATGGGTGCAGGACCGGGGGGCGGCGGGGCTGGGCGGTGCCGGGGGTCCGCCCGCAGGAGGGCGGCCCCGACGTGGGGGTCGGGCCACTGGCGGTGGAAGGGTCCACATCGAGGTGGGCCGGCTTGAGGCGGTCTACCGAAACGCGGTCAGGAGTACCGCCGATGTCCAGGGTGAAGTGCTTCGCCCCGGTCTCCAGCACGCGGAAAGGCCCGTCGTACGGGGGCCGCAGTGGTGTCCGATGGGCATCGTGGCGGACGAAGACGTACTCCGCCGCGCGAAGCTCCGGGGCGACGTGCGTTGGTGGGTGCCCGTGGCATGCCGTTGGCACCGGGGCGAACCTCTGGGCGGTCTCTTGCAGAGCGGAGCGCTGCTGTGCCGCGGACCATGGTGCCGTGGAGTCGGGGAGGAATTCCCCAGGCACCCGCAGCGGTTGCCCGAAGACCAACTCCGCCGCGGATGCGCGCAGGTCCTCCTTAGGCGCCGTCCGGAGGCCCAGGAGGACCCAGGGGAGCCTGTCGACCCAGCCGCCGTCGCGGAGGGTGGCCCGGAGCGCGGCCTTCAATGAGCGGTGAAATCGCTCACACAGGCCGTTAGCCTGGGGGTGGTAGGCCGTGGTTCGGTGCAGCCAGACCCCGAGCCCCTGCGCAACCGCCCCCCAGAGCTCCGAGGTGAACTGGGGGCCGCGGTCGGATGAGATGTCTGAGGGGGCGCCGAACCGGGCGACCCAGGTGGCGATGAAAGCCTGCGCGACATCGGCCGCCGTTGTCGACGCCAAGGGCACGGCCTCCGGCCACCGGGTGGTGCGGTCCACCATGGTGAGGACGTAGGTGAAACCCCGCGAGGGGGGCAGAGGTCCCACCAGGTCCACGTGGACGTGGTCAAACCGGCGTTCCGGCACCGTGAACGGGGCCAACGGGGCCTGGGTGTGCCGGTGCACCTTGGCGCGCTGGCACGCGAGGCACGTCCTGGCCCAGCCGCGGACGGCCTTCCGGAGGCCATGCCAGACAAACTTGTCGGCGATCAGCCTTTGGGAGGCCCTCGCGCCCGGGTGGGACAGGCCGTGGATGGCGTCAAACACCTGGCCCTGCCAGCCCGCGGGCACGATGGGGCGAGGACGCCCGAGGGAGACGTCGCACAAGAGGGCCGCGCCCGCGCCGTCGAACGGCACCTCGGTGACGCGGAGGCCCGTGACGGCGGTCCGCAAGGCCTGGACGTCGGGGTCAGCGGCCTGGTCCGCTGCCATCCGGGCATAGTCGATGCCGAGGTGGACTGCGTGGGCGACAGCCCGGGAAAGGCAATCCGCCACCGGGTTGTCCTTCCCCGCGACGTGCTGGATGTCCGTCGTGTACTCGGACACGGCCGAGAGGTGACGCTGCTGCCGGGCCGACCACGGCTCGGTGACCTTGCCCATCGCGAAGATCAGCGGCTTGTGGTCGACGAAGGCAGTGAACGCACGGCCCTCGAGCAGATGGCGGAAGTGCCTGACCGCCAAGTGAAGTCCGAGCAACTCGCGGTCGAAGGTACTGTAACGGCATTCGGGCGGGCGAAGCTGCCGGCTAAAGAACGCCAGCGGTTGCCAAGCTCCACGCACCCATTGCTCGTGCACCGCGCCCACCGCGTAGTCCGAGGCATCGGTGGTGAGGGCGATCGGTGCATCGGGCGCCGGGTGCGCGAGCATGGTGGCGTTAGCCAAGGCGAGCTTCGCGCCCGTGAACGCCGTGTCCATCTGCTCGGTCCAGGTAACGTCGCCTTTGCCCGGCTTACCTCGGAGAGCTTCGTGCAGGGGGCGCAGAAGCTGGGCGATGCGGGGCAGGAACCGATGGTAAAAGTTCACCATGCCCAGGAACTCCTGCAGCCCTCTGATCGTGCGGGGGCGCGGAAACCCCTTCACCGCCTCCACCTTGGCCGGCAGGGGGACGGCTCCGTGCCTGGTGACACGGTGCCCCAGATAATCGATTGTGGCGGCGCCGAACCGGCACTTTGCGGGGTTCACAATCAGGCCATGCTGGCCCAGGCGTTCGAAGAGCGTGCGGAGGTGGCGTAGGTGCTCTTCGCGGGACGCGCTGGCAACGAGGATATCGTCCAGGTAGACATAGACAAAATCCAAGTCGCGCAGGACGCTGTCCATCAGTCGCTGGAACGCCTGAGCCGCATTCTTCAGACCGAAGGGCATGCGCAGGAACTCGAAGTCCGAATGGCGTGATGACCGCCGTCTTCGGGACGTCCTCCGGCCTGACGGGGACCTGATGGTAGCCGCGTATGAGGTCCACCTTCGAGAAGAAGGACCTGCCCGCCAAACGGGCGGAAAAGTCCTGAATGTGGGGGACGGGGTAGCGGTCGGGAGTCGTGGCGTCATTGAGACGGCGATAGTCCCCGCACGGTCGCCATCCCCCGCCGGGCTTCGGCACGATGTGCAGCGGCGACGCCCAAGCGCTCTCTGAGCGCCGAACGATGCCGAGTCGCTCCAGGGTAGCGAACGCCGCTTTTGCCACCGCCAGCTTCGTCGGCTCGAGGCGGCGTGCCCGGGCGTAGACCGGTGGCCCAACGGTGGGGATGTGATGGGCCACCCCGTGCTTGACGGCCCCCGCCGAGAAGGTGGGCCGCGTGAGGGCCGGGAAGCCGGCGAGGAGGCGGGTGAATGCGTCCGCTGCCGGAAGCGTACAGACCAATGTGGCCGGAACCGAACCGTTCGGCAAGCCGCTTGGCAAGCCGCTCGTTGAGCTGGGCAACGCACAAGCGAGCGAGCTGAACGTCTCGGCCTGGACAAGACGTCTGCGCTTGACGTCGACCAGGAGCCCATTAGCGCACAGGAAGTCCGCGCCAAGCAATGCCATGGGCACGTCGGCGGTGACGAACGTCCATCGGAAAACCTGCCCTCCAAACCGCAGAGAGAGGCAGCGTTTTCCGTACGTACGGATGGGCGTCCCGTTCGCGGCAAGCAGCGCGGGGCCCCCACCCGCGGCGTGCTTGTCTGACGTGCCGGCGGGAATGACACTCACCTGCGCTCCCGTGTCGCACAGGTAACGGCGCCCGGAGAAGGTGTCCGTTATGAACAGGAGGCTGCTCGAACGGCCGGCGCTCATCGCCACTATTGAGCGCCGGCCCGGGCGTTTCCCGACCTGTTGAAGGAGCATGGCGGATGACACTGCCGAGCTTCGTGGCCGAACTTGGCGTGGAACCAGCACCAGGTGGTGGAGCTGGAGGAGCGCGGCTGGCTCCGCCAGGCCGGTGGAGTTGGTGGGTTTCCCCGCGGTGGCGGTTTTCGCCACGGCGGTGGGCGGGGCGTGGCGGCGTTCACGAGGTGCGTATCAGCATGCTGCGTATGCTGTAGAAGCTGATGCTGTGGAACATGCTGCTGAACATCAGCCTCGAGGGCCGTGACGGCCACGCCGACTCTCGCCCGCATGTCCGAAGCGGCGAAGTACCTGTCCGCCTCGGCTGCCAATGCTCGGGGTTCCGTAAGCCCGGTCCCGGCCAACACGAGGCGAACCTGCGCTGGAAGTTGGCGCCGGAAAAGCGCCCGGAATAGCGAACCGGGGGCTTCGTCGCCCAACAGTGACAGCATATGGTCCATTCGGACCGACGGGCGCGTCTCACCGAGCTCAGGGAGATCCAGGAGGCGGTCGGCCCATGCGTCGTCCGTGAGGCCGAACGTGGCTAGGAGTAGCCGCTTGAGTGCCTCGTACTTGTGGCCGTCCGGTGGGTGGCGAAGGACGGACACAACTCGAGCGGCCGTGTCGGGCCCGAGGGAGGCGACGACGTGGCAATAGCGCGTGTCATCGCCGGTGAGGCGCCGAAGCTGGAATTGGGCTTCGGCCTGGACGAACCAGACTTCGGCCTGAGCCTCCCAAAATTCCGGAAGTTTGACGAAGTTGGCCATGGCAATGGCGTCGCGTGTGGAAGGATCGCTCCGGCAGATCCAACGTCGAGGGTCACCAGTAAAGCGCGGCGTTACGCGCGCTGCTTGTGAGCAAGGAGGAAGTGGACAAGCGGTAACATATAAACATCTTTATTGTAGGAGCTCACTGTAACACTGTCCCGCTCCGGGCTGGGCGCCCGGTGTATATCATGAGGCCACGCCTACCCCTCGGGCGTGGCCACCGCCCACTTGGTGCGCGGGATGATGTCACCACGCCAGTGGGCTTTTGTGTCCGCCACAAGGTTGTGGATGTACATGAGGCAGCACATCTGAAAAATCTGAAGTGAGAACGAGACCAAGGAAGCGTGGAGACGATTCAACAATCAGGTGAAGCCATCAGCCTCGACTTGGGTGAAGTGAGTGTTTAGACTCTAGGAACGTTTGTGACCTGAGGTGCTTTGGGATGGGCAGAGGTAGAAGAGGGCAGGTAAATAGAGACTGCACACCAACTTGCTGCAGGTGGGAGACCGAATGTCCTTTGGTAATCCACTTCTCATTTTGAGATTCCAATTTGAAGTGCAAGCCCAGAAACGTACATCAAAGAGAACATTAAAAACAGATCCTTGCAATGACAGACCAATCAGCCTTCTCCCAAGCATCAGCAAGGTCATGGAATCCATCATCGCTTCTGACATCAAATCCTTCCTCTTCTCCAATGCCTTGATCTCTGGTCATCAATTTAGATTCAGATCAGGTCATTCTACTCTGGACATGCTGCTTCTGCTGTCTCAATGGATGGAGGTCCTTCATGCCAAACAGGAAATCAGAGCCATCTCTTGCCTTCGATACGGTGTGGCACCCTGCCCTGCTCACCAAACTCTCCTCTTATGGTATCCATGGATATCTTCACACATGGCTTGCGGACTTCCTCTCCTGTCATAGGCAACGTGTGGTTCTAAATGGATTTCTCTTATCTCCCCTTCCTCTTCAGGCTGGAGTTCCCCAAGGCAGTGTTCTGGGCCCTGTGCTTTTTCTGGTCTTTATTAATGATCTCTCCGACTCTCTGGAAAATCCTCTCTATCATTTTGCTGACTCCACTCTCTGCCGCCCCATATCCCAACCCTCAGATTGGCAGGCAGCAACCTCTTCACACTCTGCCGCCCTGGACAAAATCACAAACTGGTCAAACAAGTGGAATATGTCTTTCAATCCTGACAAATCTCACATTATTTTTTTTTTTGTATACAGGATCGAGGCTCGTGAAAAAGCTAACATTTATCCCACCAAAAAAAAAAATCAAACAGGCACACAAAGTATATAATAAGTAGGAGCGGTAGACAAGATAGGGAGAGAAGGGGAAGCACATGAACACAACATTTGAGAGCAGGGACATCAGGAGATCTGTGGGAGGGAGGAGGCGTGGGAAGGGGGTGGGTGGGGGGGGGGGGGGGGGGGAAGAAGTATAAAACAAGGACACTGCAAGGACTTCCAGGAAAGAAGTTGGTATTTTTAAAAAGTGGATCTGGGGTGAAATTAGCGGGGGTAGAAAAGATCAAGGTATTGGATGGGGGAAGATAAGAGATGGTGATGAACAGCTGTTTTAAAGACCTGGAAGGAGGAGTGGGATTGAAGAGAGTGAGGGAGTCTGTTCCAGAGGCGGGAGAAAAGCGGAATGAAGGAGTGAAGGTGAGCAGAGAGTCTTGATTTTGGCAGTTTAACCATAAGAGGGTTGCAGGCAGATCTTGTGCGACCTGTAGGAATATTAGGGGGACAGAGCGCAGAGAGAGCTGGGGGAGCAAGGCCGGAGAGGAGTCGGTAGAAGACAGAAAGACCACCAACCTGCCTGCGGTGAGTAAGTGAAAGGCCCTCGGAGTTAGCTTCATCTTACTATGTCTCTCTAAAAAGACCGTCTGGACAACCCTCCCATCTACTTTCTCAACAATCCTCTCAAAGAAGTTCTGTCACTCAAGCTTTTGGTTCTCACTATCAGCCATGATCTTTCCTGGGAAAACCACATTTCCAAGCTGGCCTCCAAAGCCAGTCGCCAACTGGGCATCGTCCGTCGTGTGAAGTCTTCCTTGGCACTGCTGAACTCCTAACCACTTACAAAGCTTTCATCTGCAGCTTGATGGAATACTGCTCTCCCCTCTGGGCTGGTGCTCCTGCCTCACACCGAGCTGGGCTTCACGCTGTTGAATCCAAAGTTTTTAGAATCATTGCTGATGAAGCTGATTCTGAGGACCTTTCGATCTCTCACCGCAGGCAGGTTGGCGGTCTTTCTATCTTGTACCGACTCTTCACCGTTGTTCCCCCTGCTCTGTCTGTGCTCTGTCCCCCAAATATTCTTTCAGGACACAAGATCTGCCAGAAACCCTCTTCTGGTGAAACTGTCAAAATCAAGACTCACTGCTCACCTTCACTCTTTTATTCCTCTTTTTTTTTTCCTGCTTCTGGGACAAACTCCCTCACTCTCTTCAATCCCACTCCTCCCTCGAGGTCTTTAAAACGGCTGCTCACCACCATCTCTTATCTTCCCCCATCCAAAACCTTGATCTTTTCTAGCCCCACTAATCCACCCCAAATACAACATGCATTTTAAAGGCCATTTTCCCTGCTAGAGCGGGGGTTAGCCTTGCGGTCCACATGACAATCTTCTCTATTTTGCCCTATTTTCTGCATCTCTCCTTGTTAACCCCCTTGCCCGCATTTCTTCTTCGACCATCTTTAGGCAAGTCTTTCTCGATCTTCCCCGTCCTCTACTTCCTTCTACATTCATTTCCATCACTCTTCTCAACCAGTCACTTTCATCCTTCCTCAACACATGACCAAACCATCTCAAACTGTTTCTCTTCACAGCATCCATCACAGGCTCTAGTCCCATCATCTTTCGCAATTCATCATTTGGCTTCCTCTCTCTCAACGATACTCCACACATCCACCGAACCATTCGCATTTCCACCCGTCGTTGCTGCTCTACGTTCATTACCCATGTCTCGCTCCCATGTCCCTCACGCTTGGCGTCAGGAAGGGCATCCGGCCATAAAAACATAGCCTCAAAAAGAGAACCATACCCCAAATACACCTTCAAATTCAGTTTTCTTTCCTGAAAGTCCTTGTTGTGTTCATCTTGTTTATCTCATTTACCCTGCCCCAGCCCTCTCCCTTCCACAGATCTCCTTATGTCCCTGTTCTCCACTGTTGTTGTTTCTCTCTCTCTCCCACTCCCTTTATTATATGTTCTATGTGTTAGCTCTTATAGCTCGACTCGGTGTACAAAAACCTGTTGAAGAAAACGTTTACCTGCTGTAGAAGTCACTTTGTAATAGGGCAATGTGTACAACCAGGTAACCTTGCGTTTGTAATGTCCATTTTGTATTCCAGATTACAGCAGGAGCTTTTAACGTTGATGGTGAGTATGCATGGTTGCGAAGGTGGAATGGAAATGCATGCTGTCATTACAAAATGGCAGCAACTGTTCAAGGTAGTTAAAGTGACATTTTTATTTACGAGCAAAATCCTGGCAAAATCCCTGAAGCCTTGTTTCCACCTTCGATAAAGCCCCACACTTCGCACTGTTGAAGGAAGCACTATTGCCAAGGAGGATGGTGACAAGTTTGGCCAAGGCAGTGATGGAAGTGTTTTGAGATGGATGCTGGCTTTGTGAACTTCTCCATTCATACCAATTATGCGTTTTCATGAATGATGGAAACATGAGTGTTCCTGAAGGTTCCATGAGGTCACGTACTGCTTTGGACACAATTTGGCAAACCTGCTGAATGCAACTTTTGCATGTTGATGCTTACAAAAATCAACAGGATGTTTATCAAGGTGTGGCAACCTCCGTGGGAAGCAAAGAGAACCTCAAGTTTCAGGCGTTAAGTTAACCCTTCGTCGATGAAGGGTTAACACCTGAAATAGCAGCTTCTTGCTTCTGGTGGTTAGCGCATGGAAATTCACATCTGTTTGATATTGTCCATTGTTCTACCTGTCCGCCGACAGATCGACCCTACCCTTCAGCAGAAAGACAAGTTCAATATTCTTATCGTTGAAACAGTTTGGCCTTGGGTGATGCTGTTCATGTAATTATTGGCTGCACGGATTATTTACTTTCCTTGAGAAGGTAGAGCTAATGTAGCTCATTCGCAAAAGTGGAGGGCCAATTTAGCCATTTTGTAGAAACATTGGGAGGGGGATGGGTTATAACTCTGCAGACCCCAATGCTGGATCTGTGCATGTCTCGTCTCCAACAGCGCTCTGGGGACAAGGGTATCTCTGCATTCCCCGATGGAGAGAATCTGTTCCGATGGATCGGCACCATTCAAGGGGCATCTGGCACGGTGGGTTCGCTGCATGTGGAGACCACCATATCCAAAGCCGCTGTTCCACCTCACTGACAGCTATTGCTTATGTGGATGTTGCAACTTTGGAATCCTATTGCAGTCAATGGTACAATGCATGCTGAGCCACATGGGCTAAGGAAATACTGTACACACTAAGTACACGTGAGTCCAATATATTGTCGTGTGACTGTTCTCAGTTAACACCGGGAGTCACGGAAGGCAAATCGAGCGTGACTCGGAGGCGATGATCAAATGCGGATTTCACTATATGCGCCGCAGGCAGAAAGGAAAGAAGAGGAAGCTGAAGAGCTTAGTGCATTCAGAAAGTATTCAGACCCCTTCACTTTTTTCACATTTTGTTATGTTGCAGCCTTACGCTGATATCGTTTAAATTCATTTTTCCCTCATCAATCTATACTCAATACCCCATAATGACAAAGAGAAAACAGGACTTTAGAAAGTTTTGCAAATTTATTAAAAAGAAAAAACTGAAATATCACATTTACATAAGTATTCATACCCTTTGCTATGACACTTGAAATTTAGATCAGATGCCTCCCATTTCTCTTGATCATCTTTGAGATGTTTCTACACCTTGATTGGAGTCCACCTGTGGTAAATTCAATTGATTGGACACGATTTGGAAAGGCACACACACCTGTCTATATAAGGTCTCACAGCTGACAATGCATATCAGAGCAACAACCAAGCCATGAGGTTGGAGGAACTGCCTGCAGAGCTCAGAGACAGGATTGTGTCGAGGCACAGATCTGGGGAAGCCTACAAAAAAAAATCTCTGCTGCATTAAAGGTTCCCAAGAGCACAGTGGTCTCCATAATTCTTAAATGGAAGAAGTTTGGAACAACCAGGACTCTTCCTCGAGCTGGCCGCCCGGCCAAACTGAGCAATCGGGGGAGAAGGGCCTTGGTAACAGAGGTGACCAAGAACCCGATGGTCACTGGCTGAGCTCCAGAGATCCTGTGTGGAGATGGGAGAAACTTCCAGAAGGACAACCTTCAATGCAACACGCCACCGATCTGGGCTAGATGGCAGAGTGGCCAGACGGAAGCCTCTTCTCAGTGAAAGACACATGAAAGCCCGCTTGGAGTTTGCAAAAAAGCACCTAAAGGAATCTCAGACTAAGAGAAACAAGATTCTGTGGTGTGATGAAACCAAGATTGAACTGTTTGGCTTCTGTCTGGCCACTCTGCCATATAGCCCAGATCGGTGGAGTGTTGCAGTGATGGTTGTCCTTCTGGAGGTTTCTCCCATCTCCACACAGGATCTCTGGAGCTCAGCCAGAGTGACCATCAGGTTCTTGGTTACCTCTATTACCAAGGCCCTTCTCGTCCGATTGCTCAGTTTGGCCGGGCGGCCATCTCTTGGAAGAGTCCTGGTTGTTCCAAACTTCTTCCATTTAAGAATTATGGAGGCCACTGTGCTCTTGGGAACCTTCAATGCAGCAGAGATTTTTTTGAAGGCTTCCCCAGATCTGTGCCTCGACACAATCCTGTCTCTGAGCTCTGCAGGTAGTTCCTTCGACCTCATGGCTTGGTTTTTGCTCTGATATGCATTGTCAGCTGTGAGACCTTATATAGACAGGTGTGTGCCTTTCCAAATCATGTCAAATCAATTGAATTTACCACAGGTGGACTCCAATCAAGGTGTAGAAACATCTCAAAGATGATCAAGAGAAATGGGAGGCACCTGAGCTAAATTTCAAGTGTCATCGCAAAGGGTCTGAATACTTATGTAAATGTGATATTTCAGTTTTTTCTTTTTAATAAATTTGGAAAACTTTCTAAAATCCTGTTTTCTCTTTGTCATTATGGGGTATTGGGTGTAGATTCAGGGAAAAAATGAATTTAAACGATTTCAGCATAAGGTTGCAACAACAAAATGTGAAAAAAGTGAAGAGGTCTGAATACTTTCTGAATGCACTGTAGCTGCGGTCCCGCCGGCAGTTCCCAAACCTGCAGAAAATAACTCAAACAAAAACCGGGTTGAAAAATGTACAGAGAATAACGAAGGGGTTTATTAAAAGGAATGCCGGGACAAAGAAAAGCGCGACGATAACTAAAGTCCTAAATGGAGCGCTCCCTCACCAGACTTAGAAACAGACGAGGGGTAAAATAATGTTGGAAAATAATGGTGTGATTATTTAGTGCACATAGCTCAGATTGGCTGGTGTATCTTGTCATGAATGGTGTCGGCCCCAAGCGCGCCGTCCGGACGTGGCTCTGTGCTTGGCGGGAAGGAAGGTCACAGTCCACTTGGTTCACTAGGCCGCGCGCACTGCCCTCATGGTCCGTCTCGAACGGCAGGCGTGCAGCTTGCCTCTCAGCCGCGTCGGTGAAACCCAGCTCGTCGTTGGTCAAAGGACCACCGTCAGCAAGAGTCGAGGGCCAGAGGTGAGCGAGAGGCAGGAAGGAGAAGAACGCGATAGGCCGGAACAAGGCGAGCGCGACCGTCAGGAACAAGAGGAATGCGAAAGCGAGGAGAGAGAGAGAGAAAATGTCCATCTGAGAGTTATTTTAACGTCGGGTCGTGATGTCATCGGCGCTTCTCCACCAATGCCCGCAGGCCACCACCAACTCGTCCAGATCTCCAATCAGCGCGCCGCTTCTTGCTCACCCTTCTCTCTGCCAATCAGAAGCCCTGGCCAATCACGGCTCCTCGGGGCGTGTCTTCACGGATCTTAAGTCCGATGCGTCCTTTCCAGTCGGGGTAATCAGCCCAAGTGCGTCATCTGTGTTCCGGTTAGTTTTATTATTTAGTGTGGTTTAATTAACGGGCATTTCCTGTGCTACTGTCTATGGTGTGGTGCTATAAGGGACAAAGGATAAATCACAAAGGGGTAACGACGAATAGGGAATTACTTCACCTAATCCCTGAGCTAAATAACATGCCCCGCCCCCTCGTGATGGGGACAAATATACACTTATCCGACATTCGGCTAAACAAAAATTACATGGTGATGGTTCTTATCACTATCATCGGAGCACCCACCTTACAAATCTACCTGACTCGACATATCACTACCCCACAAACATAATATCATGGTAACTGTGGTTTTGTTTGACATCTGTGCACTCCTGAACCGCTGGACAGAAAGAGTTGAAAGCCGGTAGTTTTAGGAGGTTAAAACATATTGTCCTGGGATTTCAGGGTGGGGGAGCACCCCAATTCTTTCTGCATTTAACCCCTGACTATCTCTTCTCCTTCTCCCTCCTTTTGCTTTAAATATTTCCCTATTGATTCTTGTCTTTTTGCAATTGTTGTTTTCATGTATTGTTATGCATTATGTTTTCCACTCTGTCAAAGCGCCTTTGGGCTTCTGGAAAAGCGCTATACAAAATAAATGAATTATTATTATTATTATTATAAATGTGGTATAGTGCCATTCCTGGTGAGAGGGGGTATTACAAGTGATGACACGGGGTATTACTGTCGGGACTCGGCCCTATTTACTCGCACCCTTTCCCTATAATCGTAATTTGTAATCTTCATCTTCATCTCCGGCGCGGGAGTCGGCCGTTCGGATCCAGCATTACAAGACACTAAAATAACTCTTCTAAGGATGGGTTCTTTGCAAGTACTGTTTATAAAATTGCAATAGGCAGTCCTTTATACTTGAAGTATCCCCTTTCACCTTACAATATGAAGTATTTACCATCATTTTGGGTTATATTTATTGTTGATGCATTTAAATGTAATTTTCCATCCATATTAATCCAATAATAAGAGTGAACTTTCTGGTTGTGACATCACAGGTGTATGAGGGCACATCGTACAAGCTCTTGCTGGAGTTCCCAAGCGGTTATCCATACAATGCCCCACGTGTCGTCTTTCTCACGCCTTGCTTCCACCCAAATGTGGATTGCGAAGGCAACATTTGTCTGGACATTCTCAAGGACAAGTGGTCTGCACTGTTTGATGTTCGTACAATCCTGCTATCTCTTCAGAGCCTCCTTGCTGGTATGACCCCCTCTGCCACTTTTAACCTATTAGTACACACACTCCTACAGGAGTGGCAGGAAGGGTCATGATATTATCCTCTGGGGGTATATCGATTACAGTAGATTTCGGCTCTGGCCTCAAGAATGTCAGGATTTAGTTCAGTTAAAGATTCTTGAAGAGCGCTTGCCAAGTGGCTGAAGCATTCAAGCAAGCACTCCATTCAAAACCGTTGACAAAGAACAGCTGGCTTGGCAAGTGCTAGCTTGCTGCTTAGTAACTGAACATGCCCCGGGTTTCCCCCCTTTCAGTTTAGTGTTAAACAGCAGAAGCAACTGTTTCAAAAGGTAGTTATACATGTTTGTGGTTTATTATTTTTGGGGTACCCCATGAAACATCACGATAAGCTTTGTTAAAGGAGGAACAATCTCTTTGGGAGTTGGTGATATTATTCGTATTTTTGTTTTTAGAAGTGGCCTTGGAAAAACACTGGGATTTGCTATCTAAACACGGATTTCATGCAAGGCAGACAACACCTTTGGGAAGGGGTGGGGTGGGGGGGGGGGGAGGGGGAATTAAATTGCTACAACTTTCATCATGTGACTCTTAGTCCTCCTGTTGGTTGAGATTGGATAAGTAACGACCAAATGTATCGCAGTCATACACACAGACCCCAAATTGCATATTTTAATACGTCAATCCTCCAAAATGGAATTGCTGTCAATGAAAACTGCTTGTCGTGTTATTCCAGAACCCAACATCAAAAGTCCCCTCAACACGACGGCAGCAGCTCTCTGGAACAACCAGCCGGGTGAGGTTTGCGTTGCGAACAGGACATCCTATTGATTAATCTGTGCAGTTACAGGTTGTGTTCATGCTGCCAAGTTAAACAGATTCTTATTCATGAATCTCTGCTCTACCCTCGCATCCCTCTCTCCCATGCAGAATACAAGAAGCAAATGCTGTTTCATTCCCAGAATGCAAAGCAGAAATGACATTCTTTAAGTGTGAATGTATTGTATAACCTGTCAGTGTAATAAAGAATTGCTCAAATTTTTTTTATTGCAAAAACAAACAAACCGATGGTGTTACTGTCTGCAACGTTCTGTATGTGAGTGAAACACATCTAACAGGTAACAATTCCAGATGAAGCTGTGCTTAGGCATAAGCGCAACAATTGCTACAAGAGTACCGGGAAAGGATTTCAAAAGTCGTCTTCATCAGAATCGAGTCGTCGCCTCTGGAACTGGAGAGATAATCAAAATTAGTGCTGAAGACATAGAATATTGTGTAATCAAGCAAAACAAGGCAGCAACATCTGCAGGCCAGCTCAGCAGCACAATGTCGTTAAATTGTGAGAAGATCTCATTGCTAACTTGCTCTTACACGCTAGTGCACAGGTTTTACGCAAAGCCCCCTCCGGTGCATTCATGCTCACCTTTATTGTCGTTTTCTTCTCGCCGTCTTGGCTCACCTTCTGTAAAATTCCAATCAGGTCTTCCTCGTTCACCTGTTCCACATGGCAGGAAGAAGTATGGGGTGCACATTGTTGGGTCAGATGGTCAGAACATTGGCTCAGTCGGTTTTAGTGTGCACAAGTGAATGGTCAATTCAATTTTTGCACCAATTTGACCTGTAGATATATCGGTGGGGTGTAAAGATAGCATTTGAGCTGTCTGGCCTAGTTATGAATCCCAACATAGCTATAAACTGTCATCCCGATGTTTTACAGGCAGGGTGATTCATCAATGTGTGTGCCGTCCCTCGCATGGATGTTAAGCTGGGTTTGCAAGCTGCCGGCATTATTGGAGTAAATTAAGGATCCCACTGTATCCTTAGCGAAGAGTAGAATAGATCTCGCTGACACCATGAACAAATTCCTGCCCAAACTACTGCTGGGAAGGCAACGGAAAACCACCCAGTATAAGCCTTGCCAAGAAACTGCTTCGACATAACCGATCCTCCAACAGAGTATGGTACAGCAGAAGGTATATACAGAGGTACAGTGCATTCAGAAAGTATTCAGACCCTTCACATTGTTATGTTGCAGCCTGATGCTGAAATCGTTTAAATTCATTTTTTCCCTCATCAATCTACACTCAATACCCCATAATGACAAAGAGAAAACAGGATTTTAGAAAGTTTTGCAAATTTATTAAAAAGAAAAAACTGAATTGACATAAGTATTCAGACCCTTTGCTATGACACTTGAAATTTAGCTCAGGTGCCTCCCATTTCTCTTGATCATCTTTGAGATGTTTCTACACCTTGATTGGAGTCCACCTGTGGTAAATTCTATTGATTGGACATGATTTGGAAAGGCACACCTGTCTATATAAGGTCTCACAGTTGACAATGCATATCAGAGCAAAATCCAAACCATGAGGTCGAAGGAACTGCCTGCAGAGCTCAGAGACATGATTGTGTCGAGGCACAGATCTGGGGAAGCCTACAAAAAAATTTCTGCTGCATTGAAGGTCAATGAACCAAATGAATGAATGAATGAATTGTCATTTGAAGGGAACTCCATTCAATGTACAATGTGCGCTGAGTGGGTTCATCAAAAATGTCGTGGTCTGAGGGTCATTAACCAGTGGCAGCTACATTCAAATGTAAGGTGTGCACAGAGGGAGCTGCAGATGGAGGAAATGTTGAGTTGGATCTTGGAGACGGCGTGAAGCTGGAAGGTGTGAAAACATTTTGCTACCTCGGAGACATGCTGAATGGAGAAGGTGGATCAGACTCGGCAACGGTTGCTAGAGTGAGATGTGCATAGAAGAAGTTTCGGGAACTGAGTGGCGTGCTGACGAGGAGGGGAGTGTCATTGAAGCTGAAGGGAAAGGTGTATGCTGCATGTGTGAGAAGTGTTATGATTTATGGGAGCGAGACATGGGTAATGAACGTAGAGCAGCAACGAAGGTTGGAAAGGGTGGAAATGCGAATGGTTCGATGGATGTGCGGAGTATCGTTGAGAGAGAAAAAAAAAAAAAACACCTTTAGAGGCCATTTTTCCCCGCAAAGTGGGGTTGGCCTTTTTTGGGGACCGTGGTTGTTGTTGTTTTTTGGTCCCCTTTTTGAAGCAATGTTTTACGGCCGGGTGCCCTTCCTGCCGCCAACCCTTTTTGTCGCCTTTTACGACAAGCAGGGAATTACCAATGAACTGGTACTCAATTAGCCGACCTCGGAAGGATGACAGGCTGAGTCAACCCCCCTGGTGTTAATTCAGCGATCGACCGGGATTCTAACCTAGGATCCTAAGCTGGCACCCTAGCCGCCAGCCCAACACCAGGCTATCGTTGAAAGAGAGGAAGACAAATGATGAATTGTGAAAAATGATGGGAATAGAGCCTGTGATTGATGTTGTGAAGAGGAACAGGTTGAGATGGTTTGGTCATGTGTTGAGGAAGGATGAAAGTGACTGGTTGAGAAGAGTGACGGAAATGAATGTAGAAGGAAGTAGAGGACGGGGAAGACCGAGAAAGACTTGGCTAAAGATGGTGGAAGAAGAAATGCGGGCAAGGGGGTTAACAAGGAGAGATGCAGAAAATAGGGCAAGATGGAGAAGATTGTCATGGGGACCGCAAGGCTAACCCCCACTCCAGCAGGGAAAATGGCCTTAAAATGCATGTTGTGTTGTTGTATTGAAGGTTCCCAGAGCATAGTGGCCTCCATAATTCTTTAATGGAAGAAGTTTGGAACAACCAGGACTCTTCCTAGAGCTGGCCGCCCGGCCAACCTGAGCAATTGGGCGAGAAGGGCCTTGGTAAGAGAGGTGACCAAGAACCCGATGGTCACTGGCTGAGCTCCAGAGATCCTGTGTGAAGATGGGAGAAACTTCCAGAAGGACAACCATCACTGCAACACTCCACCGATCTGGGCTAGATGGCAGAGTGGCCAGACGGAAGCCAAACAGTTCAATCTTGGTTTCATCAGACCACATAATCTTGTTTCTCAGTCTGAGAGTACTTTAGGTGCTTTTTTGCAAACTCCAAGCGGGCTTTCATGTGTCTTTCACTGAGGAGAGGCTTCCGTCTGGCCACTCTGCCATCTAGCCCAGATCGGTGGAGTGTTGCAGTGATGGTTGTCCTTCTGGAAGTTTCTCCCATCTCCACACAGGATCTCTGGAGCTCTGCCAGAGTGACCATCGGGTTCTTGGTCACCTCTCTTACCAAGGCCCTTCTCCCCTGAATGCTCGGTTTGGCCGGGCGGCCAGCTCTAGGAAGAGTCCTGGTTGTTCCAAACCTCCTCCATTTAAGAATTATGGAGGCCACTGTGCTCTTGGGAACCTTCAATGCAGCAGAATTTTTTTGTAGGCTTCCCCAGATCTGTGCCTCAACATAATCCTGTCTCTGTTAGTCTAGTAGGAAGACTAGGTCCCCCTGCACCCCCCGGAGATATACTTCTAATCAGTGTTTCTAGATTGGAAAAAATGTGTAGAAAATGACTAGCTATGGCCCCAAGCTGAAAAAATGTCCCACATACCATTTTTATGCAAATTACTGCTGCAAATTTTATGCAAAATTATGCAAATTTTATGCAAATTTTTGATGAGGAGTAGAGTTGAGGGGTCTTTGAGGGCTTCATCGAGGTGCTCTCGGTTGCAAGACTGGGTCATTCTGAGAAGCACAGCAGGGTCAGAGATCATGATGTTCTCCTCCTCAGTGAATCTCTCCATCAACAGCCTCTCCATTGCCTCACACACTGTTTTGAGGCAAAAGAGGGACTTTGCGTAGGCCTTTCCACTGAGAACACCTTTGAGAGATCCACTTGTTACTAGTTGTGCCTCAAAGAGAATCTCTGCATATCCAGAACCACGCATCTTGTGTCCAGTGAGCATCCCGATGTAGTTCATGGATGTGTGGAAGGGTCCAATCGTTACTACATGACTAGCAAATTCATTTGGCCAGCGCCAGATGATGGGAAGGGCTTTCATGCAGACACCCAGATCAAATGTATTCAGGACCCATCTCTGACCCACCTCAGCAGTTGCTGCCTCGGAACGCTTCAGTAGCTCACGAACAACTGCGTTGTCTGTGATCGGTCTGTGCCTGGTGCCTGCATGGCATGGCAATGGCCTGCAGCCTGTGCCTGGGCTAGGGGGTTTCACCTCTGCAACTGGTTCTCCCCCACCCAGCAAATCAACAGTCGACTACTGCACGCCTATCCACCAACCGATCACAGACAACGCAGTTGTTCGTGAGCTACTGAAGCGTTCCGAGGCAGCAACTGCTGAGGTGGGTCAGAGATGGGTCCTGAATACATTTGATCTGGGTGTCTGCATGAAAGCCCTTCCCATCATCTGGCGCTGGCCAAATGAATTTGCTAGTCATGTAGTAACGATTGGACCCTTCCACACATCCATGAACTACATCGGGATGCTCACTGGACACAAGATGCGTGGTTCTGGATATGCAGAGATTCTCTTTGAGGCACAACTAGTAACAAGTGGATCTCTCAAAGGTGTTCTCAGTGGAAAGGCCTACGCAAAGTCCCTCTTTTGCCTCAAAACAGTGTGTGAGGCAATGGAGAGGCTGTTGATGGAGAGATTCACTGAGGAGGAGAACATCATGATCTCTGACCCTGCTGTGCTTCTCAGAATGACCCAGTCTTGCAACCGAGAGCACCTCGATGAAGCCCTCAAAGACCCCTCAACTCTACTCCTCATCAAAAATTTGCATAAAATTTGCATAATTTTGCATAAAATTTGCAGCAGTAATTTGCATAAAAATGGTATGTGGGACATTTTTTCAGCTTGGGGCCATAGCTAGTCATTTTCTACACATTTTTTCCAATCTAGAAACACTGATTAGAAGTATATCTCCGGGGGGTGCAGGGGGACCTAGTCTTCCTACTAGACTATGTGCTCTGCAGGCAGTTCCTTCGACCTCATGGCTTGGTTTTTGCTCTGGTATGCATTGTCAGCTGTGAGACCTTATATAGACAGGTGTGTGCCTTTCGAAATCATGTCCAATCAATTGAATATACCACAGGTGGACTCCAATCAAGGTGTGGAAACATCTCAAAGATGATCAAGAGAAATGGGAGGCACCTGAGCTAAATTTCAAGTGTCATAGCAAAGGGTCTGAATACTTATGTAAATGTGATATTTCAGTTTTTTCTTTTTAATAAATCTGTCAAACTTTCTAAAATCCTGTTTTCTCTTTGTCAATATGGGGTATTGAGTGTAGATTGATGAGGGAAAAAATAAATTTAAACGATTTCAGCATAAGGCTGCAACATAACAAAATGTGAAAAAAGTGAAGGGGTCTGAATACTTTTTGAATGCACTGTAGGTCTTATCAATGATGAAGAAGATTTCTATTCTTGTTCCTGCAAGTGCACATCTGGTCAGACAAATTGCACAATGATGGCTTCATGTGATACACAAAACATTTTCAGCTTCCAATCCATAAAAAGCTACCTTTCCAGAAATGGCTTTTTCCCAACATTTGTTTTCCCGTGACCTGCAAAAACCATACCAGACAAGACACTTGATAATGTTAAGAATTGACATCTTTGGCTGCAGGGACAATTTCCCTCACCTGATCTGGCGACCTCTCCCCGAAACGGGAATAATAAAACCTAATCGAGCAAGATGCCGAAGTGTTGCATTTGTTACGTTAGGCGAGTTACCCTATTTTATGGTGGCCGTTGCAAAGTGGCACAAAGTGGAGATCTGCATTTGACTATGCTACTCATTCAGGATTGGGTCAAACCCAAACGTTCATCCACTTTCCATCAAAACCAGGCTTGCTGTGACCAAATGAACGAGTAAGAGCTCGTTGGTGAAACGGTTCAAACTAGAACGGCACTCAGTAGAGAGCATACCTCCACCTGGTTGGCCACATCACTCAATGGTGAAGAATCACTTTTAAAAATTCTCCTAGCTGAATCCGGATCTGGATCTTCACCAACATTGAATCAATTTTTCCTCGTCACAAACACTACCTCGCCACCAAATTTCGTCTGAATCCGTCCACAACTTTGAGATATCTTGTTCACAGACAGACAAACAAAGACAGACAGACGGGGGTGAAAACATAACCTCCATCACCTTTGGTGGCGGAGGTAATAAGTTAAGGTTCAAGACCCATAATGTTAACGCTGCACTCCATCGCGACCTCGTTTACAACTCAAACCTCAGATAAAGGAAGAAGGCTAGAAATCGTCAACGCTAATGGAAACAGCATCGGGAAACCGTCGGTATATTTCTTAAACCAGCAAGTTAATAAAAAAATCAAAAACATCCAAATTTAAAGTGTATATATATTTCATATTCAGCATGTGGCTGGAGGTTGCATCATTTCTTAAAGTGTGGCTGTGCTGCTGATGCAGTGCCCCCCTGTTACCAGTTTTGTGCCCTCTGTTACTAGTTATAATGTTCGTATCTACTAACTAGACCGCAATGTTTGTCCAATTTAACAAATTCTTGAGGTACTTTTATTTGAACAAGTGCTCAGAGCAGAGCGGAGGATACGATCACATGTAAGGAAGTTAAGGCAAGTGATCCCCTTACCTGACCAGAGAGCTGTCCAAACCGAGCCATCTGTATCAAGTAGTTTTCAACGGCCTTCACCTTGTCAGGTTTCACCATCCCCAAGTTACTCACTGGAAGAGAGCAACACCATTGATAGTTAAGGACATTTGAGAACACAGTAAATTGGCTGCGAGAAACCAATGGAAATATTTCACTGCCATCCGTTAAATAATGAATGAATGATCGTTTTAAGGCCATTTTCCCCGCAAGAGCGGGGGTTAGCCTTGCGGGCCCCATGACAATCATGGTTCCCTGTTTGAGGCAATGTTTTTATGGCCGGATGCCCTTCCTGACGCCAACCCTTAGTCGCCTCTTACGATGCGCAGCGATACGGTGTACCTATTCTAAACCGGGGTGTTTGGGGTGTTTTAACGGGGGTAGAAGAGATCAAGGTTTTGGATGGGGGAAGATAAGAGATGGTGGTGAACAGCTGTTTTAAAGACCTGGAGGGTGGAGTGGGATTGAAGAGAGTGAGGGAGTTTGTTCCAGAGGTGGGAGAAAAGGGGAATGAAAGAGTGAAGGTGAGCAGAGTCTTGATTTTGGCAGTTTCACCAGAAGAGGGTTGCTGGCAGATCTTGTGCGTCCTGCAGGAACATTTGGGGGGCAGAGCATAGACAAAGCAGGGGAGCAAGGCCGGAGAGAAGTCGGTTGAAGACAAAGACCACCAACCTGCCTGCGGTGAGAGAGAGAAAGGTCCTCAGAATCAGCTTCACCGTGGAAGATTCCAATAATTCTGAAAGCTTTGGTTTCAACCCCGTGAAGCCGAGCTAGGTGTGAGGCAGGAGCACCGGCCCAGAGGGGAGAGCAGTATTCCATTGAGCTGCGGATGAAAGCTTTGTCAGTGGTGAGGAGCTCAGAAGTGCCCAGAAAGGACTTCGCACGATGGAGGATGCCCAAACGGCGACTGGCTTTGGAGGCCAGCTTGGAAATGTGGTTTTCCCAGGAATGATCATGGCAGATAGTGAGACCCAAAATCTTGAGTGGCAGAACTTCTTCAAGAGGATTGTTCCGAAAGTAGATGGGAGGGTTGTCCAGATAGCCTTTCCGGAGAGAAATA
Organism: Myxine glutinosa; assembly: GCF_964187855.1. Lineage (NCBI taxonomy): Eukaryota > Metazoa > Chordata > Myxini > Myxiniformes > Myxinidae > Myxine > Myxine glutinosa. The sequence continues at coordinate 137,839,916 of NC_136269.1, forward strand.
GTGAGAGTGTGAGATTTGTCAGGATTGAAAGACGTGTTGCACTTGTTTGACCAGTTTGTGATTTTGTCCAGGTCTTCAAAGAGTGAAGAGGCTGCTGCCTGCCGATCTGAGGGTTGATAAATGGAGCGGCAGAGAGTGGAGTCATCAGCAAAGAGATAGAGAGGATTTTCCAGAGAGTTGGAGAGATCATTGATGAAGAGCAGAAAAAGCACAGGGCCCAGAACACTGCCTTGGGGAACTCCAGCCTGAACAGGAAGGGGAGATGAGAGAAATCCATTCAGGGCCACATGTTGATTACGACTAGAGAGGAAGTCCGCAAGCCATGCGTGGAGGTTTCCATGGATACCATAGGAGGAGAGTTTGGTGAGCAGGACGGGGTGCCAGACCGTATCAAAGGCACGAGATATGTCAAGGGAGACAGCTCTGATTTCCTGTTTGGCATTGAGGACTTCCATCCATTGTTGAGACAGCAAAAGCAGCATGTCCAGAGTAGAATGACCTGGTCTGAATCCAAATTGATAATCCGAGATCAAGCCATTGGAGAAGAGGAAGGATTTGATGTCAGAAGTGATGATTGATTCCATGACCTTGCTGATTATTGGGAGCAGGCTGATTGGTCTGCAGTTGCAAGGATCTGTTTTTGCACCTTTCTTATCTAAAGCGGTAATGTTTAGTGATTTCCAAGCAGATGGCAGATGACCTTGAGCAAAAGAGAGGGTGAAGAGAATTGAGAGAGGGTGTGAAAGAGCGGCAGAGCAGGATTTTATGACCAGTGGGCTGATACCATCTGGTCCAGTTGCAGAATCAGAGTCGAGGTTTGACAGAAACTTCTTCACCTTGTCAGAAGAGAAGGGCAGAGTCCAGGCACAGCTGGGTTCAACTTGGTAAGGTGGGTACAGAGAGAGATGGGTTTGGGACACAAGATTTTGAAGCAAACACATATTTGAGGCATTCGGCTTTTTCATGTGCGGTGTCAACTGTGTAGCCAGCAGTCCTTTGAGCTCAGCAATCCCAAATTTGGGCACAATAGTGAGCACATGCTTTGGCAAAAACAGTATTTATTATATTTTGATCAATCACTTAATAGATTATTATTTATCGATTTATTAACTCCTTAGTTATTTTCTCTCATCTGGGCAACATTTCAGGCACCTTTTGAGCTCGGAAGCTGATATTTGGACATGACAATGGCCAAGTGATATCATATATATATATATAAAACACCATTATCTCTCTGTGGCTGTCTGTCTGTCTGTCTGCCTTTGTTCCTTATGCACAGCCACATCTAAGGTAAAACTCCAAATGCAGGGTCCAAATGCTATTTTGTGTGGGAGGGGGAAGGGGAGGGCATAAATTCTCCGTAAATGTGTATCTTGGAGCACCACCTCGTGGTAGTGGCAGGGGATATTACAATTTCTTCTATCTGTGCAACGCTGAGTTCCCTCCCTCCCATGCACCTCCTTTCCCCCCCCCCCCCCCTCACCCTCACCACCCCCTTCTAGCAGCAAGAGACGTGACAACTAATTGGTCAGTCAGCAAAGCGACAGGTAGGCTCTTCTCGCTTGGCTATAAAGGGTATTTTTTAATTACTGATCAATCAATTACTTGATTAATTATATAATTTTTCAATCAACCTATTTCAAGAAATTAATTCTTTTACGATTATAATGGTAAAATAATTAATTTCTTGAAATAGGTTGATAATTGATAATTATCATTTAATTATCATTGATGATATAAATGATAAAATTAATCATTAATGTCATTAATATCATTAATGATAAAATGATAATTATCATTTATTTATTTTCATTAATCAATCGATTATTGTACTCCGCTCCCTCCCCATTCCGTCTCCATGTGCTGCATGGGGGGGTGGGGGAGGGGGGCGGTGTACTATGCATGTAGCTCTACTTGTTATTGATCTTTTCAGCCCACGAGGGAATCAAACACTGCATTTGGGCTGTGCTTAGTTTACCAGGATGGTTCCCTTAATCACGATCACGAATAAGTACATCTTCACAAATAATTTGAGCAAATACTGGACACAGCTGTGGACTAGAATGTAAAAAAAACTCCCAAAAAACTTGTGTGTCTCCTCTAAAACCTGGTGAAGCATCGTCAGGTCTGTCCCTGGAATATGCTCCCCTTCCCTCACTTCAAATGGCACAGCCGACTCTGCTTGGAAGAAGGCCAAATGCCTCCATTTTGTTTTTGCTTCAAAATCATATATCCTCCAAACCCTCACTGTTGGTACCCATCCTTCCCAGTCATACCCAACTGCTCCTGGATTCTATCTTTTGCACCTGAGAAGGTTCTTTCAACCCTCGACTGAAATCTGCACCTGGACCGAACGGCATCAGTTTGTGTGTCCTAAAAACCTTCTCTGCTGCTCTTGCACATCACGTCCTCTCTCTGCCCTTTTCACCCTGTCATTTGCCTGAGGTCATCTTCCATCTTCTAGTCATGTGCGTTGTCCTTGTAGGATGATAGGAGTTCAGGTGTGCTAAGGAAGGACTTTGTACGATGGAGGATGCCCCGTCGGCGGCTGGCTTTGGAGGCGAATTTCAAAATGTGGTTTATCGAACGAAGTTCAGGGGAGCTTAAGCGATGGCGCGTCGTCAGTCCGTCCGTAAAAACCGAAACCGATGATGGGATTGCGACCAAATTTGGCACAAATTATATTTGTTGTGTTGTGACGAAAGTTTGTTCATGGCATTTAAACAAAAAAAAAAAAAGAAGGTGTCTAAAGGGGTCCACCGGCGGTCAAATTGGATCCTGGTTTGACTCAACCGCCCCCCCCCCCCCTCCCTCCCCCAAAAGGAATTCGCTTTCTTCTCTGAAACCACACACACAATTTCGATGAAACTTGACCACAGCCTTCACCTGTGATGTACCAAAGTTTAGTCAAGGCATTAAAAATAAAATCTGGCCCTTTGGGAGTATAAGGGGTGGGTGGTTGCCCTTCATCATCCTTCATCATCCTTGATGTACCAATGTTTGTTGAAGGCATTGGAAAAAGTGGGGTCTGAGGAGGTACACGGGGTGGGGGGCAACCATTGAAATTGGTTTAAAATACCTTTAGTCAGTGCAGTACACTGTTTATTCTACCAGGTGAGCGCCAGTGGTATTGCCCCTATTTTTTTTCAAGGTCTGAAGAGAGGAAAGCAGGTGCGGCCTGCCTGTCTGAAGGAAGAGATATGTCATGGCAGAGGGTACTATTTGTTCGTTTTTTCCTCCTTTTCCTCCTATTATTTACTTTTCCGTTTATTCTCAACCATTAATTTTCAAAAAAACCTCTTTTTATTACTCTTTCCTTTACATACTTTGTGCTCGATCCCATTTTCCCATATATTTTTCCTATTTTTATCTACCCTCTCCCTTTTCCCAGTGAACCCTGACATCCACACCCCTTGTTCCACGCAGTCATTACCATCCTTTTACATCCCTGACATTATCCTTGGCCCCTCCACACACACGTTCTCTCGTCACTCGCCCAAAATGCCACCTCACATCCTTTCCCACGGTAGTTACCATACCCACACTTCTCCCTGCTCTCAAATGTTGTGGTTGTGTGCTTCCCCTTCTCTCCCCATCTTGTCTTCCGCTCCCTCTTTTTGTATATTTTGTTTGTCTGGTTGATTTGTTTGTCTGGTTGATTTGTTTGTGAAATAAATGTTAGCTCTTTCACGAGCCTTGATTCAGTATACAAAAAAAAAAAAAAACCCTCTCAACCTTCGAGAAAATAAATTGTCCTCATTTTTCTCCCAATGCAGACAGAATCTGGTCTTCACAAAGACTACTTTTACATTACATTTCTGTGTGTAAAGGGGCATGTACACATTCCAAACACAAAGCAGGAAGAGGATGGTTAAAATAGAAAAAGGATAGAGTATAAATTAAATAAATGATCCAGGAGGTTGGGGAGAGGTTTTTAATTTTTGCCTTTCGTATAGTTATGGAGTAACCAGGAAGTGTTCACAGAAGCAAAACAAAGGATGAAGAGTTCTCAGAGTCCAAGGGGAAAGGACTTACGGCGTGCCCTGGCATTCTGATCCAACACCTGCGCCAGGATACCGTTCCTCATTTCTGCCTCCCTGGTAACAAAACGATAGTGTAATCAGAACACGCACACCATACCACCGACGGCTCCCAGCGGTGGTTCGCGTCACGTGCTCCCCAAATGGACCCACTCCCTTTACGCTCATCAAAGCCACCTTTCCAATAAGGTTAAAATGTACAATCAAGGCATTAAACCAATCCACTTCCTGTAACGTAAGGTAATCTCCATTTTTTATTGCAGTGCCAAAGACGGTCTGGGAGGCACAGGTGTGCACGTTCGGGGTCTTACTTGTCTGTGGCTTCCTGGGCGGCCTGCTGGGCTTGAGGATTCGTGTTCTCCTGCGAGGTTACGAAGGGAAGAAACAAGAAAGGGATCAAGATGGTGATTTAAATAAATAATTACACCATAACAGAATTCTACTTCCTCAAAGTATTGAAAATAGTTGTGCAGGTATAAATTCTGATTTTGATGTACCAAACTCTGTTACAGAGCGTCGGTGGTGCCGAAGCAGTTCCTTGGCAAGGGTCGTACCGGGCCATTTGCCATTTCCTTCCCAGTGGAAGTCCGGGCAGGAATTTGGAATTTGGTCCGCGTGACGGCGACAGCTCGCCCACTCTTCCCGAAGGACAACCTGGGATCTTTAACTTCCACCGACCGATTCTCGTGGACGGGGCACCCAGTTTGACGTCCATCCGAGGACGGTGCGCACACAATGATAAATCACCAGGCCCGTGAAACACCGGGATGACGGTTTGTAGCTGGGTCGGGAATCAAACCCAGGCTAGACAGCTGAGGCCTTACAGGCGAGTGTGCATACCTCTAGGGCCTGGGCCATCCTGCTAGCCTACAGGTATGAATCAATACTCGATTGTAACAAGATAGATTAATAAAGCACTCTCTTACAAATGAATATTGGACTAATTCGACCCGCTGGTTGCATCATACCCGTGGTTGTACCCCCGATAAGGAATTATGTGCAGAAACACAATGGCCGTCATTTTTGAAAGGCATCCTGGGATCTCTTAATGTCCACCAACGAATGCTCACAGCTACGCTTAATGTCCTCCCCCAACAATGGTGCATTTGATGATGCAACGCCCGGCCTGCGAAGTACCAGGTTGACAATTTATAGCAAGGTAGGAATTGCGCCCAGACTAACCAACTTACAGGTGAGTATGGTACCTCTGCGTCATTGTGAGAGCCCAGATAATAATGTTCACCTCAACCATTTTGCCTCCTCCGCCAACAATGCTGTTGCCAAATTCTGAAGACACATCAACAGTGTGAAAGATGGGGTGAAGGGGAATGGGGGGTGGGGGGGAGGACGGAAGGTGGGGTGGAGGGGAGGGTGGGTGTAGGGGTGGAGACACTGATGATAACGTCTCAATTAGAATCACAAACTTGATCTACGATTTGTTTGAATGTGTGCAGGCCTCGTTTGATTTGTTTGAAGAAAGCATTCCATAGGGTTCCACGTGAAGTAGTGACGTGGGCATTGAGGAAGTTAGGAGTGGAGGAATGGTAGATCAGAGTCGTGATGGCAACGTATGAGAGCGCGCACAGCTGTAAGGACGAAGGACGGGAACAGTGGTGAGTTTGAGGTGAAGGTGGGAGTGCTTCAGGGGTCGGTACCAACTCCACTACTATTTGTAGCTGTGATGGAGGTGCTGGCTCAGAACGTAAAGGAGGGTTTACCGTGGGAGTTGTTGTATGCAGAAGATCTGGTGTTGATTGCGGAAAGTATGGATGGACTGAAGGAGAAGATGAACAAGTGGAAGGAATGTATGGAGGCAACAGGTCTGAAGGTGAATATAGGAAAGACGAAGGTGATGGCAAGTGGTAAAGCATGTGGTGAGGTGGAAAGAACTGGGAAGTGGCCATGTGCTGTGTGCAGGAAGGGTGTCGGAGTGAACTCCATTCAATGTACAATGTGCGCTGAGTGGGTTCATCAAAAATGTTGTGGTCTGAGAGGGTCATTAACCAGTGTGGCAGCTACATTCAAATGTAAGGTGTGCACAGAGGGAGCTGCAGATGGATGAAATGTTGAGTTGGATCTTGGAGACGGCATGAAGCTGGAAGGTGTGAAAACATTTTGATACCTCGGAGACATGCTGAATGGAGAAGGTCGGAAAGGAGTCGGGAGAAGACAAACACCACCAAACTGCCTGCGGTGAGTCATTGAAAGGCCCTCATAATCAGTTTCATCGTGGGAGATACAGTACCAATGATTCTGAAAGCTTTGGTTTCAATAGCGTGAAGCCGAGCTAGGTGTGAGACAGGAGCACCAGCCCAGAGGGGAGAGCAGTATTCCATTGAGCTGTGGATGAAAGCCTTGTATGTGGTGAGGAGCTCAGGTGTGCCAAGGAAGGACTTTGCACGACGGAGGATGCCCAGTCGCTTTGGAGGCCAGGTTGGAAATGTGATTTTCCCAGGAAAGATAATCGCAGATGGTGAGACCCAAAAGCTTGAGTGACAGAACTTCTTCAAGAAATGTGCTCTGTTCAAGTTGACATTGCCCAGAGGGGAGAACTTCATCTGTGCTCTGTCCCTCAAATATTCCTACAGGTCGCACAAGATCTGCCAGCAACCCTCTTATGGTGAAATTGCCAAAATCAAGGTGTCTCTGCTCACCTTCACTCCTTCATTCCTCTTTTCTCCCGCCTCTGGAACAAACTCCCTCACCCTCTTCAATCCCACTCCTCCCTCCAGGTCTTTAAAACAGCTGTTCACCACCATCTCTTATCTTCCCCCATTCAAAACCTGATCTTTTCTACCCCCGTTAATTCACCCCAGATCCACTTTTTTGAAATTCCGACTTCTTTCCTGGAGGTCCTAGCAGTGTGCATGTGTTTTATACCTCTCCCATCCCCCCCCCCCCCCCCCCTTTACCGTACCTCCACCCCCCAAGCCCTCTCGCCTTCCCACAGATCTCCCGATGTCCCTGCTCTCAAATGTTGTACTTGTGTAGTTCCCTCTCTCTCCCCATCTTGTCTCCCGCTCCCTTTATGTGTCATGTTTTATGTGTCAGTTTGTCTTTTTGTGATTAATGTTAGCTCTTACACGAGCCTCCATCTTGATTTAAAAAATAAAATAAAATAAAAAAACACGCAAAAGACCCTAAAGACTTTTTTGTGAGAGGATGGTGGAGAAGACCCCGAAGATCCCAAAGACCTAAAAGACCCCAAAGACCTAAAATACTCCAAAGACTGAAAATACCCAAAAGACCCCGAAGACCCAAAAGACTCGAACAGCAAAAAGATCCGAAATATTGAAAGGACCCCGAAGACCCAAAATATCCTGAAGACCCTAAAAAAAACCCCAAAGACCCCAAAAAAACCCCGAACACCGTTAAGACCGCAAAGACCTAAAAGACCCCGGACACCAAAAATACCCCGAACACCAAAAAGATCCCGAAGACCCAAAAGACCCCGGACACCCAAAAGACCCAAAATATTGAAAAGACCCCAAAGACCCACAATATCCTGAAGACCCCCAAAAAACCCTCAAAGACCCCAAAAAACCCCGAAGACCCCCAAAAAAACCCAAAGACCCCCCAAAAAACCCCAAAGACCCCCAAAAAAACCCGAAGACCCCAAAAAAATACGAAGACCCTGAAGATGAAAACATCCAAAATACCAAAAAGACCCTGAAAACTGAAAAGACACCAAAGACCAAAAACACCCTGACGACCAAAAAGACCCAAAGGACTGAAAAGACACCGAAGACCCAAAATACCCTTAAAGGGGAACCTAAATGTAAAAAAAAAATTCTTCTGAAAACCATTGACAATCATTAATCACAGTCTAATTTGAAGGGGATTTTATTTTATTTTATTTGAGAATGACAAAGTCCCGAAAAAAGCCTTAGAGTGTCGATTTTTGTGTTTGCCAGTGACATCATATTGTGAACTCACTGTGATCCTGCTGGCGGCAGTACATAGAGACAATGCATTCCGAGCTGCTCGGATTCAGATAATGATTGGGAATGTTGGAGGGGGCGGGGTGTGTGGGTTGGTCGTGGGTATTGCAAGCTAGGGTGATGTTTGCTGGGGGATGGTGTGGGGTGGTCGTGAGTATTGTTAGTTACGATGATAGTTGATGGGGGATTGTGTAGGGGTGGTGAGGGGTGATCGTGCGTATTATTGGCTAGGGTGACGGTTGTAGGGGGATTGTGAGGGCATGGTGGACGGGTGGGGGGGGGGGTGGGGGGGGGAGGAGGGTGTAGGTTGGTCGTGCGTACTGTTAGCTAGGGTGATGGTTGATGGTTTTTTTAATTGGAATGCATCAGAAACCAAGGCCGCCGAAGTTGAACAGAAAGATGGTGTGGGATGGTCGTGAGTATTGTTAGCTCGGGTGATGGTTGAAGGGGGATTTTGAGGAGATGGTGGGGGGTGAGGGGGGGGAGGTGTGGGTTGTCGTGGGTATTGTTAGCTAGGGTGACGGTTGATGGGAGTTTGTGAAGAGATGGTGGAGGGGAGGAAAGAGGGTGTGGGGTTGTGGGCTGAAGGGGGATTTTGAGGAGATTGTGGTGAGTTTGTGATTGAAGGGGGATTTTGAGTAGAGGGTGGAGGGGGGGGGGGGTGGGAGGTGTGGGGTTGTCGTGGGTATTTTTAGCTCGGGTGACGGTTGATGGGAGTTTGTGAAGAGATGGTGGAGGGGAGGGGGGGGGGAGGTGGCGGGTTGTCGTGGGTATTGTTAGCTCGGGTGACGGTTGATGGGAGTTTGTGAAGAGATGGTGGAGGGGAGGGTGGGGGTGGCGGGTTGTCGTGGGTATCGTTAGCTAGGGTGACGGTTGATGGGAGTTTGTGAAGAGATAGTGGAGGGGAGGGTGGGGGGGGGAGGGGTGGCGGGTTGTCGTCGTGTGTATTGTTAGCTCGGGTGTCGGTTGATGGGAGTTTGTGAAGAGATGGTGGAGGGGAGGGTGGTGGGAGGTGTGGGGTTGTCATGGGTATTGTTAGCTAGGGTGACGGTTGATGGGAGTTTGTGAAGAGATGGTGGAGAGGAGGGTGGGGGTGTGTGTGGGGGGGGGGGGTGGTGGGTTGTCGTGTGTATTGTTAGTTAGGGTGACGGTTGATGGGAGTTTGTGAAGAGATAGTGGAGAGGAGGGTGGGGGGGGGGGGGTGGCGGGTTGTCGTGGGTATTGTTAGCTCGGGTGATGGTTGATGGGAGTTTGTGAAGAGATGGTGGAGGGGAGGGTGGGGGGGTGGGGTGGTGGGGGGGAGGGGGGGTGGCGGCGGGTTGTCATGGGTATTGTTAGCTAGGGTGACGGTTGATGGGAGTTTGTGAAGAGATAGTGGAGGGGAGGGTGGCGGATTGTCGTGTGTATTGTTAGCTAGGGTGACGGTTGATGGGAGTTTGTGAAGAGATGGTGGAGGGGAGGGTTGGGGGGGGGGGGGTGGCGGGTTGTCGTGTGTATTGTTAGCTAAGGTGACGGTTTATGGGAGTTTGTGAAGAGATGGTGGAGGGTAAGGTGGGGGGGGGGGGGGGGTGGCGGGTTGTCGTGGGTATTGTTAGCTAGGGTGACGGTTTATGGGAGTTTGTGAAGAGATAGTGGAGTGGAGGGGGGGGGGGGGGGGATTGTCGTGTGTATTGTTAGCTAGGGTGACGGTTGATGGGAGTTTGTGAAGAGATAGTGGAGAGGAGGGTGGGGGGGGGGGGGGTGGCGGGTTGTCGTGGGTATTGTTAGCTCGGGTGATGGTTGATGGGAGTTTGTGAAGAGATGGTGGAGGGGAGGGTGGGGGGGTGGGGTGGTGGGGGGGAGGGGGGGTGGCGGCGGGTTGTCATGGGTATTGTTAGCTAGGGTGACGGTTGATGGGAGTTTGTGAAGAGATAGTGGAGGGGAGGGTGGGGGGGGGGGGGTGGCGGATTGTCGTGTGTATTGTTAGCTAGGGTGACGGTTGATGGGAGTTTGTGAAGAGATGGTGGAGGGGAGGGTTGGGGGGGGGGGGTGGCGGGTTGTCGTGTGTATTGTTAGCTAAGGTGACGGTTTATGGGAGTTTGTGAAGAGATGGTGGAGGGTAAGGTGGGGGGGGGGGGGTGGCGGGTTGTCGTGGGTATTGTTAGCTAGGGTGACGGTTGATGGGAGTTTGTGAAGAGATGGTGGAGGGGAGGGTTGGGGGGGGGGGGTGGCGGGTTGTCGTGGGTATTGTTAGCTAGGGTGACGGTTTATGGGAGTTTGTGAAGAGATAGTGGAGTGGAGGGGGGGGGGGGGGGGGAATTGTCGTGTGTATTGTTAGCTAGGGTGACGGTTGATGGGAGTTTGTGAAGAGATGGTGGAGGGGAGGGTTGGGGGGGGGGGGGGTGGCGGGTTGTCGTGGGTATTGTTAGCTAGGGTGACGGTTTATGGGAGTTTGTGAAGAGATGGTGGAGGGTAAGGTGGGGGGGGGGGGGGTGGCGGGTTGTCGTGGGTATTGTTAGCTAGGGTGACGGTTGATGGGAGTTTGTGAAGAGATGGTGGAGGGGAGGGTTGGGGGGGGGGGGGTTGGCGGGTTGTCGTGGGTATTGTTAGCTAGGGTGACGGTTTATGGGAGTTTGTGAAGAGATAGTGGAGTGGAGGGGGGGGGGGGGGGAATTGTCGTGTGTATTGTTAGCTAGGGTGACGGTTGATGGGAGTTTGTGAAGAGATGGTGGAGGGGAGGGTTGGGGGGGGGGGGGGTGGCGGGTTGTCGTGGGTATTGTTAGCTAGGGTGACGGTTGATGGGAGTTTGTGAAGAGATGGTGGAGGGGAGGGTTAGGGGGGGGGGGGTGGCGGGTTGTCGTGGGTATTGTTAGCTAGGGTGACGGTTTATGGGAGTTTGTGTAGAGATGGTGGAGGGGAGGGTGGGGGGTGGCGGGTTGTCGTGGGTATTGTTAGCTCGGGTGATGGTTGATGGGAGTTTGTGAAGAGATGGTGGAGGGGAGGGTGGGGGGGAGGGGGGGTGGTGGCGGGTTGTCATGGGTATTGTTAGCTAGGGTGACGGTTGATGGGAGTTTGTGAAGAGATGGTGGAGGGGAGGGTGGGTGGGGGGGGGGGGGGTGGCGGGTTGTCGTGGGTATTGTTAGCTAGGGTGACGGTTGATGTGAGTTTGTGAAGAGATGGTGGAGGGGAGGTAAGAGAGTGTTGTGGGTTTGTCATGGGTATTGCTAGGGTGACGGTTGAAGGGGGATTTTGAGGAGATGGTGGCGGGGAGGTGTGGGGTTGTCTTGGGTGTTGTTCGCTCGGGTGACGTTTATTTGAGGTTTGTTTTTTTCTGGAAAATTGAGATGCCTCACCTAAGTGGAACAGATATCCAGCAATATTACCGAAGGAAATAATCAAGAAATCCAAGTCAAATCAGTTGTATCAGCAGAAAATGTGTTGTACTTGTACGCTTGGAACAAGAACGCCCGTTGACAAGAACACCCAAAGGGTCGCCCGTTGGGCGGGTACTCTGCTTGGATTAATAAAAAAAACGACAAAAACACAAAGTCGAGGAGGGTGGCGGTAACGATGAGATCCAAAATTCTCAAACGTATGACTAACATTATGGACATGGCTATGGAGGAATCACCATGGATACCGTTACGATTCGAACAAACCACCAAGGCGGGTCGTCGTTTCGGGTTTTCTCAGTAAACTTACAGCTCCACGTTGGGCCTGCAGCTCGGCCATTCGCCTGCGGCGCAAGGAGTCCAGCTCTGGGTCTTCCATAGTCACAGGGACGTGTCAAATGCCTTCAGCGCCAACAACCAAGAGGGCAAACCCGGGCTCTTCGTTCCAATATTGGTCTTTGGTTATTTTTGCCAATCACATGGGTTTAACACCGTGAACCTACTGCACCAATGCACGTATTCACCATCTCTTGTGCTATCGTCGCACGTAAATGACGATTTAAAACGAAATATCTGCACACGACATCAATAAATGTTTTACTTTGATGTGAAGGGGGAAAAAAACTACATGGTGAATAAAACCATTAATAGAACAATATTATGAGGAGGTGTTTCAATCGAGCTAACAAATGACTCATATACACCCCAAGTCATGCACTGGTCAAACATATTATTAGAACAGCCATCGCATAAATATATCACATAATATTAAGTAAATAATATAAATACGTTCCGATATTCCAATAAATATTTTATAAAATGTAAATATGGTTAAACTGGAACGAAAGTCGGTGGTGTCATGGATTCAGCAGACAACCGTAAGCGCAGGTTTTATGAACCTAATGGCGCCTCCCACCTAGCTCCTTGTAAGGACAGATGTATTTTAACATCACATCAAGAGGAATGAACTACAGTAGTGAATGTCGAGATGGTGAAGCTTTGGGCGATCTCATCTGTCGTTCGGCACAAAGTGTCTTGTTGGCAATCTCTGTAGATTATTTCGAAATGCAGAGGAGATTGCCCACAAAGGGCTTATTTGTCCCTTGCTAGTTGTTACTGACTCTTTCATGGAATGTTAACAGTTAAAAGTCTGTCGGCTACAGCCTACAGTTTCTTGCTTCAGAGAATGGACAAAGTTAGAAACTGATGAATTTAGGCGCGAAAATGAGAATCAAGTGTTTAAACATTTTATAAGTTATTTTTCTCATAAAGATGACGAGTAGGCCTCTGCCTACGTATTTCAATCACACAAGTATAATACTGAAATATTCGAGCTTTAATCAGTACTTCCAAAATGCCCTTTTTTATTCTTCTTTCGATTTCTAACCTTATACACATCTCGCTTTTTTTGTTCAGGTATTTTTAACCTGGCCGTGTTATGGCGGTGTATAAGCATAACTAGTGAACTTTTCTTAAATATTTATACGTTACACTTCGAGTTTTTTTACGTTTCCGAGGAGTAAAATTAATTTATTTAAGCGCTTTGCATAATTTTAATACTACACAACTATCTATATCTAATTAGAATGCGATAAACATTGAGTTGTCATTTGTCAAACAATGGACATGAACCCAATGGTGTTAAACTAATACACCGCAAGGAATCTCCGAGAATCTCTCGTAACGTCGATTCCGTAAGGCATGCTTGTTGTGCGGTCTCCAAGACCTTTCGACGGAAACAGTGGTTGGAGTCTCTGTTAATTTGCCTTCGTCCAATGGTGTATTGAACATACATTTTAACCGATTTGGAGAAATGATCGGACTCGAGTAGCAGGTAAAATTAATTTGGTTTCTGGTGACGTATCGACTATCGTCAGGTCGAGTACGTAAGACATGTTTGTTGTGCAGTTTCCTCTGCATTTTGACAGTTTGTGTCGAAATTAATATACGGCTTATGCTTATGCTATGGGTCCTGTTGTAGAGTTCGGTGGAGTTGTACGTGTGACTGCGGTTTCGAGGTGTCGTAAACATAAAGGTATGGAGGACGTGGACCTGAAAGCGGTGCTGGAGGATTCCAGAAATACCTTATCAACCACATTAATACAGATCAAAGGTTTGATTGTCCACTTTGGCGATATCATATTAATAACGATAGTTTTCGCTCTCGGTCTTTCCTCCACCACACGTCCCACCGTAATCCCTCCCTTCCTTCTCAACCCTAACCCCTTCCTTCTCCACCCCCAACCCGTTCCTTCTCCACTCCAACCCCTTCCTTCTCCACTCCAACCCCTTCCTTCTCCACCCCAACCATGTCCCCATCCACCCCAACCATGTCCCCATCCACCCCAACCATGTCCCCATCCACCCCAACCATGTCCCCATCCACCCCAACCCTTTTCCCCTTCACCCCAACCCTTTTCCCCTCCACCCCAACCCTTTCCCCCTCCACCCCAACCTTTTCCCCCTCCACCCCAACCCTTTCCCCCTCCACCCTAACCCTTTTCCCCTCCACCCCAACCCTTTTCCCCTCCACCCCAACCCTTTCCCCCTCCACCCCAACCCTTTCCCCATCCACCCCAACCCTTTTCCCCTCCACCCCAACCCCTTCCTTCTCCACTCCAACCCCTTCCTTTTCCACCCCAACCCCTTTCTCCTCCACCCCAACCCATTTCTCCTCAACCTCAACCCCTTTCTCCACCACCCCAACCCCTTTCTCCACCACCCCAACCCCTCTCTCCTCCACCGTAACCCTTCCTTCTCAACCCCAACCCCTTCCTTCTCCACTCCAACCCCTTCCTTCTCCACCCCAACCATGTCCCCATCCACCCCAACCCTTTTCCCCTCCACCCCAACCCTTTCCCCCTCCACCAAAACCCTTTCCCCCTCCACCCCAACCCTTTCCCCCTCCACCCCAACCCTTTTCCCCTCCACCCCAACCCCTCTCTCCTCCACCCTAACAACCACTCTTCTCCCCCCCCCCCAACCCCTCTCTCCTCCACCCCAACCCCTCTCTTCTCCACCCCAACCCCTTGCTTCTCCACCCCAACCCCTTGCTTCTCCACCCCAACCCCTTGCTTCTCCACCCCAACCCCTTGCTTCTCCACCCCAACCCCTTGCTTCTCCACCCCAACCCCTTGCTTCTCCACCCCAACCCCTTGCTTCTCCACCCCAACCCCTTGCTTCTCCACCCCAACCCCTTGCTTCTCCACCCCAACCCCTTGCTTCTCCACCCCAACCCCTTGCTTCTCCACCCCAACCCCTTGCTTCTCCACCCCAACCCCTTGCTTCTCCACCCAACCCTTTGCTTCTCCACCCCAGCCCCTTCCTCCTCCACCCTAACCCCTTTTTCCTCCATGCCAACCCCTTTTTCCTCCACCCCAACCCCTTTCTCCTCCACCCCAACCCCTTTCTCCTCCACCCCAACCCCTTCCTTCTCAACCCCAACCCCTTCCTTCTCAACCCCAACCCCTTACTTCTCCACCTCAACCCCTTGCTTCTCCACCCCAACCCCTTGCTTCTCCACCCCAACCCCTCTCTCCTTCACCCCAACCCCTTCCTCCTCCACCCTAAGCGCCCTTCATCCTTCACCCCATCCTTCTCAACCCTAACCCCTTGCTTCTCCACCCCAACCCCCTTGCTTCTCCACCCCAACCCCTTGCTTCTCCACCCCAACCCCTTGCTTCTCCACCCCAACCCCTTGCTTCTCCACCCCAACCCCTTGCTTCTCCACCCCAACCCCTTGCTTCTCCACCCCAACCCCTCTCTCCTTCACCCCAACCCCTTCCTCCTCCACCCTAAGCGCCCTTCATCCTTCACCCCATCCTTCTCAACCCTAACCCCTTGCTTCTCCACCCCAACCCCCTTGCTTCTCCACCCCAACCCCCTTGCTTCTCCACCCCAACCCCCTTGCTTCTCCACCCCAACCCCCTTGCTTCTCCACCCCAACCCCTTGCTTCTCCACCCAAACCCCTTGCTTCTCCACCCCAACCCCTTGCTTCTCCACCCCAACCCCTCTCTCCTTCACCCCAACCCCTTCCTCCTCACCCTAAGCCCTTCATCATTCACCCCATCCTTCTCCACCCCAACCCCTTTAACTGTTGTTCTTGCGGTTTTCCTCTTATTAAGAGGTGTAAAAATGCCGACTGTCCCGTACTGATGAGAAATGTAAACTTTTTGAAACACAATGTGCACAACTTGTTCGTGCAGATGGAGAGACAGCAGCTGAATTGACACCACATTTCATTCTGCAGCAGTTTTGGCAAAGATTGGGTATGTAAACGATGTTCCTCATTTTTACCAGTACCATGCACTGTTCGCCAGCCAAAAGTGCCAGTGTGCAGGGCCATGCGAGCGAGGAAGTGCTTGCATCAGTGTTGTACAACTGCTTGGAACTTGCCCTCATCAGCATGCCAAGATGGCTGGGAAAGTTTAATGTACTCGTACTCATCAGACTTTGGATATAATTTATTTAATTTAACTGCTGAAAGTTAAATTTTAACTGGTTGGGGTGGAGAAGTCCTCTACTTTGCATAGCATTGTAAATAATCTTCTTCTTCGGTATGCAGCATAAGGCTGTGGGGTAACATCATTGCCTGAGTGGCTGTGGCACTGATGCAGTGCCCCTCTGTAGGTTCGAGCAGCTATTTGTAATTTGTTCAAGGTGCCGGAGATCTCTCCTATTTTTCACGAAGGACACCGTGGGGTCTTCAACGTCCCCCAACTAATGTCGGCAGACAGGATGCCCAGTTTAACGTCCATCTGAGGGACTGCGCACATCGACGAGTTAGCCTGCGTGTGAAACACCAGGGTGACCGTTTGTAGCTGGTTCGGGATTCAAACCCAGGCTCGACAGCTTAGGAGAAGTGTTGTAAATAACTCCATGGCTTCCTTTGTTGTCGCAGGTCTGCAAGAGCTCCGTGTGGTTGTTGTTGTTTGTTGTTGGGGTTCGATTTTTGAAATGTGCTCCCATTGGTCGAACAGCAGCCAGACCCCATCCACATTTGTCCTTTGACTCCACCCACCATGGCACCAAGTTGAAATAATATGGCCACCATCTTTGTTTTCTGGTGGGCCTAAAACATCAGGTCCGTAGGCTTGATTATCCACTGCCTGGGTTTGTTACGTCAGATTTCCTTTGGCTTTGTTTGGGTCAAGTGTTATTAATGATGAGGGACCCATAAAAATCGAATAATAATAATGTTTAATCATGCCCGTCAGATCGCATGGTAATCGAGCGTTACGTCATGTAAATGACAAAAAAAAAAAAAATAGCGTTATGTAATTTTTGAACGGCTCCATATTGCGGTTAAACACTCCGCGACCATGTGACGAACCAGCTCGTTCTGATATAACCGTGGGGAGGGTGACATGGATGAGAGGTGTTGAGTTAATTATTTAATAGCTCATTAAACGTGTGTTTCCCAATTGGCCCATTACCGGATTTTGGCGCAGGCTGAGACCACAATGTGGTCATTCTTCATATTACTAGAGGTACCGGTAATTAAAAATGTATTTCTCAACTTTAATTTGATTCGCATATTTTTTTGAACTCGGATCGGTCTCGACACGTAACTTTGCGACTCGGAGACATGCCAGGATCCTCGTCCATCATACGCAGATGGATTTGTACTTGGTGGGACATCTGTGCCTGGTGCGTGGCTAACTGACCTTTTTGTCTATCTCCTTCCTATAAGGCTCGTCTTTCCAGGCTGTCTCCCAAGAAGCCACAAAATTGAGTCTTGCTTTTTCTCAGGCTTCACTACCCTCTGTCCAGGTAAGGTTGGAAATGTACAAACAGTTAAACTTCCCTAAATGTAAATAACGATTTTAAATTAAAAGGATGAAATTCATGTTTTTACCCCGCTACCGACAGTGGACAGAGGTTATGTTTTCACCCCAATCTATTTGTCTGTCTGTGAGCCGGATATCTCAAAGTTAGAGACGGATTCGGACAAAACCTGGTGGGCAGGTTGAGTGTGTGACGAGGACGAATCGATTCGATTTTGTGGAAGATACGGACCTGGATGCGAGAATTTTTTAATTTTTTTTTCTATAAAATTGATTCTTCACCATCGAGAGGTGGAGCGAAAACGACATTTAGCAAGATATCGCAAAAAGTTTTGGACGGATTATGATGAAACTTGGTGGACGAGTTGGGTGGGTGACACGAACAAGCCAATTCGATTTTGGTTCACGTCCGGATTCAGATCCGCCCTACAAAAGTGGGGTCGGTGGGATACAAAACGTAACCTGTTCAGCGTAGCGGAGGTATGCGTTCTACGGAGTGCCATTCTAGTTTTTCTTTTCTACCATGGAAAAGCTTGCAGAAGAACCCAATGAAAAATCGAATTCTGTGTCGCTGACACCAAGTAACGAGGTTACAAGGAGGGAGGAGGAGGATGTGGGATTTAATATTTTGTTATCAGTGAGTGGTGGTACTACTGAGGTTATGTTGTGACGTTGCAGACCCTCAAGGCTCTTACGGGCCTGCTGGTGGAGGCAGTGCAAGGTGCTGCAATCATCTTCTTCAGTTTTCCCAAGCCTCTCGGTGAGTTGTCTGCTTGATTTTTATTTTATTTTATGTTATTAAATTTTTCCTTTGGTGAGCCAAGGGTTGTGTGTCAGCTTGAACAAGTATTACGTGCAGGACTAGGAAATTAGGAGGCAGTGCACAATAAACATAACTTATTAGAATGTGCAAGATTAGTCAATGACATGAGATTTGAACCTTGGGTTATAACATTATTCAGATGGGAATTCCAAATAGGCAAATGGACCATCCATTTATGTTTTTCATTTGATTCTTGTACAAGTTCCTCCACAGTAGAACAATAAAATATTTTAGTCCTATATGCACTGACGGGCGGGTAAGTGCAAAAACTGCAATTGAGAAAGAAAGAAGGATAGGAAGGTAGAGAAGTGAGGGGGAAACGGAAAATAGTGTCCCAGGGTTTGACGGAGTGTCCCAGGGTTTGACGGAGTGTCCCAGGCCAAGAAGGAGTGTCCCAGGCCAAGAAGGAGTGTCCCAGGCCAAGAAGGAGTGTCCCAGGCCAAGAAGGAGTGTCCCAGGCCAAGAAGGAGTGTCCCAGGCCAAGAAGGAGTGTCCCAGGCCAAGAAGGAGTGTCCCAGGCCAAGAAGGAGTCTCCCAGGCCAAGAAGGAGTGTCCCAGGCCAAGAAGGAGTGTCCCAGGCCAAGAAGGAGTGTCCCAGGCCAAGAAGGAGTGTCCCAGGCCAAGAAGGAGTGTCCCAGGCCAAGAAGGAGTGTCCCAGGCCAAGAAGGAGTGTCCCAGGCCAAGAAGGAGTGTCCCAGGCCAAGAAGGAGTGTCCCAGGCCAAGAAGGAGTGTCCCAGGCCAAGTAGGAGTGTCCCAGGCCAAGTAGGAGTGTCCCAGGCCAAGGAGGAGCGTCCCAGGCCAAGGAGGAGCGTCCCAGGCCCTGGAGGAGCGTCCCAGGCCCTGGAGGAGCGTCCCAGGCCCTGGAGGAGCGTCCCAGGCCCTGGAGGAGCGTCCCAGGCCCTGGAGGAGCGTCCCAGGCCCTGGAGGAGCGTCCCAGGCCCTGGAGGAGCGTCCCAGGCCCTGGCGGAGCGTCCCAGGCCCTGGCGGAGCGTCCCAGGCCCTGGCGGAGCGTCCCAGGCCCTGGCGGAGCGTCCCAGGCCCTGGCGGAGCGTCGCAGGCCCTGGCGGAGCGTCGCAGGCCCTGGCGGAGCGTCGCAGGCCCTGGCGGAGCGTCGCAGGCCCTGGCGGAGCGTCGCAGGCCCTGGCGGAGCGTCGCAGGCCCTGGCGGAGCGTCGCAGGCCCTGGCGGAGCGTCGCAGGCCCTGGCGGAGCGTCGCAGGCCCTGGCGGAGCGTCGCAGGCCCTGGCGGAGCGTCGCAGGCCCTGACGGAGCGTCCCAGGGTCTGACGGAGCGTCCCAGGGTCTGACGGGAGCGTACCAGGGTCTGACGGAGTGTCCCAGCGACTGAGTGTAAAGCGATTAAATTAGAATGGAGATAGAGGGATAAAAGGCCTCTACGTTAATATAACAAATTAACTCTTCGTAAATGATATTGTGGGCACTTCTTATTGGGAGGATGTTGGTTTTGTGTCTTCATGCTGCCTGTCGTGGTAGGGCTAACACTACAAAAGAGAGTTCGCACAGCGGTGGTTGACATGGTGGAAGGTATATTGCGCCTCCTGGGGTCTGTTTGTGACGTGCCACATCACAGGTAAGAGAACTGGCACCTCCTTGTCTCTTTCCTGTTTTCTCATATCACGAATGGATCAGACCTCAATATGTGTTGACATTGTAACTTTAAAAAGATGACGTGTGCATTTTCTTTACATTGACCCAGTCATACACAGGGCCACTTTGCTTACACTGGGAGCGTTTGGGAGGCCTGTGACAAGTCTGTCAACCTTCCCAGAGGTGGGCCGTAAGCACACATGTTTTTTATTTTAATCAGTGTGTGGGATGTAAGTAGCACTGCAGGGGTAACGTTCACTCCATATTGTGCAGTTGATTCACCGAGGGCAGCGAGACAACCACGGTGTGGACTATATCGCCATGTGTAGGCCAGACCAGCAGGCTTGTGGAAGCGCTCATTTGACTTTATTTAACAAAGATGCTCTGTGCTTGCAGACAATATGGAGGCACTGTTGGAAATTCTGCAGGATCAGTTGGACACCGTCCAGGATGCCATTAATGAGTTCAGGCTGGTACGTGACCCTGGCGTGAGAGAGTGTGCGTGGCTTTTGTGCGTGTGGTATAATCTCTTAACGAAGGCACAGTTGGTTACAACCGGAGTTTTGTTCCAAAGGTGCAGGAAGAAAATGACTCGGAGCAGTTTGTAAGCTCTCTAAATGGACTGGTAATTGAAACGCAAGATAACCAGGAAACGTACTTGTCGGAGAGCGACAGGCAGGTAAGAATGCCATGATTGTTCTTGATTGATTTATTTATTTTTTACCAAAGCTCCAACTCCGAATCTGTCCGACACGATAACTGTCCATTCCCAGATTATGATGTCTGCCTTGAGCCTCGTCCAAATGGTCAAAAACACGCTGCGGAGATTATGTCACTTGGTCCGCAAGTACGGCCGTGCAAATGAGCCGGCTTGCGTTGCCCAGCTCGACGACATTGCGGACGGAGCTCGGGCCTTCAGCGCCAGGTGCGATGACATGAGTATGCCACGTTGTACTCTCATTGGCTGCAGAGCATGTCCTTTTTACTTCCCACTCGTAATTATTTTATCCTCCCAATTCTCAGTGTCGACGACTTCCTGCTGAGCATTTATCCACCTGTGGAACACAGCGATCTCAGGCAACACGTACGTCCCCAGGCATCCAATCGGCTTTGCATGCGTTTTCCTTGCTCTTTGAAAGATTAGTGAGGGGCAGGGAGAGTATGGTCCGATATATTATTTATTTATTCCCAGTGTGTGGGGTTATTGACATTGTGTGGGTAAATTCCCTTTGATTGATGAATTGATTCGATTTTGGTGAAGATCTGAATCCGGATCCGAGAAGGTGTAAAGACTTCTTCACCATTGAGAGATGGGGCCAAAAACTACGTATATATAGCAGGATATCTCAAAGTTTTGGACGGATTCGGATGAAACTTGGTGGATGAGTTGGTTCGGTGACATGGACAAGCCGCTTAGATTTTGGTTCAGGTATGGATCCAGATCCGGCCTTTCAGTGGAATACAAAACGTAAACTGTTCAGCCTGGACCAGGAAACTTCCAGAGTGTCGTTCTAGTCTTATAAATAATGAAGAATTTGGGAATGCTGAAGAACCCAGAAGCAAACTCTTGTTCTTGTAATTATGGGGTTCACATTCAGTTAAGTTTTACACATTGAAGATGCGGTGGTTTTATGTTTTTAATATAAATTTTCTTTTTCTTTTAAGGCGGAGAAACTTGCGGATTTACTCAAAAATGTTCTGAACATAATGAGGTGAGTAGCAGCGAAACGTCATTATAGATCCACTTTTTGAAGAGGTGGATACCTATACCTCATGCATTACTAGAATATTATGGTAAACACATGTAACAGTTATCGACTCTGGGCCCCGTTTATTGGTGGCGTTGCCATCGACTCTGGGCCCCGTTTATTAGTGGCGTTGCCATCGACTCTGGGCCCCGTTTATTCGTGGCGGTGCCATCGACTCTGGGCCCCGTTTATTGGTGGCGTTGCCATCGACTCTGGGCCCCGTTTATTAGTGGCGTTGCCATCGACTCTGGGCCCCGTATATTAGTGGCGGTGCCATCGACTCTGGGCCCCGTTTATTAGTGGCGGTGCCATCGACTCTGGGCCCCGTTTATTTGTGGCGTTGCCATCGACTCTGGGCCCCGTTTATTAGTGGCGGTGCCATCGACTCTGGGCCCCGTTTATTAGTGGCGGTGCCATCGACTCTGGGCCCCGTTTATTAGTGGTGGTGCCATCGACTCTGGGCCCCGTTTATTGGTGGCGGTGCCATCGACTCTGGGCCCCGTTTATTAGTGGCGGTGCCATCGACTCTGGGCCCCGTTTATTAGTGGCGGTGCCATCGACTCTGGGCCCCGTTTATTTGTGGCGGTGCCATCGACTCTGGGCCCCGTTTATTAGTGGTGGTGCCATCGACTCTGGGCCCCGTTTATTAGTGGCGGTGCCATCGACTCTGGGCCTCGTTTATTGGTGGCGGTACCATCGACTCTGGGCCCCTTTTATTAGTGGCGGTACCATCGACTCTGGGCCCCGTTTATTCGTGGCGGTGCCATCGACTCTGGGCCCCGTTTATTCGTGGCGGTGCCATCGACTCTGGGCCCCGTTTATTGGTGGGGGTACAATCGACTCTGGGCCCCATTTATTAGTGGCAGTGCCATCGACTCTGGGCCCCGTTTATTCGTGGCGGTGCCATCGACTCTGGGCCCCGTTTATTCGTGGCGGTGCCATCGACTCTGGGCCCCGTTTATTGGTGGGGGTACAATCGACTCTGGGCCCCATTTATTAGTGGCGGTACCATCGACTCTGGGCCCCGTTTATTCGTGGCGGTGCCATCGACTCTGGGCTCCGTTTATTAGTGGCGGTGCCATCGACTCTGGGCCCCGTTTATTTGTGGCGTTGCCATCGACTCTGGGCCCCGTTTATTTGTGGCGTTGCCATCGACTCTGGGCCCCGTTTATTTGTGGCGTTGCCATCGACTCTGGGCCCCGTTTATTTGTGGCGTTGCCATCGACTCTGGGCCCCGTTTATTCGTGGCGGTGCCATCGACTCTGGGCCCCGTTTATTTGTGGCGTTGCCATCGACTCTGGGCTCCGTTTATTAGTGGCGTTGCCATCGACTCTGGGCCCCGTTTATTAGTGGCGGTGCCATCGACTCTGGGCCCCGTTTATTGGTGGCAGTGCCATCGACTCTGGGCCCCGTTTATTGGTGGTGGTGCCATCGACTCTGGGCCCCGTTTATTGGTGGCAGTGCCATCGACTCTGGGCCCCGTTTATTGGTGGTGGTGCCATCGACTCTGGGCCCCGTTTATTAGTGGTGGTGCCATCGACTCTGGGCCCCGTTTATTGGTGGCAGTGCCATCGACTCTGGGCCCCGTTTATTAGTGGCGTTGCCATCGACTCTGGGCCCCGTTTATTGGTGGCGGTGCCATCGACTCTGGGCCCCGTTTATTTGTGGCGTTGCCATCGACTCTGGGCCCCGTTTATTCGTGGCGGTGCCATCGACTCTGGGCCCCGTTTATTAGTGGCGGTGCCATCGACTCTGGGCCCCGTTTATTAGTGGCGGTGCCATCGACTCTGGGCCCCGTTTATTAGTGGCGGTGCCATCGACTCTGGGCCCCGCTTATTAGTGGCGGTGCCATCGACTCTGGGCCCCGTTTATTAGTGGCGGTGCCATCGACTCTGGGCCCCGTTTATTTGTGGCAGTGCCATAACCATTTCCTTCCAGTTTATGATTGAGGTTTTCCTTTTTTTTCATTTGATGAAACCTCACCAGATCCAGGCTTGGAGTTGACACTTTGTACCTGCCTTAATTCCCAGCAATCTCTACCCTGTTCCTTGTGCCTCTTAGGGAAATATACAATTCCTTTTTTGAACATATACATTATCTCAATTCGTATCATTCCTCGTAAAGTTTACAAAACGCCCCCCTGAGTTCAAATATTAGAGCTATTTAGAGGTGCTATTAGAGGAGAGCTATTTTTCTAGCTCTTTCACGAGCCTCGATTCAGTATACAAAAAAAAAAAAAAACCCCCCTCATCTTCGTTGCAGTTTGAAATAGTTTAAAACTAGAAACTAAAACATCACCTTCATCCCATTATCCTCTCGTCTGTTGAAGAGACTCTGTGTCTGTTCTCCCATTCCTCTCCCATTCCCCAGTATTTCCTCATCTGTGATGCCTATTGTCAGCTGATGCTTTCTCCTCTGCTCTCTTCTTCTACTCTCACTGAGGTCTTCATACTGTACCAAGTGCTCTTTCTCTCAAAAAGAAAATATATTTACATCCACTCTGCCCATTCCCTTTAATATCTTCAATTATTTCTACAATATCACCTTGTAATAGGTAAACTAAATAGTCCTTTTATTTTTGTTTCTAATCTCCTCGTAACTAACACCTGACAGGTGTAGAATATGAACCATTCTCGTTTCCCGATGCTGAACTTTCCCTGACACAGCCATACGCTATAATAAAGTGTTCAAAACCGAATGTACGACTCTAGATGTGGCCTACCTCGACCTCTGCACAACTCTGTACCATAACGCCTCTCTCTCCCGATGCATCCAAATTATCTTTGCTTTACTCATCACTCTGTGACGCTGCACAAACTGCTTGAGTACTTTTTTCCCCCTTTTAGTACTATAACTTAATATTTTCCTGAGCTGCCACCCATTAATAAAAGAATCCCTGTCATTACTGTTTCTACCCATTCCTATTGCCTTGTGCTTACCGACCTATAATTAATCAAACAGCAGTGGACCCATTGGGCTGACAGGGTGGCCTCGAGGTATGCACACTTACCTCTGAGCTGTCTAGCCTGGGGTTGAATCCCGACCCAGCTATAAACTGCCATCTCGATTTTTTACAGGCAGGGCGATTCATAAATGTGTGTGCCATCCCCTGGGTGGACATTAAATGGGCGTCCCATCTGCCGGCATTAGTTGGTGGACGTTAAAGATCCCATGAGCAGGCACGCAAGCTATCACCGGCAGGCCCGGCACCATGGCCAACTTCCAAGTTCTTGCCCTCACCAGTCGAGGGATTTGCATCAGCGGCTTCAGCGCCACAGCCAATGATGCTGCGTCGCAGAGTTGTGGTGCACACGAACGAAGAAGAAGTGGACCCAAATTCTTTCTTGCATTCCCATTTGGTCCAATTCCCTCTTTGCAACTTGTTCTCACCTTAGCTGGTGGAAACCTGTGTGAAACCCCATCAAAAGCTTTCAGCAAATCTAGACAAACGAAACCGACAGCACTACTATTTTCACACATCGAGTCATCTCTTCAAATAATTATATGAAGTTTGTCAAAGACCACCTTACCTTTCATTTACTATTTTGACGTCGAACCTTTCTCTAATTCACATGCTGCCTCAGAATGCCCAATTGTCATTTTACATCCTTTCCCTATTATGGGTGAGATTTTATGGCCTCGAACTCCGTGCTAAGTACGCGCTGTATTTGGCATCTTCTGGTGAAGAAAGCTGTTAAGTATATCTGCGAGCACACGAGAACCTCCTGTCCCTCATACATTCCCTTAAACAAACCACATTTTCCCAATCCCAAGCTTTACTTCACTCGACCCGTAATGTTAGACATAGCTGAAGTGTGTGTTGCCATTTCCTCCTCAGGTTTAGCCACATCTGCCCTGAAGAGAAGCGTCCCTGGGTGAGCATCCTGCTTCTGTCCATCAGCCACGACTTGGAGAAGCTCATTCAACTGGCTTCTTGTCCCTGAGCATGGCGACCCTTCCTCGTTCTGTCATCTCATGCACGTTTCATTGATCAGTGCATGTCCCACCGGTTGGCAGGCTCTTACTGCCAGGGGTTGCCGCTCCAGAAATATCATCGCTCCAGAAATGTCATCGCTCCAGAAATGTCATCGCTCCAGAAATGTCATCGCTCCAGAAATGTCATCGCTCCAGAAATGTCATCGCTCCAGAAATGTCATCGCTCCAGAAATGTCATCGCTCCAGAAATGTCATCGCTCCAGAAATGTCATCGCTCCAGAAATGTCATCGTTCCTCATGCTGGATGTGATTTTTTTTCATCAGTTTTAACTTGGACAAGAGAGTGCTTGCTGGCCAACACGAATAATGTTTGGAAATATTTAGCGCCGTTGTCTCGGCGTGGTGTGTTTGGCTATGGAAGGTGCATTCCATCGTGGGATACAGATTGAATGACCTTTGATCGTTGAAAACGCCTGATATTTATATTGATCAAAATGCACTAAATAAACCATTTCCATGAATTGGAAGATTGGTGTTTTTCAGTGATTACATCATTCTGAGGAGGAGGGGGGAGGGGGGGGGGGGTTTAACAACAAAAAAAAGAGAACTATGCCGGTTGGTGTGGTTTGTTTAAGGCCTATCGAACTAAACTATGAAAGCAAACCTGGTCTTGTAATGATGGAATCACCTTTTTGGTCACCTGGCACATAATAGAGCTTACCTTTGGTTACTCTCTGTGCCCCTGGAACCCCAGTAGGTGGCAATGATTGTGTCCATTTAGCCTCATCATCATCATAATTGTTTGCATTTGAGGGTCGGGGGTTACGACAATGCCCAGAAATTACAGAGGGTGCAAGACCAGAAAGGAGGTGGCAGCAGATAGAGAGACCACCGACCTATCAGCGATGGCGAAGTGATAGGCCTACAGACTCGGCTTCATCACGAGAGATTCTGATGATCTTGAAAGCCTTGGTTTCCACAGCGTCAAGCTGAGCAAGGTGTGAGGCAGGGGAGCCAGCCCAGAACGGAGAGCAGTACTCCATTAAGCTGAGAATGAAGGCCTTGTGGGTGGACAAGGGTTCAGGTGTGCCGATGAAGGACTTTGTACGACGGAGGATGCCCAGTCGCTGACTGGCTTTGGAGGCCAACGTTGAAATGTGGTTTGCCCAAGAAAGATCATGGCTGGTAGTGAGATCCAGGAGTTTGAATGACTTAAGTTTCCCAATAGGATGGCTAAAGTTAAAGATGGAGTGACCTGGTCTGAAACAAAATTTGTGATCTGAGATGAGGTTGTTGGAGAAAAGGAAGTATTTCATGTGAATTGCGATGATGGGTTCCATGACTTTGCTGATAATTGGAAGTAAAGTGACGGGGCTGCAGGTAAGGCGTTCAGGTTTTCACCCTTTCTATATAATGCGGTGATGTTGGTGGATTTCCAAGCAGATGGAAGATGACCTAGCACAAATGACAGGGTGAAAAGGGCAGAGAGAGGATGTGCAAGACCAGCGGAGCAGGTTTGTTAGGACATGTGAACTGATGCCGTCTGCTCCAGTAGTCGAGTTAAGACTTGAAGGTTGATAAAAGCTTGTCCACCTTCTCAGGCGCACAAGACAGTCTGGGAGCAATTGGGTATGACAGGAAAGGATGGACACAAGCGTTGGAAGCAAACACTGAATTGAGGCATTCGGCCTTCTGAACATAATGAACAACAAAATATGGACATGATGAATCAAACATAATGAACCATCTTTGGAGGTCATTTTTCCCCGCAAAGCAGGGGTTGGCCTTTTTTGGGCACCGTGGTCCCCTTTTTGAAGCAATGTTTTATGGCTGGATGCCCTTCATGCCGCCAACCCTGTTAGTCGCCTCTTGCGACACACAGGGAATTACCAGTGAACTGGTACTCAAGTTGCCGACCTCGGAGGGATGACAGGCTGAGTCAACCCCCCTGGCGTTAATTCAGGGATCGACCGGGATTCGAACCCAGGATCCTAGGATCCCAAGCCGGCACCCGAACCGCTAAGCCAACACCAGATGAATCAAACATAATGAACAACAAAAATAACCACTTACCTCGTTTTGATACGAGGAGTCCTGAATCTACAGAGGGATCACGTGAGGATGCAGGAGCTCTGACCCACAAGGGAAAGTACACGGCTCAACATTCCCCTGGACTTTGTAAGGAAATGTTTGACGGTCTGGGAACGTGAATGCGTGACCTTTTTTGCAAGGTAACTTTGTGACCCATTGGCTGGGCCTTGGGCAACCACTCTTAAAAACCTCTACATCCATGCAATGAGGTAGCCTTTTGAATATAAAGTAAACAACATCGTGATCATTTTACTTTGTGTACATGTATTTAATGGCATCAAACGTTTGCTGTGTACAGCCATGGTTAAAGCATTGGTAACATGTACGTACCACATGTACTATGTGTGCTCATACTGTGCTAGTATTTACCCTGTACCTCCATGGGAGAGGAGCTAAAGACGTTTAGTTTTTATTTTTAGGAGTATTAGGTTTATATTCAATTCAGTCACATTTTGAATGTTTGATAATATTAAAAAAGGCAAAAGGGCAAAAAATTAAAGGGCAAAAAATTTAAAGGGCAAAGCATAAAACATATGATAAGTTATAAACGGTGAAACAGTGTGACGATTGAATCCACATCGGCCTGCGGAGAGAAGTGAACAAAAGAGAGCGTTATTTGCTGATGATTTACCTGGGATGATAATGCATAACTTTAGGTAGATGTTCTACAATCCCTGCCGGTACAAGTACAACTCGTTCAATATTAAGAGCGATTGATTGTCGATGTGTGTCCAATACAACTGTGTGTATTCCTGCCATGACTAACATGATGGTGTAATGTTCCCAAGAATGACACTGAAAAGAGGAATCGTCGGACTACATCGTTTTGTGAAGTGTCGCCCTGCTAAGGTTTTTACCAAAACTGTTCAACGAAAGCAAGACAAAAAGAATGAGGTTTCATTAGGAAATACATGGCTGAGCATCGAAGCATATTTGTACAATTTGTGGTTTGGTGTGTCCATGTTCCCATCTGAACACCTGCCTGTGGACCCATGTATGAATAAAACAGCACCATATACAATGTGTGTTTGTCCTTTGTCTACGGATGCCCTTGCAAAGTACACTGCCTGCTGTTTTTGTACAACGTGTTATTTATGTACAAACTCCTCCATGAGCTTTGGATCAACTTAGCAACAAAACCGTGACAGTATTAAAAAGACTTTGTTGAAAAATCAGTTAAAATGTCGACAAATAGAATAATTCGACTATCCGTCACATGTCACAGACATACTGATCAGCTCGAATGATACATTTTCTCCTTTGCCTATACTGTATATATATACAGTCACGTGAAAAAGTAAGTACACCCCATGTAAAGTTTTGACTTTTTCAACATATTTCAACATACAGCTATTTGATCTTCATTTCAACAATATTGATAGATAAAGGTGATATAATATAACAAATATCATGAAACATTTACATTTTGTAGTCCATTGTATAATTTAAATAAACATAAATGCAAATTTTGCATGTGGAAAAAGTAAGTACACCCTTGGCTCTAATAGGTGGTATTGCCCCCTTTGGCAGAAACAACCTCAAGTAGGCGTTTCTTATAACTGTAAGTACACCCCTACATTTATCACTACTTCAAATACCTAAAATTAGAATCAGGTGCACCAGCTCAGGTGCAAATGATTAGAACATCGTTAGAGAGGATCTTGGAGGAACCTGTCTTATTTAAACCTCAAACATTTCGTTTGGTTTTCTCTTTGGTGTTGAAGTGTGTGGTGTCACCATGCCTAGATCAAAAGAGCTCTCTGAGGCCTTCAGAAAGAAGATTATAGATGCCTACGAGTCTGGGAAGGGATTTAAAAAGATCTCCAAACAATTTGAAATAAATCATTCGACTGTCTGGAAGATCATCTACAAGTGGAGAAGATTCAAAACAACTGCCAACTTGTTCAGGCCAGGCCGCCCCAGCAAGTTCAGCCCGAGAGCAGACCGCAAGATGCTGAAAGAAGTCTCTAAGAACCCCAGAATGTCATCACGGGACCTACAGGCAGCTCTTGCCACTGTTGATGTCAAAGTGCATGAGTCCACCATTAAAAGAGGCTGCACAAATTTTATCTACATGGGAGGTGTGCCAGGAGGAAACCTTTGCTGTCCAGAAAGAACATCAGGACAAGACTAAAGTTTACCAATGAACACCGAGGCAAAGACCAGCACTTCTGGAACAATGTGCTCTGGACAGATGAGTCAAAGGTAGAGCTATTTGGCCACAGTACCAGAAGACATGTTTGGCGAAAACCAAAGACAGCATTTGACCACAAGAACCTGATACCAACTGTAAAGCATGGTGGTGGAAATATTATGGTTTGGGGCAGCTTTGCTGCATCAGGGCCCTGGCAGTTCATCATCATAGAATCCACTATGAATTCTTCATTGTACCAGAGGGTGCTTGAGGATAATGTGAGGCCATCTGTCTGAAAGTTGAAGCTCAACCGAAGGTGGACCTTGCAACATGACAATGACCCTAAACATCTATCTATAATTCCAGTAATCTCTGTGTGTTTGTTTGTTTGTTTGTTTGTTTGTCTGTGACCGCTGTTTCTCGACAACCACGGGTCCGATATACTTTAAACTTGCCAGGTATATTGCTGGGGACCCGAGGATGTGCCTTTTCAAGGTTTCATATTAATCGGACAATTACTTACCGAGCTATGTCCAAAAAACGATTCAACCAATCAGAGAGCAGCGAGCTATCGCGTGTGCCGAACGTGGCGAACACACTCTGCCTCGGATGGCACATTTGAGAGCGTATTCATTTATTTCACGTTTGCAAACTATGTTGGCGCTATGTTGGCGTTAAACTATGTTTTAAAACTAATAAAAACCATTTCATGTAAATAGAGGGGGGGGGGGGGGGGATTGTCACTGTACTCGCAAGCCGTTCGCCGTTCGCTTTGGCGTTGCGAATGGACCAAAACATTTCATGGACCAAACCATTTCATGTAAAGCGTTCGCCGTTCGCTTTGGCGTTGCGAATGGACCAAAACATTTCATGGACCAAACCATTTCATGTAAATAGAGGGGGGGATATAATTTTAGATATAGATATAGTACGGGCATGCCCTAGTACCAGTAAATCCACCAAGGAATGGCTGAAAAGAAAGAAATGGAGGGTTCTGGAATGGCCAAGTCAAAGCCCGGATCTAAATCCCATCGAGATATTGTGGGGGGATTTGAAACGTGCTGTGCATGCAAGAAACCCCTCAAACATCGCACAGCTGAAAGAATTCTGCATGGAGGAGTGGGAAAAAATTTCTCCCAGTCGATATCAGAGACTGGTAGACAGTTATAAGAAACGCCTTCTTGAGGTTGTTTCTGCCAAAGGGGACAATACCACCTATTAGAGCCAAGGTGTCCTTACTTTTTCCACATGCGAAATTTGCATTTATGTTGATTTAAATTACACAATGGACTACAAAATGTAAATGTTTCATGATATTTGTTATATTATATCACCTTTATCTATCAATATTGTTGAAATGAAGATCAAATAGCTGTATGTGGTAATATGTTGAAAAAGTCAAAACTTTACATGGGGTGTACTTACTTTTTCACGTGACTGTATATACTGTATAAACATACACAAACACACCACGTCTCTTACCTGTGACTGGACGAAACAACCAATCAGCTTTCACCTAATCAGTTATCCCCAGATGGCTAGAATTTGTCTATAATAACCCCCCTGTTCTTCTTTCTAAATAAAGAGCCGGAAGTAACCAATAAAGCTACACAAGGTAAGCCCTTTCCATTTTAAACCCTACCCCAGGGTTCCTCTACAACTCCAGACATTCACAAGTAGCACAGACATGAGAATCCCAATGCTACATGCCCCCCCCCCCCCTCAGCTGCCACACCAAAATCGACCATCAGCCCCAATTTCACAATTAGTGCCCATTTTACCATCGGTGTCCACTTTGAGTTCTGGTGCCTCTTCGACCATTTTCCAAGTTAGAATCATTTTTGGTTCCTTGCATCGATGTTATTTGATTTGTTTATCGAGTCCTGGAATACTCGATCTCGGTGAAATAATTCAGTTGGAAATGATCCATAATTCCATGTGAATACTGCATACCTTCCCTACGTTTATCATGACCCCTTCGAACCACTCCTGCCTCACACACTTTCCCCCTATGTGTTTCTCTTCCACCAATTGTTCTCACCTCCCAATTTTGCTTCCCTCTCCCACCCCACCTACAAAAAAATAACAATGTTGAGGTGGTGAAAATTGTTCAGAATTGACTGTCATCCCCTCTTTGCATTTCCTGTAATAAAACATAAAAGCCCCTCCTCATTCACATTCCATCTGTCACTGACGATGATCAGTCCTCTTGTATGACCTTAACATATACAGTGCATTCCGAAAGTATTCAGACCCCTTCACTTTTTTCACATTTTGTTATGTTGCAGCCTTATGCTGAAATCGTTTAAATTCATTTTTTCCCTCATCAATCTACACCCAATACCCCATAATGACAAAGAGAAAACAGGATTTTATAAAGTTTTGCAAATTTATTAAAAAGAAAAAACTGAAATATCACATTTACATAAGTATTCATACCCTTTGCTATGACACTTGAAATTTAGCTCAGGTGCCTCCCATTTCTCTTGATCATCTTTGAGATGTTTCTACACCTTGATTGGAGTCCACCTGTGGTATATTCAATTGATTGGACATGATTTGGAAAGGCCCACACCTGTCTATATAAGGTCTCACAGCTGACGATGCATATCAGAGCAAAAACCAAGCCATGAGGTCGAAGGATCCGCCTGCAGAGCTGAGAGACAGGATTGTGTCGGGGCACAGATCTGGGGAAGCCTACAAAAAAATCTGCTGCATTGAAGGTTCCCAGAGCACAGTGGCCTCCATCATTCTTAAATGCAAGAAGTTTGGAACAACGAGGACTCTTCCTAGAGCTGGCCGCCCGGCCAAACTGAGCAATCGGAGGAGAAGGGCCTTGGTAAGAGAGGTGACCAAGAACCCGATGGTCACTCTGGCTGAGCTCTAGAGATCCTGTGTGGAGATGGGAGAAACTTCCAGAAGGACAACCATCACTGCAACACTCCACCGATCTGGGCTTTATGGCAGCATGGCCGGACGGAAGGCAAACAGTTCAATCTTGGTTTCATCAGACCACAGAATCTTGTTTCTCACAGTCTGAGAGTTCTTTAGGTGCATTTTTGCAAACTCCAAGCGGCTTCCATGTGTCTTTCACTGAGGAGAGGCTTCTGTCTGGCCACTCTGCCATAAAGCCCAGATCGGTGGAGTGTTGCAGTGATGGTTGTCCTTCTGGAAGTTTCTCCCATCTCCACACAGGATCTCTAGAGCTCATCCAGAGTGACCATCGGGTTCTTTGTCACCTGTTACCAAGGCCCTTCTCCCCCGATTGCTCAGTTTGGCCGGGCGGCCAGCTCTAGGAAGAGTCCTGGTTGTTCCAAACTTCTTCCATTTAAGAATGATGGAGGCCACTGCTCTTGGGAACCTTTAATGCAGTAGAGATTTTTTTGTAGGCTTCCCCAGATCTGTGCCTCGACATAATCCTGTCTCTGTGCTCTGCAGGCAGTTCCTTCGACCTCGTGGCTTGGTTTTTGCTCTGATATGCATTGTCAGCTGTGAGACCTTATATAGACAGGTGTGTGCCTTTCCCAATCATGTCCAATCAATTGAATTTACCACAGGTGGACTCCAATCAAGGTGTGGAAACATCTCAAAGATGATGAAGAGAAATGGGAGGCACCTGAGCTAAATTTCAAGTGTCATAGCAAAGGGTATGAATACTTATGTAAATTTGATATTTCAGTTTTTTATTTTTAATAAATTTGCAAAACTTTCTAAAATCCTGTTTTCTCTTTGTCATTATGGGGTATTGAGTGTAGGTTGATGAGGGAAAAATGAATTTAAACGATTTCAGCGTAAGGCTGCAACATAACAAAATGTGAAAAAGGTGAAGGGGTCTGAATACTTTCTGAATGCACTGTATCATTGATACCTACAGTGCCAGTCTACAATATATCTATATAATAAAACAGGAGTGTCCGTCCATCCGTCCTTCCCCAAACTACTCCCTCAGTTTTGGGGCTAGCCCCGCTAAAACTTATGTGGAACGTTTTGGGGTCCCAGCAGATGTTGTAAGGTCGGTAGGAGGTTTCAAAAATCGACTCCATACAGAGATGCTCCAAATCCAGAAGTGAACAGATGACGACAATGGGCTGGTTTGATAATATCTCAATACAATCGTCATTTAACACAGTATTTTGTTATAGTATTAATGTGTGATGGGAATTATGCTGTTTGGAATGAAAATGGAGATATTGAATTTAAATGAACTAGGGCGTGCCCGTACTATATATATATCTAAAATTATATCCCCCCCCCCCCCCCTCTATTTACATGAAATGGTTTGGTCCATTCGCAAAGCCAAAGCGAACGGCTTGCGAGTACGGTGACAATCCCCCCCCTCTATTTACATGAAATGGTTTGGTCCAAAGCGAACGGCTTGCGAGTACGGTGACAATCCCCCCCCCCCCCTCTATTTACATGAAATGGTTTGGTCCAAAGCGAACGGCTTGCGGAGTTTGGTAAAGAAATCGCCATAGCGTGCACAAACGCGCAGGAAAGCGAAAGAATCGCAAATTAGTTTTAATTAGTTTTAAAACATAGTTTAACGCCAACATAGCGGCAACATAGTTTGCCAACGTGAAATAAATGAATACGCTCTCAAATGTGCCGTCCGAGGCAGAGTCTGTTCGCCACGTTCGGCACACGTGATAACTCGCTGCTCTCTGATTGGTTGAATCGTTTTTTGGACATAGCTCGGTAACTACTTGTCCGATTAATATGAAACCTTGAAAAGGCACATCCTCGGGTCCCCAGCAATATACCTGGCAAGTTTCAAGTATATCGGACCCGTGGTTGTCGATAAACAGCGGTCACAGACACACAGACATACAGACATACAGAGATTACTGGAATTATAGATAGATGAGGAAATGACATGCAGGTTTCTACTTTCTACCCGTGACATTCACAGATTCACCATTGACTGGGAATATAACCATTCAGACTGGGTACGTTTATGTGTAAGTCATTCACGAACCGGCTGTCAATGCCTGACGTTCGACTAAAAGTGGCACAAGAATGTGGAATTTATTGGTTTATCGTTTCCCATTCTCCCGTTTTTTGTGCAAGTCATTCAAGAACTGGCTGTCCATGTCTGATGTTCAACTGAAGGTGGCACAATAATGTGGAATTTATTGGTTCATCATTTCCCATTCGCTGTTTTTTACCCAAGTCATTCACGAACCGGCTGTCCATGTCTGATGTTCAACTGAAGGTGGCACAATAATGTGGAATTTATTGGTTCATCGTTTCTCATTCGCCATTTTTTGTGCAAGTCATTCACGAACCGGCTGTCCATGTCTGATATTCGACTAAAGGTGGCACAAGAATGTAGAATTTATTGGTTCATCATTTCCCATTCGCTGTTTTTTGTGCAAGTCATTCACGAACCGGCTGTCCGTGTCTGATATTCAACTGAAGGTGGCACAATAATGTGGAATTTATTGGTTCATCGTTTCCCATTCGCTGTTTTTTGTGCAAGTCATTCACGAACCGGCTGTCCGTGTCTGATATTCAACTGAAGGTGGCACAAGAATGTGGAATTTATTGGTTCATCGTTTCCTATTCGCCATTTTTTACCCAAGTCATTCACGAACCGGCTGTCCATGTCTGATATTTGACTAAAGGTGGCACAAGAATGTGGAATTTATTGGTTCATCGTTTCCCATTCTCAAGTTTTTTGTGCAAGTCATTCACGAACTGGCTGTCCATGTCTGATGTTCAACTAAAGGTGGCACAGTAATGTGGAATTTATTGGTTCCATGGTTTGGCATTCACCGTTTCCGCATTGTTTATTTGCTTTTGGCTTCCCATCTGCACATAGCACGGACACGTCGCTAGTTATCAAATAAAATTATTGGGACAGCAAAACCCCAAAAATGCAATGAAACCCCCCCCCCCCCCAACCATTGTGGGTATTTTCTCACAATGTACGAAGCAACATATGCTTTATAAAGGTGTGCAGCAGGTATGGAAACTTGTAATTAAGGTGCCCCAAGATAGGCCCAATTGACCTTCGATGTGTAATGGTTATTGGGTGTCAAAGCTTTGTGACATTTTCATCACATTGGGCCCTCCGATGTCAACTATGGGTAATGCCCTTCGGAAATGGAAGACAACAGGTCTTGTCAATGATGAAAATAAAACTAGCAGGCCAAAACTATTGACAAAATGAGCTACTAGCACCATAGAATGAGCAATGGTATGCATTCACTGTGAATCCCCCCAAAAAAGTGAATGGTGAAATGTGTATGACATCTACGGACATTTGGTACGGCGTTGGTCACAAGGTCTGAGATGTGGTTTGGTACTTCAAAAGGAAGACAAACAACCCATTGGGAATGGAATAAATGGTTGTGAATTGCGATCTCTGTCTTTGCATTAGTCAATAGCATCCCAAAACTTTTGGGATCAAACTGCATCTGCGAACATGTTAGCAGCACCTGATTCATGTTGTAGTGGCCGAGCAGGCGCTGCAGTTCCTCATTCTGCTGCTGGAGAGTTGCGTTCACTTCGATGATGTTTGACCGATAAGTCAGCATATTACTGCGGGCGACAGACAAAAACCGAGGGACACGGGTCGTCACCGTTACCTATGAGCATTCGAAACTGCAGCACCAATTTAACCCAGTGGTATACATAGTGCAGATCGAAAGAGCTACAGGACGACCTTCACTTCCGCAGAGACGATGGTGATGAGGACATAAAAATCATACCCTCCAATGGGTCATAGGAACCAAAAGCCTTCGAGTGCACCTTTGCCTTGGTAGAACATACCATTTCCACGTACCGGTACTTCTGCAGGGTACTTGTGAGGACATCCCAGATTCGCAGCTGAGCAGGTGGTACCACCTCAGCCAGGCTTTGCCAGTACAGAGCATCTCTTGAGCCGTCTCTCTGGCTCCACTTTGGAGACACAGGTCCCCCCTCAGCCTGAACGTTTCTGAACAGTGTGTGACGCGCAGAATTGGGGGTTAGGTTTGCCGTTCGTCTCCCTCTCCATTTAATTCCCTCTGTGTTACAGTTTGGAAACAGCTTTGTTATGATAATTTCAATGACTGAGGTTTGTAGAAGATCAGAAAACCCACTGTGCAGTGTATTGCCAACCTTGAACAGATTGCTCACCATGAGACCAAAGATCAGAGTGATACACGCACACACACATACAAAAACACCCAACACTTCACAAGATCGAGTCTGTGGTACTTGGACTAAGGCTCAGTAGGCCCTGCACTCTCACCTGTCTGGGCGGCAATGTTGAGCTACAAAGACCTTGAGGGCCTGCAGGATGGTGTTGGGGTCAATAAATGGTTCCACCGATAAGTCTGCAACCCCTTTGAGCTCAGCATCATTCTCGTTTACTTGCAATGTTTCTTCCTGACCCATACCCGCCCCAGAAAAGCGCATATAGTACTGCAGCGCATTGCGATCTTTAATCGTTGGCATTTTAAATGAAAACTCGAGATCCACACCTTGTCATGAGTGCCCGTGGCCTTTTGGAAATCCAGGAGGAACTTTGCCAACGTGTGCACATCTTCCTCTGTGTCCACACCCAAGGCCTGTGCAGTGCATATACTTGGTATACTCTCATGTTATATCATGAATTATACTTACCTGATTGCATCCACGTGTATCAACTCCAGCAAGAGTGACTGTTTTTTGGGGGGCAGGCAGGGGGGGCCCAATTTGATATCTCATCCAGGGACGAGAGCTAGAGCATGTTTCACCCACTAAATGAAACTACGGGACAGCTTTTGAAAGTCTAAAAGTCCATATTGGACACGCGGGGGAGGAAAATGACGCATGAACAGGTGAGTAAGAGGGACTTGCCTTGAAGATAGTGTCCAACTTGAGGAGGCACTGCTGAGTATGAGGGAGAGGAGCCAGCAATCCCAGCAATTTGCTATCCACCAGGAATTCCTGATGTGGAGCCATGGAAAAAAAGGAGTACAGTCACATTGATACATTCCATAAGAAGGACAAAAGTATCTGTAAATAGATGGTTTTTAATTAACTCCAAGAAGTTCTGTCACTCAAGCTTTTGGGTCTCACTATCTGCCATGATCTTTCCTGGGAAAACCACATTTCAAATCTGGCCTCCAAAGCCAGTCGCCGACTGGGCATCCTCCGTCGTGCGAAGTCCTTCCTTGGCACACCTGAGCTCCTCACCACGTACAAGGCTTTCATCCGCAGGTCAATGGAATACTGCTCTCCCCTCTGGGCTGGTGCTCCTGCCTCACACCTAGCTCGTCTTCACGCTGTTGAAACCAAAGCATTCAGAATCATTGGAATCTCCCGCGATGAAGCTAACTCCAAGGGCCTCTCACTCACTCACTGCAGGCAGGTTGGTGGTCTTTCCGTCTTCTACCGACTCCTCTCTGGCCTTGCCCCCCCCCCCCCCCCAGCCCTCTCTGGGCTCTGTCCCGCAAATATTCCTACAGGTCGCACAAGATCTGCCTGCAACCCTCTTATGGTTAAACTGCCAAAATCAAGACTCTGCTCACCTTCACTCCTTCATTCCTCTTTTCTCCCACCTCTGGAACAAACTCCCTCACTCTCTTCAATCCCACTCCACCCTCCAGGTCTTTAAAACAGCTGTTCACCACCATCTCTTATCTTCCCCCATCCAAAACCTTGATCTTTTCTATCCCTGCTAATTTCACCCCAATTCCACTTTTTTGAAATACCAACTTCTGTCCTGGAAGTCCTTGGTGTCCTTGTGTTTTATACTTCTCCCACTCCCCCCCCCCCCTTCCCACGCCTCCTCCCCCCAAGCCCTCTCCCTCCCACACATCTCCCTGCTCTTAAATGTTGTGTGCTCTCAAGTGTTTGTGTGCTTCCCCTTCTCTTGTCTTCCGCTCCCTCTTTTTATATTGTTACAGACGTGGCTTGGATGTTATTTACCGAGCGGTTTTATGGTATGACCACGTCTGCACAAGTTACCCGATTGTGCCCGAACGTTGACGAGTCGCGCGATGCTGGCTCAATAAGGAAAAGAAGACACCCGGCTGGATTACAATAACACAATACGACACCAATGTTTCAGTTCTCAAGACCTCCGGAGGAGATTATATTCGTACGGAAAGGTCAGATTACAGGGGCTAGAGTTATAATCACAGAAAGACAGGCACTTAGACACACTCTTATATTAACCCCGGACAGACGACGGACAAACGGGACAAGGCTGACTCACACGGGGGTTGATGAAAAGGACAGCGGGTATCGATGGCTCAAGGTGCACTCTTGGCTCAAAGCAGGGTCCAGTACGGTCCGGTCCAAAGATGCGGGGAGGTATCGTCGCGCTGGGGGTGGCGGTGGCTTCCTCTGCTCTCCGTAGTTCAGGCGCATCTGACGTCACATCCGGCCCGGGGCCGCGTATATCCGGCGGGGAGTGACACGCCCTCGGCTCGTTAGCTCCGCCTCGTGGAATCGGCACGTTGCTTCTCATTGGGTGCGTGCGGGGGGGGTTACTGGCTCCGCCCCTGACGAGGAGCTGACAGCCAGCCCCTTCGGGGTAACCCCGTGGAGCGCATGGTCTGGAGCTAATCGAGCCGGTGTGAGGACGCATCCTCCCCCGCTCCGCCGCCATCTCCTCTGTTGTTGTTGTAATTGTTGTTGTAGTTGTTGTTATTGTTGTTGTTTGGGGAAGAAGATGGGAGGAGGTATGGGAAAGGTCCTAAACTCACTACTGATGCCATATAATCACATTCTGGTGCAACGAAGAGTCATAATTAATGGAGACGAGGCCTTAACTGACATAGAATAAGAATAACTAGGAAGATGTCCGAAAGTTGTCTACGTGTGGTGCGGTGGACCTGGGCACGACATTTAATGGGGGAATAAGGGGAAGGTCGGCTCTACTGATTGTTATTTACATGCAATGGGACTAGGGAATGGGGGATCGGGGAAAGTTGGGGAGTATTGGAGAAAATAGGGGAATATTTACAAGCGGATATGGAGGCCAAATTCCATATTCGCAACATTGCACCCTTCTCTACCCTCGGGGCGTCCCGACCCGATAAATTTTTACCTACTTTAGTGTGGCACGCAATGTAGTTCCCTCTACTATTAACTCTACCCTGAGTGCGACAGTTTTACAGATATTCACAAATGAGTAAATATGTCCCCCTGCGACGTTGCACCCTTCTCCTCACAGAAACACACCCACAGGATAACCGAATCCGGAAAGAATCCTCAAACTAAACATACAGCCGGTAGGGAGCATTATTTACAAGACTACGCTGCTATTTACACTACGATCCAGGACCTGTCTTTGGAGGAACACATGCAGATGTTATGCATAGAGAGAGCGCGCTTGCCAGCATCGATACACCAACCCACGAGTGCTCTGTGGCCGACGGCCTTTAATAACGTGCAGAGCACCCTTCCCGAGCATCAACAGCACCACCCCACCACCAATCGGTGCAGTCACCATTGTTCATTGGAATAAAAATAAATTCGACAACCCCTAACCCTGCAGGTGTCTCTTGCTCTTCTTGTGGTGCACTTGGTGGTGTTAACTATTAGTGGTTCACCTGTATGGCATAGGTGCCACGTTGACCCATAGGTCCATCCCCGGGTGGTGCTTGGCCGCAAACGAACTGCGGTCCATTGTGGGTGGCCACAAACATTGCGGTCCATATGGTGTATCGATCCCGGCAGCAAACAGCGAAAGTGCAGGCCCACAACTGCGCAGCCAGCACCTCTCTCTCCTCTCTCTCTACCCCAAAGCCAGATCCTCGGAGGTGGGAGACAAAAGAAGAAACAAGTGAGTAAGGTGGTAAGGGCGCAAAAGTGCACGCAATATAAGGTAATGCACACTGGGGGCACATGGGAACCAGGTGAGACAGGTACGTTCCTATCGTACGCCCCCCCCCCCACCAGGTAACCTACATGGCCCCTCCCTTACCCCTTACTGTATCCACAAAACACAACACTACCCATAAACATCTACTTTACAAATCAACAAACATCCCTACTGTCTTCCCCGTTCCTCCCATATACCAAATTCGTCTTCTCTCCCTCCTAACCAATCAAATTTGCCATTTTCAACTCTCATCAAAATTTGCCATCTCCAACTCAACATCATAATTTGCCATTACCAATTCATCATCAGTCCCTCCTAGGGAGGGAGAGATGGAATCACCCCAATGTCTCATCCACGTCGTGATGCGTCTCACAAATCCACAGCAATCTCATTTCCTGCACACAGAACAAAGAAAACACAGGTGTGGAGTCATCATCATCACCACAGGCAAGTGGCTGCGTATGGTGCGACAGGTTCATTAATCCTAACTATTTCCTAAATGACTTTAACAACTTTACACTACCCGGGGTCTTTCTCCGGCCAAACCATTGGCCCTCTTACACTATGGGTTCTAAAAACCAATTCCCATTGGCCAAACTGTGGTGCTCTTCAATTTGGGGTCTCACTCCCCCGATTCATCTCCCGGTGCCCTCGCACAATTTCTGGGCTGCGGCGTGTACCTCTCCCAGTGGGTCTACCCACCTGCACACCTCCACCACTGCAGTTGCCTCCGAGCTTACCTGCTCCTTGCCCTAACCTAACTACCTGGGGAAGGCCCTCTGGCACTCTCCCCACTCGGTGCCCTCTCTGGCACTGGGCTACCCGGGTCCATCCTCCGGATCCTCGGGCCCCATCCACAACTCTACCGGCTCCCAGAGCCCACCTGCGGCCTCACCTGGCCGACATCCTCACAGTGGTGGAGTGCCCAACCAACTACACACACTAACAGGCTACACGCCCAGCCATTTCCACAACACTAATGCACCCATCCACAACACCATTCTGCAACCGCACCACAAATGCCAATATCCAACCACAATTTACCTGTACCCTCTACCTAACACTTACACTACCCGCCCCGGGTATCCGTGACGGGGGTCCACTCTTCCCCCATTCACACCTTCGCACCATGCACACCACTCCGTACCACTTACTCCAACTCTCTCCACACACCTGTACTTTCACCCTGTGCTCTCACACCTGGTGCCACCTGCACCCTTCTCTCCCCAAGCGCATTCGCGCTGATCCACACACTCACTACTCATACACTGCTCCACACACCTGTCCAGTTGCACACCTGTGCAATCACACCTGTTCCATCCTCACACACACACGGCATCATCTCAGCTAACTACTCCCTTCTGAAACTTGCGCTTCCCAGTCGTCCCTTTAAACTATTGCGCTCCCTCGTCATTATCATCCATACTAATCTACCTGCGTCCCCACTACAGGTATCAGTCACTAACTAATCTTAACGTTACCTAATGTCATCTTCGCTAGATCCCTACACACCATATCCTAACCCACCCGGGCTAGTTTTCACTGCCATACACCCCATAAGCTATTGCTCCTTTGCCCCCCATGGGAAAGGTGGCAGGGATGCCACCCTTTCCCACCGGGCCTATCGCTCCTCAATCCCCCCAGTCCTCTGGCACTAATAAGCCCCCCTTATTCAGAGGTACTGGGTCCCGCCTCGGCATCTAAAGCCGAGGCAATCCACGGGGGCGCCTGCTCGCCGGTGTAAGGTCTTATCCGGTCGGCGTGGACGATCCGAGGGAGGGCTCGTGGCCCCATTTTGATCTTAATGACCACGTCACAGATTTGCGACAGGACGACTCCTGGGCCTTGCCAGGGGGAGGTGAGTTTTGGGCACCTTCCCTTTCGCCTCCGGGGATTAAAGAACCAAATCTTCATCCCCGGAGCGTATTGACTCCCCTGGCTCCGGTCGTCGTACCTGCGCTTCATCTTTTCCCCCGCCAGATGGAGTTGGCGGCGGGCGAAGGCATGGACTAGCTCCATGCCTTCCTCTAGGTGACGTGCG
Source organism: Myxine glutinosa (assembly GCF_964187855.1). Taxonomy (NCBI): domain Eukaryota; kingdom Metazoa; phylum Chordata; class Myxini; order Myxiniformes; family Myxinidae; genus Myxine; species Myxine glutinosa. Next base: position 137,882,238 of record NC_136269.1, read on the forward strand.
TACCCCTCCCTCGGCGGGTTAACCACTGTGTCTGGCACGGGACCGCATAGCAAGTCGGCGGGAGCCCGTAACTCCCGCCCATACATAAGCAACGCTGGACTGCATGCGGTGGCCCCGTGCTGGCTGGTTCGGTAGGCCATGAGCAAGTAAGGGAGATGTTCGTCCCAGTCATCCTGACGGGTGGTGGTGAACAGTGCCAGTTGTTGGATTAGAGTTCGATTGAATCTTTCCACCATCCCGTCAGATTGAGGTCTTAAAGGCGTTGTTCTGGTTTTCCGAATTGACAGGAGACTGCACACATCTTTTAGCAATTTGCTCTCAAAATTTCGTCCCTGGTCGGTGTGCAACTCCTGTGGAATCCCATGCCGGCACACAAATCCTTCCACGAAGGCCTGCGCTACCACCCCTGCTTCTTGGTTGGGGAGGGCGTAGGCCTCCGGCCACTTGGTGAAATAGTCCATTACAACGAGGATATACTTATTACCTTGGCGGGTGCGGGGCAGCGGTCCTAGAATATCCATAGCCACCCGCTCAAGGGGGGCCCCCACCTGATGTAATTGAAGGGGGGCCCTCATCCTCCGTGCTGGTCCCTTTTTGGCAGAACAGGCGTCGCATCTCCGACACCAGTCCTGTATGTCGCGCCCCATATTCACCCAATAGAACCTCCGGCGGACCCGAGATATTGTCTTTGTCCTGCCCAAATGGCCGCCGGAGCGGGTACCATGCACCTGTTGCAATATGACGTTCTTGAATTTGTCAGGGACTATCACCAGCCAGGAAGTTCGATCAGAGGGAACCTCCACCCACTTGCGATACAAGATGTTGCCTTTCAATTCCAGGGTCTGCCACTGAGCCCAATATGCCTTTGTTTGTGCCCCGAGGGGGGTGACCTCTTCCCCCTTTGGTCTTTGCCCCAATTTGACCCATTGGAACACCGGCCCCAGAACAGGATCCTCCTGCTGGGCCGTGCTCCAAGCCAACTCTCCAAATTCCTCGTCCGCGGTTAGTGGCAAAATTGGCCCTCTCACCCGGGTTGCCCGGACGACGAGAATCGGGGCGGAATCGCCCAATTGCTCCCTCTCCTCGTGTCTCGCACAAAATTTACAGTTTTCCCCCAGACAAGGACGCCGAGAGAGTGCGTCCGCATTACCATGGGCCTTCCCGGCCCTATGGGCCACATCAAAATCGTACTGCTGCAACTTTTCCAACCACCTTGCAATTTGGCCCTCCGGTTCCTTGAACCGAAGGAGCCATTGCAAGGAGGAATGGTCAGTTCTAACCAAAAATTTCCGCCCGTACAAGTACGGGTGGAAATGGTTCATGGCAGCCAGCATAGCCAATAACTCTTTGCGAGTGACGCAATAATTTCTCTCGGGCCTACTTAAGGCCCGACTATAATAACCAATCACTCTCTCCACGCCCTCCTGTGTCTGAGACAAAACTGCGCCCAATCCTTCCTGGCTCGCATCCGTGTCCAGGGTAAATGTCCCGTCACCAGTGGGGTAAGCTAGAAGGGGTGCGGATGTTAGACACCCCTTCAATTTTTGGAAGGCCTCGTGGCACTCCCGTGTCCAATTAAATCGCGTCCCCTTCTCCGTAAGCCGGTGGAGGGGACGGGCCAACTCCGCAAATTTCGCCACAAAGCGCCGGTAGTAGGAGCAGAGTCCCAAAAATCCCCGCACCTCTTTGATGGTACGTGGTGCGGGCCACTCCTCTACCGCTTTAATTTTGTCTGGGTCTGTTTTTACCCCCTCGCGGCCAATCACGTGACCTAGATAGGCCACCTCTCTTGCAAACAAAGTGCACTTACTCGGGTTCAGCTTCAACCCTGCCTGTCTGAGGCACCCGAACACCTGGTCCAAATTAGCTAGTGCCTGGGGGAACGTTTGGGCATGTACCAGGACGTCATCCAGGTACACCAGGCATGATTGCCATGGCATGCCGCCTAGTACATGCTCCATCAATCTCTCAAAGGTGGCGGGGGCGTTACACAAACCAAACGGCATCACAGTAAACTGATACAGTCCCTTACCTGTGGAAAATGCCGTTTTCTCCTTCCCTGCCCTATCCATCTCCACCTGCCAATACCCACTCTTGAGGTCCAAAGTTGTGAACCAATTTGAGCCCGCAACGGCATCGAGGGTGTCATCAATCCTTGGCAGGGGATATGAGTCCTTGAGTGTCACGTTGTTTAGCTGGCGATAGTCCACGCAGAACCGCGTGGTCCCATCCTTCTTTTTGACCAGCACAACAGGTGACATCCAAGGACTTCCCGAGGGCTCGATCACACCTGCGTCGAGCATTTTTGCAACCTGCTCGTCAGCTTCCGCCCTCTTGCTCCAAGGGAGCCGTCGGGCGGCCTGACGAATAGGCCGGGCCTCACCGGTGTGGATCTGATGTTTCACCAGGCCCGTACGTCCAATATCCTCGGTGGACAGGGAGAAGAGGTCCAAATGGGACCCAACCAGTTTGTGTAAGGCCTCCCTCTGGGTACCTCCCAACTCTACGCTACTACGATTTACCATCTCGCAAATGGGATCGGGCCAATTCCTACTTGTTATTGAAGGCTCCCCCCGGGGTCGGCTCGGCTGGACGTTCTCGCCCCTCACTGTCGCGACTTCCTCAACTGGGGTGCAGCCAGCTACCCTCGTGCCCCTTACTATAGTGCGTGGTTCTGTACTCACATTTACTACTCGGACGGCCACTACCGGTCCGTCCGTTTTTACAAGGGTGCGGCCCACGATTAAACCCGGTATGGACTGCGCTGCCACCGGTTCGACCAGGCCGCAGGACTCCTGCCATGTTGGGCGAGCTGCCCACCGGGCCGGCACTATCGCCTCGGCCCTTGGGGGGATGGTCACGGCCTCGGAAGCCTCCAGCTCCGCTCTCTCGGCCGTGCTCACTCCCCCTAACGGCAGCTCTTCTACTCCCACCTGCAGGATCCCCCGGCACAAGTCGATTTTACAACCGCTGGCAGTCAACAGGTCCAACCCTATTAAACATGGGTCGCACACCTCCGCCACCCAAACATCTATCTCCCTCCTTACCGACCCTAACTTGAGGGTCACAGAACCACGCCCTATGATCGGGGCCGTTACCCCGGTAGCAAGCTGCAAACTATAATTTTGCAGGCGCTGGATCTTATCCCAGCCACCTGCGCTCGAATCAAGGACCACAGGGCTGATGATCGTGGCGCTAGCTCCTGTGTCCACTACGGCGTCTACCCCCACGCCGGCAATTTTGCATCTAATTGTCAGGCTACCGGTTCCAATTTGGCCACAATAAATGACCTGTCGCGTCAATGAGGGCTCTCCTCCATCCTCTGCTGCCGAACACCGCCCTACGTGCCCGACACCTTCTAGTTTCCCGGGGTCTGGCGGGGGGGTGTCTGGGGTCGGCTAACCCGCTCCCCCCTGGGCGGAGTTGAGGACCTCAACTGCCGGGGATCATCCCGGCGCGCGTTTCGACAGTGCCGCGCCAGGTGACCCAGGCGGTTGCAGGTATAGCACCTCACCTGATAAGGTGCTTGCCTCCGGAATTCCAAATTCCCCCCCCTGTAGGTCCGAATTGGATTACCCGCTCGTGGTCCACCGCGGGCCACCTCCGTGGCCGCCTGCCATGGTCCAGGTCCCGCCAGGCGCTGGTCCACCAGCCTCCGGACCATGCCCGCCAGGTCAGGACCCACGTCGGGGGCGGGTCCCCTAAGGGGTCCGCCCTCCATCGGGGGTCCCACCTGGCGGACCGCCATTGCGAGACGCTCGCCCCCTCGGGCCAGGGGCCTCGCTGCTTCCCAACGGGCCGCAGCGTCAGCCGCCTGGCTCAGAGTCTGCGGGCGCCACATGGCGAGCTGTTGCCGGAGCTCAATATCCGGGAGGGCCTGGATAAAATGGTCCAGCGCCAGGCTTTCCCGGGAATCCGCTGCCATGCTAGCATGTGCGATCCCCACTGCGCGGCGAATGTCGTGGGCAAGTTCCCCGATGGCTTCCTGGGGCTTGCGTTTTCGCAGCGCGAGCTGAGCTTTAACAAGCTCGCTCTGCTGTTCTATGCCGAATCGATTAATTAGGGCGTCCCGGAGGGCTGGCAGGGTGAGAGCACCCGCTGGTAATGCCGTCAGCACCTCCGCCGCCGCGCCGCGCAATGCGGCCACCAGGTGTACTCCACCTTCGTCCTCACCCCAACCGTTGCCCTTACACACACAGTCGAACTGCGCCAGGTACGCGCGTAGATCACTCTTGCCGTCATACGGCGCGAGTGGGACCTTGTGGGACCACCTCGTATGTGAGTCGTTGCCCGCCTGCCGGACCCCGTGCGTCGCCCCTTGCGGGGTCAGCGCGGGGCCGAACCGGCCGGGCCCCCACAGTACACTACCCCCAAGGGGCTCTCGTGCCTCCCCGGTCCCTCCAACAACTACCCCTGTTGGTGTCGATGCATGGGTCACACCTCCGCAACCCGCTACCCATTCCATACCACCACCACCACAACCTTGCTCACCCACACCTCGCACCTCTCGTTCCATACCCTCCGGACCAGCCATACACCTCACTCTTGGCCTCTCACGAACATCCGGGTCTATCTCGACCCCCAAGCTTATTAAATCACCTGGCGCATCATACGCACGACCATATTGGTCACCACTTACACCGGGTCCTCTTTCTCTTCGCTTCTCCTCCATCACCTGCGAATCCCTCATCCGGTTAATGAGCACATCATCACGATCCGAACACAGACTCTGGACCAATTCTTTTACCTCCTCTTTTATCTCTTTCTTATCCTCTCTCCGTCGCTTTTTAATTTCGCTCACCCCTTCTTCCACTTCTTCTAATTTTTGCTTCATCTCCTTCATCTCTTCGTGCGCCCCTTTAAGTTCTTCCTCTAACTCCACTTTATTTTTTTCTATGTGCTCCCGCACCTCCCGCTCTTTAACCTCCATTACCTCTACCACCTTGTCCATTTTCCTCGTCAGGTCCTCATGTACCGTCTGACACTCTTTTTTAATTACCCCTACGTCCTTTTTCATCTCCTTCTGTGTCGATTTTAAACCCTCTATTACCGCTGTGTTCTTCTTTACCTGGTCCCCCAACTCCTTTTGTCCCACTGTCAGTTGTTCTACTCCCAGCGTCAACTCCTCTATACCACCTTGCAATTTTACAGTCCCCTTTCTCACCTCTTTCTCCATGCGCTCCTTACAGTGCCTCACCTCCTCGCGCACTCCTCCGACCTCCTCACTCACTCCTCTTCTGATCTCCTCTCCCATCACTTGCATCTCCTGCCCAGATGCCACCCTCATCTGCTCCATTTCCTCCCTGTGAGCATCCAGTTTGGTTTCTACCCCCATTCTGACCCCCTCTATCTGCTGCTCCATTTGTTTAACTTCCCTTTCCGCTTGGTCCCTCATGTCCCTCAATTTGCCTTCCATACTGTTTTCTAACCCCTCTAACCCATTTTTCACTCCCTCTATTTGATTCTCTTGAGCGGCCATTCTGTTTTCTACCCCCGTTAACCCATGTTTCACTCCCTCTATCTGATTCTCTTGAGCGGCCATTCTGTTTTCTACCCCCGTTAACCCATGTTTCACTCCCTCTATCTGATTCTCTTGAGCGGCCATTCTGTTTTCTACCCCCATTAACCCATTTCTCACCTCTTTTATCCCGTTGTCTAACCCCTCAAAATTATTGTCTACCCCCTCACTGGTACCCCTCGCTTCGTCCCTCATTACCCCCATTTGGTTTCCCATCCCTTTGAAATTATCGTCTGTTTTTACCATAAAGGCCATCATCTGTTTCATAAACAGGTTCCAATTCATTGGCATCTCGGGTTCGGCTACCGCGACCACGGCCGCGGCTAAATTTGGTGCCGCTACACCCACGTGCGCGACCACGCTATTTTGCGACCCTGCCGCCCTCACTGCTTCGCTCTCCTCGCGTCCCTCAATTTGGTCCTGGACCGACCCTGCTTCACTCTCCCCTACCGGACCCCAGCCGTCTTGATCCGCCATAGCGCGACTTGCAAAATTCGAGTTTCGTAAAACAAAACAAATTTCGGCCGCTCCAAATTTTGACCAAATTTTTTTTTTCCTCTATTCGTTTTTTTTTTTTCAAAATTTGGTCGGGCCTCGAATCTCACTCCCGACACCAATTGTTACAGACGTGGCTTGGATGTTATTTACCGAGCGGTTTTATGGTATGACCACGTCTGCACAAGTTACCCGATTGTGCCCGAACGTTGACGAGTCGCGCGATGCTGGCTCAATAAGGAAAAGAAGACACCCGGCTGGATTACAATAACACAATACGACACCAATGTTTCAGTTCTCAAGACCTCCGGAGGAGATTATATTCGTACGGAAAGGTCAGATTACAGGGGCTAGAGTTATAATCACAGAAAGACAGGCACTTAGACACACTCTTATATTAACCCCGGACAGACGACGGACAAACGGGACAAGGCTGACTCACACGGGGGTTGATGAAAAGGACAGCGGGTATCGATGGCTCAAGGTGCACTCTTGGCTCAAAGCAGGGTCCAGTACGGTCCGGTCCAAAGATGCGGGGAGGTATCGTCGCGCTGGGGGTGGCGGTGGCTTCCTCTGCTCTCCGTAGTTCAGGCGCATCTGACGTCACATCCGGCCCGGGGCCGCGTATATCCGGCGGGGAGTGACACGCCCTCGGCTCGTTAGCTCCGCCTCGTGGAATCGGCACGTTGCTTCTCATTGGGTGCGTGCGGGGGGGGTTACTGGCTCCGCCCCTGACGAGGAGCTGACAGCCAGCCCCTTCGGGGTAACCCCGTGGAGCGCATGGTCTGGAGCTAATCGAGCCGGTGTGAGGACGCATCCTCCCCCGCTCCGCCGCCATCTCCTCTGTTGTTGTTGTAATTGTTGTTGTAGTTGTTGTTATTGTTGTTGTTTGGGGAAGAAGATGGGAGGAGGTATGGGAAAGGTCCTAAACTCACTACTGATGCCATATAATCACATTCTGGTGCAACGAAGAGTCATAATTAATGGAGACGAGGCCTTAACTGACATAGAATAAGAATAACTAGGAAGATGTCCGAAAGTTGTCTACGTGTGGTGCGGTGGACCTGGGCACGACATTTAATGGGGGAATAAGGGGAAGGTCGGCTCTACTGATTGTTATTTACATGCAATGGGACTAGGGAATGGGGGATCGGGGAAAGTTGGGGAGTATTGGAGAAAATAGGGGAATATTTACAAGCGGATATGGAGGCCAAATTCCATATTCGCAACAATATATTTTGTTTGTCTGGTTGATTTGTTTGCGAAGTAAATGTCAGCTCTTTCACGAGCCTCGATTCAGTATACCAAAAAAAAGAAAGAAAAAAAAAAAAGTTGTCATTTATTTATTGCTGGTATTACAGTTCCCGATGTAAAGATAATCATGATTTGTACTACTAATCACTTCAAATATGTCATCCAATGGCTTTCAAAATGGACTCTGAGAGATCTCCGCGAATACAACAAGCTTCGTGTTCCCATCTGAGAATATGCCTGCTTAATTTATGAGATTATTGACAAGTTCAAATCCCATATACTATGTTCATTTGTCCATTGTCTACGAATGTCTTTGCCCTGCATATGATTTGTGTACGAGCTCCACCACAAGTCTAAGATGACCGTTTAAAACTGGATGTGTGCAAGTTAAGCTTGGCCCGTGATCCGATGATGGCTATTTTTTTGGACCGCCATATGACCTTGAGCTTAAACATTTCGGGATAGAGTGTAAATTAAGAAAATGTGTCCCAATCTACAATCCACCAATACAACTCAATATCATAGAAATGGGAGGAAGGTTATTGAAGTTGTGTTTAGTCAAGTTGTTTTTGTCAATTAGGTCACAATCTGAAAAAGGAAGATCCAGGACACCGATCAAATATCAGGAGCACAACTTCAGTGCAGGTACACGATTGGGATGCAAGAACATCTTGAAAGGCCAAGCGGTCTTTGAGGATTTGCAGAAATTTGCTAAATTGAGTGATGACAAAAATCCTTGTTATTTTATTCAGACCGCCATTTGACCTTGACCTTTAACCCAGAGTTGTATGATGTAAATGAAGCGTAAATGCAGGTTACTCGAGGTTATGTAGAGAGGGCAATTTCGTTCCAACCAGACAGACCTTGGTCAAGTTTGGTGAAAAGAAAATGATAAAATGTCTTTAATTGGGTCAAGACCTTAAAAATGGGTCAAGGTCAAAAAAAATGTAATCCCCGCGCAAACTTTTTATTCGCATTATTGATGCAAAAATTCATTCCGAATGTCCCAGCCGGCTCTGAGGTGCAGCTTGGACATTTCGGAAACTGGGAGCGCAGGAAGAAAGGAAGAAAAAAAATAACCCGAAAAAAAATCATTCAATATCTCAACTTAACTCCAGCGTGTCCCTTAAATCGGTATTTATTTATTGAATACAGCCAGCATACAATCCTCCGGAACCTCTTCGTCTCTGACTTCCAGCGACGTCCGCACCTCCTCTTCCGTAATCTCCACCAACTCTACTTTCCCATCCACATAGCTCAGTAGCTCCAGTTCACCATTGCTTCCTTCCCAGTTCAACAGCTCCTTGAAATATCTTTCCAACACCTTCAATAATGCACCCCTCTGCACCGCCATCACGCCCCCCCCCCCCCCCAACCATGTCCTCGCTGTCTGCATCCATGACGAGCCAATTTATAGATTATCCTCCTACCACCATCCTCTTCCAACTTCTTGTACACCTCCTCTTCCATATCATTCCTCACCTTATCCACAGCTCTCCTTGCTGCTTTCTTTCGTCTTCTTCCCGTACAGGTGCAGCAACCCCGCATCCGGCTGCCCCTCTCGATCCTTGATCTTCTCTGCCCTCGTCCAAACCTCCTTCTTTTCACCAATTGCCTTTGATACTTCCTCCGTCCACCATACCTGATTTATATCCCTCGACGATGCACCCTTTCTGGACATCCTTCCACACATCACTCCTGCAATTCCCTGAAACACCTCTCCATACTTCTTCCACTCCTTCTCCAAACCTTCCGCTTCTTCGCTATGTTGCTCATACCTGGCCCTCACCCTCTCCTTGTACTCTACGGCGACATTTCCCCCTTCACTTTCCTCACCTAATAACCTTTCGACCCTTGCTCTTAACCTCCCTCCTTTTCTTCATCCTCACCACGAACACCACAGGCATGTTCTGGGAGGTAACATGCTCTCCTGCCACTTCCTTGCAATCCCCAACCCTCCACAGCTGTCGCTTCCTTACCACCACCAAATCCAGTTCTGTTCTGTGCTGTCCACTCCGATAGGTAACCTTATGGCTTCCCCGCTTTTGAAAGAACTAGGGCATGCCCGTACTATATCTATATCTAAAATTATATCCCCCCCCTCTATTTACATGAAATGGTTTGGTCCAAAGCGAACGGCTTGCGAGTGGTGACAATCCCCCCCCTCTATTTACATGCAATGGTTTGGTCCAAAGCGAACGGCTTCCGGAGTTTGGTAAAGAAATCGCCATCGCGTGCACAAACGCGCAGGAAAGCGAATGAATCGCAAATTCGTTTTTATTAGTTGTAAAACATAGTTTAACGCCAACATAGTTTGCAAACGTGAAATAAATGAATACGCTCTCAAATGTGCCATCCGAGGCAGAGTGTGTCCGCCACGTTCGGCACACGCGATCGTTCGCTGCTCTCTGATTGGTTGAATCGTTTTTTGGACATAGCTCGGTAAGTAATTGTCCGATTAATATGAAACCTTGAAAAGGCACATCCTCGGGTCCCCAGCAATATACCTGGCAAGTTAAAAGTATATCGGACCCGTGGTTGTCGAGAAACAGCGGTCACAGACAAACAAACGTACAGACGTACAGACAGAGATTACTGGAATTATAGATAGATGAACCAGCTATAGTATGATCAATTTGGGACACTCAGGTCATCAATCAGCAGTGCTCCCCTGTTGACCTGCTGGACCTACTACCGCAGCCTGTTATCCTAACCATGTGCACTCTCGCACACACATCGCTCCTTCTCCACTCATTCCTCCCCTCCCCCCTCCCCACCCCTCTCCTCCACACTCGACCACTATCAACCACCCTCGAGGCACTCATCCCTACCTGCACCCCACCCACTCCCTTCCTCCCTCCATGTTCTCTTTCTCCCCTCATCCCAAAGTAATAAAAAATGATAGCGACTACAGACCACACCAAGTTGATTATCACGGAACTGACGGAAGTACTGTAAGGTAAACAGGGAATCGGGTTTTGACGGATATTGCTTGGTAAGGCCACATATCATCATGTAAGCAAAGATGAGTCCTGCACGTATGGCTGTGAATATGCAAGTTGCCATGACAAGATCAGCATCGTACATGTTAGGCTTTACTTCACCGTTTCATCACAGAGAATTTCCAGGATGCGTTTCATAGTCCTTGGCGACACTAATGTAGAACTTGAGGCCATTTCCTCGTGAGCCACTTCATCCTTGCTTGTCTTGAAACCCGAGCTGGGATCCTCAGTCTGCCCCGGGGCTTCACTCATGGTGGACCTTTCTCTCGGCAAATCTTATAGAGTGTGGAGGTGGAACGTGAACAATGAGTATGAGTGCACTGTCAATGACTTTCAAATAGTGGCAACACCACAACATTCCAAAAAAACGCATACATGTGTGCTTGTATGTACAATATACGTATACACTATATATATATATATATATCAACCCCCATGCTCTTCCAGCCAAAGAAACCTGCATAAAGCAACCAAGAAAAGCCCTTTGCTCTTTAAAACTCTACCCAGGTTCCTCTACAAGTACAGGCAATCACAAGTAGCACGTGCACGAGAATCCCAACGCGACACACCCCACTCAGCCAGACTGGTTTCATCACTTGTTGGCGAGCCATCAGCAACAGCGTAGACAGAAATGTGCACCACCGAGGCTCCCAAGCATGTACCACATGCAATGTCAGCAGCATTGAACATGTAAATAACAAGACCCAATCACGTCTCTCCATCGTCTTAAATGTCCATGCATTTCGTGTAAAAGTACACTGATATTTTATTGTGTGTTTGTCCTTCATGTGATTTTTGTACAAGCTCTTTGATGAGCCTTGGAATCAAGTTTTTTATAATTACATGTTTACTACCCTTAGTTTTGAACTGGTGTGAACTTGAAATGAGGTGAGGTGTAAATGTGTATTGGCAGTGTGAAATAAAGTCAGGGTGATTGTCCAAAACATCCATTTTATATTTCTAAGTGTTTTGTCCATGCCAACGTTCTGCCCTAACTACTGCCGGGAAGGCAATGGAAAACCACCCAGGATAACACTTGCCAACAAACCGCTTCGGCAGCACTGACACTCTGCAACAGAGTATGGCAAATCAAAATCACTATATACATATACAGTATATATATATTGACCTGTCCATGCCCGATGAAGACCGGCCTCAGATGAATAGCTGAAACGAGCTTTAACTCCGAGGCATATTTTGAACCTTGGTGGGATTGACACGCGCGGGGTGGACGGTGGCGAAGGCTTACCTGTACGGACGGCCGATAGTCGGTTACTAACCCACAGGACGAAGAAACGAGACAGGACAGAAAAAGTAAGATTCTACAAATATAAATTTATTTACAGTAATGTAAAAGACAACGATAGGTGAGGTAAGCTAAAATTCCTAAATGATGGACCCTCCACTCTGATGCAAAATACAGACAGGGGAAAAGATAATGAAAATAAAATGATTTGGTAATCGGCCAGCACTCAGCTCTGCGTCCCCCATTGGCTGGTAAGGCTTGCTGGTCGTTTGTCGCCTCCAAACCACCGCGCGGGAAGCGCACAAAATGGCGCGGAGTCACTCTCCTCGATGTGAGGTCCTTCTCGCGATGCCGACTTCCCCGAACCTCTCTTGTTCAGTCTCTTTCCACAAGCGCACATGAGCCAAAGATGCACCACCACCCATGACCAAGCCAGAACAAAAAGGAAATGCGACCGCCTCCAACAACTGCCAGCACAAAGAGAAGCGAAATGCGGCTGCCTCCAACAAACGCCAGGACAAAGAGACCAAGATGGTGAGACAGCTTCTCTTTCCTTCAGCTCTCGAATGTTCGACAGCTGACGTCACACTCTGTCCAATCAACGAGTACTATTCCATTATCCATCACTCCGACCAATCACGAAGGCCGGGGCATGGCCTCCCCATCATGAGTCGTCGGGAGGCGGAGTCTAGTCGTCATTCTGGAATGTTCAGAAGACGTCGTTCCCTTGAGGATCGGCAAAATCTGTTTCTGTCGGCTCTGGTGGCGCTGTGAGTGAACAAATCCATTTGTTATAGTTGTTTTAATGAGCTCTCAATTTCCTAGCTGGCCGAATGTAATGAAACCGAAGGGAAGACCACATGAGGCAAACTACGTACAGGGGAAGTTAACCTTACAGACCCTATAATGAATTTGCACAAAGCCACCCTCCTTATGTCGACATTCAAACGCTCTTACCTGGACAGACGGCCTAGTTATGTACATCGAGATGGGTTCTTCTTCTTCTTCGGGACACTCAGAGAATGCTGATTTACACGTTCTGAACGAGCTTACACTCCGAGGCATTCAGTCGAAAATGACGGTGTTCGTTACACGCGGGGGAAAGGAGAATGACAAACATACCTTCACGGGTCCCACCGGACGTCCTCGAACCTGCGACAATTAATTCAAACCGACACTTAATTCAAACCGACACGGATTTAAAATGTACAAAAATACCGGCTTTATTGAAGAAATGCCGGTAACAAAGAATGCACGATAAAATATGATTCATAAATGGGACGTCCCCACACAGACTCGTATACAGAAAAAGGGAAAAATAAAGGTGAAAATAAAGCATGTGTGTTTGTATGTACTTAGCTCTGAGCGTCTTCTGAACCCCCTCGGGAATCGTCAAAACCCCCGCGTCCTTGGCGGGAACAGCACAGGCTGCTGTGCACAGTTCACTCGTGGGAAACGCAGGCCTCGGTCCGCAGTTCACTCCTCCTCACGATCGTCGAAACCTCCAATGTCCCTAGCGCGAGAGCGCTATGAACTGTCACTGCACGGGACCAATGTTCCAACGCAAGAGGAGGGAAAATGTCGGAACACGACCGTTCGTTGAGACTGTCCCACCGCAAGAGAGCTTATCGGCGACCGTTCACCTCCAGTTCCCGAAACTGAGAGAAAGCCAAGAGAGAAAATGTCGGCCCTCCAACGTCTTTGTACTCAAGGCTCTGACGTCATCCGACGCCGCCCGTGCCTGCTCCTATCAGCCAGTCCCTCTCTTCGTTGCTCGACAATCCTAACCAATCACCGCTCTTCGGGGTGTGGTCCCACGCCCCTCCTGTGCCTTTTGTGATCAGCCGTCGGTGGTATCATCGTTGGTGTCATCGTTGGTGCTCAAAGTCCTGTTTCCGGTTAATGCACTATTGCCTGGCTTTGTGTGTGTGCTGCATTGTCATAAAGAACAGAGGAAAAATAACAGAGGCAGTTACATACAGGGGATTCATTACCCATAATCCCTAACTAATTAATATAACCTCACCCAGCTCATGGGGACACTTATACATTTATACGACATACGGTCTACCGGATCCCTACTTATGATACATGGGGTTTCTTCTTCTTCAAGACAGTCGGAGCACACTTCCTATACAATTATATATGGCTCTAAGGTAATCATTGTCTACCCCCCACAAACGTAACAATATATATATATATTCTGTACATTTACATAGTGCACTGTTTCATTGCTCTCCATTACATGTTCTATACTGTACGAACCATATATGCCTGACTGTGCCACTTATCATTGTGATATTCCCTTTTGGCTTTACTATGCTGGGACTCATCTTGTGAGGCTATGTGCTTCTCACCTGTTGTGAGAATTCTGTGCACTAGGCTGGTGGCCGAGCATGGCACAACAAATTTCCCAAATGGTCCGCGATTCTCTAAGCAAGAGGTTTGCAGATCAACCCAGGGCAGGCCGAGCACCCACTCATTGAGGAGATGACAGACCCTCAAAGTTGAATGAGCCATACTCTGGCACTCTTCCTCCGCTGTGAGCCATGCCTGGAAGTAATTCTCCGAGTCGACTATGGCAAAGTGCCTGCCAAGCGAAATAGTTGGGAATCATAACGGAACCTGTATCAATGACTCAAAACATCATCCATCAAATCGGGAAGTCGTTAGACATCCTATGTAGGGATGGCACATCATGAAGTCGCTAGGCTTCTCAGGAAGTCCCTAGATGTCCTACGTTGGGATGTAATGGATAACCCATAGGTTTAACACAACACAAATTCCAAAACAAGTCGACCAAGATACAAACTTAACAACCTATAAAGCATCTACCAGTCATCTGTGGAGGATTTTACATCAAATAACACTCATTCAACTGTTGGAACAGCATCGCTGAGCTACAAAACTGACCCAATCTAAATAGGCCGATTGTAATTCTTCTTATTCTCCTTCTTTTCAGAAAGCCTCAATCAAAACTGGTTTAAGCAAAGGACTTGGTTTAAATATGAATGTACTACATTTTATAGTCCATGACTCGGAGATTTTCATAACTTGATTCAGACCATCAAACCTTTTGGCCTATATGATGGAGGTCATACTGAAAGTGCAGTGTGCTTGAACACATGCATGTGAAGCAAGTGTAGAAATTTCACAATTTCATTTTTCGAGCACAAGTTACACACTACACTCGAGATAAACAAATCAACACTTCTTAAAGTCAAGTGTTAGAATTATACGTGGTACTAAATGTGAGAATGGTCGTGGACTTCCTGTGTATGAATGGAGCAGACACCACATACTGCTGCCCATTATATAATTGCAACACAACTTAATGCAAAGTGTTTGCACACATAATCGAAAATAATAATTCATCGTTCAATCAAAAGTAAAACTCTCTAGCATGTTATAAATTATCTACACGTTAATAATTATCAACATATAAATTATCAAGTGAAACCATGCCGACATCTTTCTTTGAATAATGTTTTTTCCCTGTCCATCCCTGTATCCATTTGCAATGATGGTGTATGTTGATTGTGTCCATGTATGAATTTAACCAGTGAAGTGTTAAACCATTAACTAACACACACACACACACACACACACACACGCACACACACACACACGATGGTGGTGAGGGTGCGGCAGCATATTGGGCCGCCTCTGTCTCGCCTGGAATGGAAACTACCGAGGGCCACGTCAAATACATCAGTTTTGAAGGCAGTGAAGACCGAGCTGGAACTGGCGGCTTCGATGGGACGACATGCGCACGAGGCTCCTGCTATCACGTCATTCGGCATGATTTTGTGACGCGGCCAGGCCCTGCGGCTTGGTGGGACTTGTGGCCCCTGTGCTTCTGGGAGAGAAGCTTTTGTGATCTCCCTTTTGCAAAGTTGCATCTGGTGAGGACGAAAGCGACCAGGTTTTGTGGGATCTAGGACCAAATACAATGGCTTCAATGTGAGTGGGAACCGAGCCTGGGCGGCAGCTTTGATGGGGCAAAGGGCCACGCACGTGGTACCCAGAGTTGAGCCGATCGATATGCGTATGGGATGCAGACAGGTGCAGCACGGATAAGGAGACAGCTTGGTCCATGGTGAGTCATAGCTCCTTGCTGTGGTTAAGTTGGATGCTCCAATACCGGGGAAGGCTCTGTTGGCCGCAGCACGGGTAAGGAGACAGCTTGGTCCATGAGTCGTGGTTCCTTGCTGTGGTAATTGGTGGTGGTGGCCCGTGCACACACACACACACACACTAACTAAATTGAGAGAGACATATGTACAGTGCCCTGCATAAGTTTTGGAAAAGTGAAGTCAAATTTGTTATTATTGCTGCCTACTCAAGAAATTTGGATTTTTATTTATTTTTATTTTGTATACAAGATCGAGGCTCGTGAAAGAGCGAACATTCATCACACAAAAAGTCAAACCGACACACAAAACACAAAATAAGGGGAGCGGTAGACAAGATGGGGAGAGAGGGCGAAGGACGGACACAAGCACAACATTTGAGAGCAAGGACATCGAGAGAAATGTGGGAGGGAGAGGGCTTGGGGGGGAGGTGGGAGAGGTATAAAACATATGAACACTGCAAGGACTTCCAGGAAAGAAGTTGTTATTTCAAAAAAGTGTATCTGGGGTGAAAATTAGCGGGGGTAGAAAAGATCAAGGTTTTGGATGGGGAAGATAAGAGATGGTGGTGAATAGCCGTTTTAAAGACCTGGAGAGAGGGGTGGGATTGAAGGGAGTGGGGGAGTTTGTTCCAGAAGCGGGAGAAAAGGGGAATGAAAGAGTGAAGGTGAGCAGAGAGCCTAGATTTAGGCAGTTTAACCATAAGAGGGTTGCAGGCAGATCTTGTGCGACCTGTAGGAATATTAGGGGGACAGAGCACAGAGAGAGCTGGGGGAGCAAGGCCGGAGAGGAGTCGGTAGAAGACGGAAAGACCACCAACCTGCCTGCGGTGAGTGAGTGAAAGGCCCTCGGAGTTAGCTTCATCGCAGGAGATTCCAATGATTCTGAAAGCTTTGGTTTCAACAGCGTGAAGCCGAGCTAGGTGTGAGGCAGGAGCACCGGCCCAGAGGGGAGAACAGTATTCCATTGAGCTGCGGATGAAAGCTTTGTATGTGGTGAGGAGCTCAAGTGTGCCAAGGAAGGACTTCGCACGATGGAGGATGCCCAGACGGCGACTGGCTTTGGAAGCTAGCTTTTATTACGTGTTTTATGGCTGTGAGGTGTTTTTAATTTCATGTTGGTGAGGTGTTTTTATTACGTGTTTTATGGCTGTGAGGTGTTTTTAATTTAGTGGTGGTGAGGTGTTTTTAATTTCGTGGTGGTGAGGTGTTTTTATTACGTGTTTTATGGCTGTGAGGTGTTTTTAATTTCGTGGTGGTGAGGTGTTTTTAATTTCATGGTGGTGAGGTGTTTTTATTACGTGTTTTATGGCTGTGAGGTGTTTTTAATTTAGTGGTGGTGAGGTGTTTTTAATTTCGTGGTGGTGAGGTGTTTTTATTACGTGTTTTATGGCTGTGAGGTGTTTTTAATTTAGTGGTGGTGAGGTGTTTTAATTTCGTGGTGGTGAGGTGTTTTTATTACGTGTTTTATGGCTGTGAGGTGTTTTTAATTTAGTGGTGGTGAGGTGTTTTTAATTTCGTGGTGGTGAGGTGTTTTTAATTCCGTGGTGGTGAGGTGTTTTTATTACGTGTTTTATGGCTGTGAGGTGTTTTTAATTTCGTGGTGGTGAGGTCTTTTTATTACATGTTTTATGGCTGTGAGGTGTTTTTAATTTCGTGTTTCGTGGCTGTGGTGTTTTTAATTAGATATTTTGTGGCTGTGAAGTGTTTTTAATTACATATTTTGTGGCTGTGAAGTGTTTTTAATTTCGTGTTTCGTGGCTGTGAAGTGTTTTTAATTAGATATTTTGTGGCTGTGAGGTGTTTTTAATTTCGTGTTTCGTGGCTGTGAAGTGTTTTTAATTGCACATTTTATGGCTGTGAGGTGTTTTTAATTTCGTGTTTTGTGGCTGTGAGGTGTTTTTAACTTCATGTTTCGTGGCTGTGAGGTGTTTTTAATTACATATTTTGTGGCTGTGAGGTGTTTTTAATTACATATTTCGTGGCTGTGAGGTGTTTTTAATTAGATATTTTGTGGCTGTGAGGTGTTTTTAATTTCGTGGTGGTGAGGTGTTTTTAATTTCATGGTGGTGAGGTGTTTTTATTATGTGTTTTATGGCTGTGAGGTGTTTTTAATTTCGTGGTGGTGAGGTGTTTTAATTTCGTGGTGGTGAGGTGTTTTTATTACGTGTTTTATGGCTGTGAGGTGTTTTTAATTTAGTGGTGGTGAGGTGTTTTTAATTTCGTGGTGGTGAGGTGTTTTTAATTCCGTGGTGGTGAGGTGTTTTTATTACGTGTTTTATGGCTGTGAGGTGTTTTTAATTTAGTGGTGGTGAGGTGTTTTTAATTTCGTGGTGGTGAGGTGTTTTTAATTCCGTGGTGGTGAGGTGTTTTTATTACGTGTTTTATGGCTGTGAGGTGTTTTTAATTTCGTGGTGGTGAGGTCTTTTTATTACATGTTTTATGGCTGTGAGGTGTTTTTAATTTCGTGTTTCGTGGCTGTGGTGTTTTTAATTAGATATTTTGTGGCTGTGAAGTGTTTTTAATTACATATTTTGTGGCTGTGAAGTGTTTTTAATTTCGTGTTTCGTGGCTGTGAAGTGTTTTTAATTAGATATTTTGTGGCTGTGAGGTGTTTTTAATTTCGTGTTTCGTGGCTGTGAAGTGTTTTTAATTGCACATTTTATGGCTGTGAGGTGTTTTTAATTTCGTGTTTTGTGGCTGTGAGGTGTTTTTAACTTCATGTTTCGTGGCTGTGAGGTGTTTTTAATTACATATTTTGTGGCTGTGAGGTGTTTTTAATTACATATTTCGTGGCTGTGAGGTGTTTTTAATTAGATATTTTGTGGCTGTGAGGTGTTTTTAATTTCGTGGTGGTGAGGTGTTTTTAATTTCATGGTGGTGAGGTGTTTTTATTATGTGTTTTATGGCTGTGAGGTGTTTTTAATTTCGTGGTGGTGAGGTGTTTTAATTTCGTGGTGGTGAGGTGTTTTTATTACGTGTTTTATGGCTGTGAGGTGTTTTTAATTTAGTGGTGGTGAGGTGTTTTTAATTTCGTGGTGGTGAGGTGTTTTTAATTCCGTGGTGGTGAGGTGTTTTTATTACGTGTTTTATGGCTGTGAGGTGTTTTTAATTTCGTGGTGGTGAGGTGTTTTTATTATGTGTTTTATGGCTGTGAGGTGTTTTTAATTTAGTGGTGGTGAGGTGTTTTTAATTTCGTGGTGGTGAGGTGTTTTTAATTCCGTGGTGGTGAGGTCTTTTTATTACATGTTTTATGGCTGTGAGGTGTTTTTAATTTCGTGGTGGTGAGGTGTTTTTAATTTCGTGGTGGTGAGGTGTTTTCAATTTCGTGGCTGTGAGGTGTTTTTAATTTCGTGGTGGTGAGGTCTTTTTATTACGTGTTTTATGGCTGTGAGGTGTTTTTAATTTTGTGGTGGTGAGGTGTTTTTAATTTCGTGGTGGTGAGGTGTTTTTAATTTTGTGGTGGTGAGGTGTTTTTATTACGTGTTTTATGGCTGTGAGGTGTTTTTAATTTAGTGGTGGTGAGGTTTTTTTAAATTTCGTGGTGGTGAGGTGTTTTTAATTTTGTGGTGGTGAGGTGTTTTTATTACGTGTCTTATGGCTGTGAGGTGTTTTTAATTTCGTGGTGGTGAGGTGTTTTTAATTTCGTGGTGGTGAGGTGTTTTTAATTTCGTGGTGGTGAGGTGTTTTTAATTTCGTGGTGGTGAGGTGTTTTTAATTTTGTGGTGGTGAGGTTTTTATTACGTGTCTTATGGCTGTGAGGTGTTTTTAATTTCGTGGTGGTGAGGTGTTTTTAATTTCGTGGTGGTGTGTTTTTATTACGTGTTTTATGGCTGTGAGGTGTTTTTAATTTCGTGGTGGTGAGGTGTTTTTAATTTCGTGGTGGTGAGGTGTTTTTAATTTCGTGGTGGTGTGTTTTTATTACGTGTTTTATGGCTGTGAGGTGTTTTTAATTTCGTGGTGGTGAGGTGTTTTTAATTTTGTGGTGGTGAGGTCTTTTTATTACGTGTTTTATGGCTGTGAGGTGTTTTTAATTTCGTGGTGGTGAGGTGTTTTTAATTTTGTGGTGGTGAGGTCTTTTTATTACGTGTTTTATGGCTGTGAGGTGTTTTTAATTTCGTGGTGGTGAGGTGTTTTTAATTTTGTGGTGGTGAGGTCTTTTTATTACGTGTTTTATGGCTGTGAGGTGTTTTTAATTTCGTGGTGGTGAGGTGTTTTTAATTTCGTGGTGGTGAGGTGTTTTCAATTTCGTGGCTGTGAGGTGTTTTTAATTTCGTGTTGGTGAGGTGTTTTTATTACGTGTTTTATGGCTGTGAGGTGTTTTCAATTTCGTGGTGGTGAGGTGTTTTTAATTTCGTGGCTGTAAGGTGTTTTTATTACGTGTTTTATGGCTGTGAGGTGTTTTCAATTTCGTGGTGGTGAGGTGTTTTTATTACGTGTTTTATGGCTGTGAGGTGTTTTCAATTTCGTGGTGGTGAGGTGTTTTTATTACGTGTTTTATGGCTGTGAGGTGTTTTCAATTTCGTGGTGGTGAGGTGTTTTTAATTTCGTGGTGGTGAGGTGTTTTTAATTTCGTGGTGGTGAGGTGTTTTCATTACGTGTTTTATGGCTGTGAGGTGTTTTCAATTTCGTGGTGGTGAGGTGTTTTTATTACGTGTTTTATGGCTGTGAGGTGTTTTCAATTTCGTGGTGGTGAGGTGTTTTTAATTTCGTGTTGGTGAAGTGTTTTTATTACGTGTTTTATGGCTGTGAGGTGTTTTAAATTACTCAGTTATACTGTAGGTGTTTTAAATTAGGTGTGGTGAGATGTAATCGTCACAAATTTCCAGTCTGCACCTACCACCCCCCCCCCCCCCCCCCTATGTATGTGCTGATGGGTTCTTTCTTGAAAAAAAAACATTCAACCTAAATCTTCAACCTAAATTGCCTATAAAAATGTAATATCACCAACACAACAAATACATTTGTGCAAAATAATTGTTTGTATTATGATTGCTGTAAATCATGACAACACAGCAACTCAGGTACAGTCATTATCCTCAGCTAAAATAGCCCGTTCCTCAGTAACGACGCTTGTTGAGGCGAGCGCTGCGAGCCGAGCCAAGCTAGTGTGTGTGTATATATATATATATACATATTGTTATGAATTAGAGGGTAGAGGAATATCTAGATCCAGGTAGATCTGCATCGGTAGGTACTTGTGCCGTGATAGGGAATCTTCCTGTAATAAATTCTATGTTTAGCCGTGTCGGAATAAGTTGTATCTGTGTCCCCGCCACGAGGGGGCGGGCATGCTAATCAGTACAGGGATTATGGGTAAAATTCCCTCATGTGTCGTTCCCTCTGTGAGCAACCCAGTGCCCCTTATGGCAGGGCACTCATATACATTAGATAGATCCATTAGTGCACACATTAATTAATTCCCCTCCGCCACAAAAAGACTTACAGGAAGAACAGGCAGGAAGCCAGATCGGGGCACCGCTGATGGGGCCGCAGCCAGCCACATCACCAGCTGGCATAGCAACAAACATCGTGCAAGGCAAGCAATAGCCACGCCCAGGGAACGTGTGATTGGTTTGGGGAAGGAAGCGGCACACGGATTGGCCACTGACCATGGACAACTCGGCCAATCAGTGCGGAAGGCGCGAACACTTGGCCAATCAGTGCGGAAGGCGCGAACACTCGGCCAATCAGTGCAGAAGGCGCAAAACCACTACTTAGAAGCAGGTCGCTGATTGGAGGGGGAGGGCCGGTGACGTCAGAACGCGGGAAAGACCACAAAGAAGCGAGGGACTGATTGGTAAAGCAGGAGAATCGATGTGAGACCGCAAGGACAAGACGACTCACTCGCGGGCTTCCCTGATTCTTGTCGTCTTCCCTGGGTTCTTCTTGGTGCTCTTGGTCTTGGTGCTCTTGGTGCTTGGTGCGTGGAGCGGGGCTTTGTGCTTGGAGCGAGGCTGGTGCTTGGAGCGAGGCTTGGTGCTACGAGCAAACGGGACCTCGGGTGCGACCGAGGAGCGGGCGAGCGAGGCGTGCCGCTGAGTGGGTGGCTCGGGGCCTAGTGGAGCGTGAACGAGGCGGACGGAGGCCTGCTTCATACCAACATCGGAGCTGGACGATTCCTGACGACGCTACACTGCCAGACAGATAAGCTCGCATTCACAAATACACGACGGGACATTTATTTTATTCATTCTCCCTTTGTCTCGTATTTGAAATCTGTGTGGGGACGTCCCAATTTAGTATTAATTCTTCCGTCGCGTTCTTTGTATCGGGTTCTGCATAATAAATAGGTTATTTTTGTACATTTTAACCCGGATTCCAGTGTGAGTTCATTTCCTGCAGGATCGGAGCTGCCGGTGAGATCGCGCCAGGTAAGAGCTCGCCGCTTCTTCCTCTTACTTCTTCCTCCCGTGCTTGTATAGTCAAATCCGTGGTTGATCGTCACCTCCATTAAAGTCTGTTTGACCATCCGCGAGCCCACAGTATTAACCGAGGGCATTCGTGCGACAATATGTATATATATATATATATATATATATATATATATATATATACATATATATATATATGTATATTGTCACGGAAACGGAGGACGGCGCTCCCCTTAGCGGGGGGGGGGGGGGGGGGGGTTAATCCCCCTTCTATTTGCACTGGCCGTCTCCGATCGGCCTAGGGGTTCGCTACGTACCTAATTACTACCGCCAGCCGGGAACGAGGGAATAACTTCTGCTCGAACCACGGTTCTAGATGTTATTTGCCAAGCGGGTTAGCAGTCCGAAGTTCGAGCCATTAACAAAGACTAAACCCGATTCATATGCGTTGGCCGAAATCGCACCACAGGGACTCAATGTGGAAATCTCTAAAGCGACCGAATGTGAAGAAGCAAAAGGGGTAAAGAAAGAACACAGGTATTTATTAATTATTTACACACAACCAAAGCAAGAGAAGAAAAGAAATGTAATTTACAGGGACAATGGAAAAGCAGATACACAGTGCAGTGGTTAACTTAAACCAGCTTACTTATACCCAGGACAATACAGACAGAACGAACTCACTCACACGAATAGGGAATTGCAGATTGGATTGGCTGGAGGGAGAAGAAGGTGGGACCACAGGGCTGGAAGGTTTGGCAGGGCGGCACAGCAAGCAGGTCCGCTTTGGGCTGGAAGCGAGCAAGGTGGCGGCAGGCACACGTATCTCGTTCCACGCGGCAGGCACACGTATCTCGTTGCACGCGGCAGGGCTGGTTTTTGCTTCGACACGCCTCTGGCTCCCTCGATCATCTGCTCGGTGGGGGCTTCCCTCGACGGGTTATATAGCCACGCCCTACCAAGCCATAGCCACACCTTACCCAAGCCGTGCCCACCGAGTCCTGGTTGGGCACAAGGGCTTCCTGGCTCCACCTCCTGATGACGATGGGCGGGCCACGCCCTTCTTCCCCGAGTTGACCGCGTGCGTAATGGAGGGCGAATGCAGTTGGCAATGGAGGTTCTGGGGCAATTGAAAGGGGATTCTACCTTATTTCATTTGGTGCAATGCAGAGTCAACTAATGGAAAACAGAGCCTTAAACTGGAACACATAATAATGATATAACTATTTAGAAGGGCCTATGATTTGCTACATGTATGCGATGGACTAGCTAAAGGGACGACCTTTGACCTTTACACAAATGGAGGTATTTACAAAGAATTACTATTATTTACAGAGGGTGATATTTACAACAATTACACCAAGTGCAGGGTTTCCCAAATGCGTTACAATATATATATATATATGGAAATACTAAGACATAAAAGATAACCTTCTGTACTGTTGCCTCATATTCATCTTTTGATTTCAAATCCAAATTTATTGAGTATGCAGCAATAATAACAAATTTGACTTCACTGTTCCAATACTTATTTATGGAGTGTTTATCCAATACACTCACTGTGTAGTGAGTGTCATTTGCAGGCACAACCATTATTCATAGAAAGTTCTAGGGATGGTTTCACATGATCATTTATTGTGACTATCCCTACCTTGTTTATATATTTTTTGGCAAACCATCCCAACATTATACATTAAAAATATATTTTTTTCTTACTTGTATCTTATACACATCATCCAAGCTGGACTGATCTCTTGACATCTCAAACTTGACATCTCAAACTTGACTGATCTCTCCATACAGGTTGCTTCTGACAAACCAGATGTGATCTGCTTAACAGAAACTTTCCTCCTTCATGATGTCTCTGATGCCTTGGTATCTCTCCCAGGTTACTCCCTCTTCGGGTATGATAGACCTGAGCCTC